>NC_048565.1:27121375-27491375 GCF_013265735.2 Oncorhynchus mykiss | reverse complement strand
ACTCTGGCGGTGGGGCTAACAGTTTCTCCTCTTCTCTCAGATGGAGGACCCTGCAGGAGAAGAGGGGGCCGGGGCGGAGGCTGAGGTTGATGAACCACACCCCCTGACTGCAGTGCTGGTGCCTCCACACAGGGTGTCCATCGTTTGGACTGCCTGGATCTTTTTCAAAGCCTTCTTTGCCTCTCTCGTCCCAGAGGCCCTAGCAGTGGCTAACTGAATTATCAACTTTTCCAGCAGGGGGCACACTGGTGCTGAATTTACCCTGAGAATTAGACTTGCCTCTGTCACGGGAAGTCCTCCCTCTTTGGACCTCTGGATAGTAGATGCCTGGACTATTTGTGAGAAATCCTGAATGATTTAGGGATTCAATGCATACAAATCCCTGCCTGTAGTCTGTTGTGTGTGTTTAGGGATATGGTGGTTCATTCGGCACTTCCTGCCTTATGATAGTGACCAAATGGTTGTATATGCAGTATATTACATACACTTCTCGCTGCCAAATGGTTGTATATACTGTAAATGAGTATTGGAACTAAAAATGTAAATATTATTCTATTGTCTGTGTAACAGGGTTGGTTATGTTTCCACTTGACACTGCAGAAACCTGTATTTTGATTGTGTATTCCTATTGGTTGGTTAAATGTACATATCAGTAAGTTGTTATGCCATTGGTCATGCTTGCAGATAGGGAGAGATCGCAAACTTCAATTCTTTCCAGTCTGATATTGACATTCAGGTGGTAGGCCACGTTCTGAAATTACTGTATTCTATTTTCATATTTACAATGTGTAGGAGTTCACTATGTACAGTACCTGTCAAAAGGTGAGGCACACCTACTCATACAAGGGTTTTTTATTTTTGATATTTTCTACATTGTAGAATAATAGTGAAGACATCAAAATTATGAAATAACACATGGAAACATTTAGTGACCAAAAAAGTGTAAAACAAATCAAAACATATTTTATGTGAGATTCTTCAAAGTAGCCACCCTTTGCCTTGATGATAGCTTTGCATGCTCTTGGCATTCTTTCAACCAGCTTCATGAGGTAGTCACTGGGAATGCATTTCAATTCATTTGCCTTGTTAATTTCTAGAATTTCTTATTTTAATGCGTTTGAGCCAAGCAGTTGTGTTGTGACAAGGTAGGGGGGTTATACAGAAGATAGCCCTATTTGGTAAAAGAGCAAGTCCATATTAGGGCAAGAACAGCTCAAATAAGTGAAGAGAAATGACAGTCCATCATTACTTTAAGACATGAAGGTCAGTCAATCTGGAAAATTAAGAACTTTGAAAGTTTCTTCAAGTGCAGCTGCAAAAACCAGCAAGCACTATAATGAAACTAGCTCTCATGAGGACTGCCACAGGAAGAGAAGACCCAGAGTTACCTCTGCTGCAGAGTATAAGTTCATATAGAGTTAACAGCCTCAGAAATGGGCAATTAACTGCCCCTCAGATTGCACCTCACAGAGTCTACGTAACAGACATCTCAACATCGACTGTTGAGAGGAGACTGCGTGAATCAGGCCTTCACGGTCGAATTGCTGCAAAGAACCACTACTAAAGAACACCAATAATAAAAGACTTGCTTGGGCCAAGAAACATGAGCAATGGACATTAGACTGGTGGAAATCTGATGAGTCCAAATTTGAGTTTTTTGATTACAACTGCCGAGTCTTTGTGAGACATGGAGTAGGTGAACAGATGATCTCCGCATGTGTGGTTCCCACCGTGAAGCATGGAGGGGGATGTGTGATGTTGTGGTGGTGCTTTGCTGGTGACACTGTCAGTGATTTATTTAGAATTCAAGGCACGCTCAACCAGCATGGCTACCACAGCATTCTGCAGGAATACACCCTCTCATCTGGTTTGCGTTTAGTGGGGCTATCATTTGTTTTTCAAGAGGACAATGACCCTAAACACACCTCCAGGCTGTGTAAGGGCTATTTGACCAAGAAGGAGAGTAATGGAGTGCTGTATCAGAAGACCTGGCCTCCACAATCACCAGACCTCAACCCAATTGAGATGGTTTGGGATGAGTTGGACTGCAGAGTGCAGGAAAAGCAGCCACAAGTGCTCAGCATATGTGGGAACTCCTTCAAGACTGTTGGGAAAGCATTTCAGGTGAAGCTGGTTGATAGAAGGCCAAGAATGTGCAAAACTGTCAAAGGCAAAGGGTGGCTACTTCGAAGAATCTCAAATATAAAATAAATGTAGAATTGTTTTACACTTTTTTGGTTACATGATTCCATATGTGTTATTTCATAGTTTTGATGTCTTCACTATTATTCTACAATGTAGAACATAGTCAAAATAAAGGAATACCCAAACTTGACTGGTACTGTATGTGTACGCTACCTGTTAGATATTGGTCATGTTATTGCTGTAAGAGCGAGTTAGTTAGTTAGTTTCCACATGCTCTAATTTTAATGGTCGCTTTAGCTCCCTGCTATTTTCAGACGAGTCACGAATCTACAGCCATCAACATACATCTTACACATCTAACGTGCTTCCTTGTTTCTATCGTCAGGTACCGTCACATTTATTGTATTTTGTACTGTTTTTGTCATTGTAAAGATGTTTGATAAAAAAAATATACCCAGTCTGATATTAAAATGCAAGCGATCAATCACGAATCTGCAGCCATCAACCTATAGTGGTCCTGCACACCGCTGGCTGGCCATTCCTTTCTTTAAAAAAATATAACAATGCAAGAGTTACCAAGTACGATCACATCTGCACACTTTACAAAACATATCTTATTATGCAAGCTTGCTTTCATCTGGGTTTAATTCTGGGATGCCCATAGTGCTATATGACTAACAAGTTTGTATTGCTCTTGCTCAGAGATGGATGTGCTATACAGGGTTGTGTGTGAGTATTGCATGCTTTTCTGGTTGTCTCAGATGTGAAATAGAAAGCAATGTCAACATAGTGTGGTTTTGATTCATTAGAAAGGTGAAAGAACTGAAAGCTGAATTATGGTAAACACAGGAACATACAGTTGTCTGGGGCTTAGGCCAGGCTTAGGCTGTATCTGTCTAAAAACTAAATTGAATCATGCATAGCGAACTTGCTCCCTTGTTATACAGATGACAAAAATATGTATTCAGACCCTTTGACTTTTTCCACATTTTGTTACAGATTATTCTAAAATTGATTAAATTGTCACCCCCCCCCCCCCCCCCCCATCAATCTACACACAATACCAAATAATGACAAAGCAAAAACAGGTTTAGAAATGTTTGCTAATTTATTAAGAATAAAAACTGATTACAGTCACGTAAGTATTTAGACCCTTTACTCAGTACTTTGTTGCAGCACCTTTGGCAGTACAGCCTCGAGTCTTCTTGGGTATGACGCTACAAGCAGGGCACACCTGTATTTGGGGAGTTTCTCACATTCTGCTCTGCAGATCCTCTCAAGCTCTGTCAGGTTGGATGGGGAGCGTTGCTGCACAGCTATTTTCAGGAGTCTCCAGAGATGTTCGATCGGGTTCAAGTTGGGGCTCTGGCTGGGGCACTCAAAGACATTCAGAGACTTGTCCCGAAGCTGCTCCTGCGTTGTCTTGGCTGTGTGCTTAGGGTCTTCGTCCTGTTGGAAGGTGAACCTTCGCCCCAGTCTGAGGTCCTGAGTGCTCTGGAGCAGATTTTCATCAAGGAAATCTCTGTACTTTGCACCGTTCATCTTTCCCTCAATCTTGACTAGTCTCCCAGTTCCCAATAAGGCTGTAACATAGCAAAATGTGGAAAAAGGCAGGGGGTCTGAATACTTTACGAATGCACTGTATACACTAATTGTAATTTCCCTCTAGTAAGTTCCCAATTTGATTTGTCTTTTTGTTTTTATTTTGGTAAAACAGCTGTTTAGGGGATGCTACTGTATTGTAAATATTTTGTGGAGACTTGCATTAATAGATGCAATTAATGTACTTATTTAAAAGGATTGCCTCTTAAGAAACAATAATTTACTAGTAAACTAACAGAACAAATACTATATCACATCTACAGTACTCAATAACACAAGCTTGTTTCAGATAAATATGTTTTTCATTTTCATAGCATATCTCATGCAAATGTTTTAAGTTCACAGGGGTAACCCTCCTTTACTCCAACTCTACAGCTTTTGCAATCCAAAGTTAATTGACCTGTTGGAGAAATGTGGGGTTTGCAAACTGCATTCTGTGTTTACTGTGTGGGGTTGTAGTACATTTCACTCCTTTTCCCCATTGCTTCCTCTGAGTTGTCCAGGCAGGCTAGAGAATTCAGCTAGTACTTCTGGTCCATAGAGTCTTGCTCCCTCTGACCCAGTCCACTCTGGGGGTACATCTCTGTTATGTACTGTCCTATAATAACCCTACCTCACAGAAGTAGCTGCCTGGGGACAGAAAGACCACGCAACAAAAAACACCCCCAAATCCTCGGACTTCAACTCTGGCCTGGTTGAGGCCCAATTATAGCCTACTGGGGCAGTTTTGTGATGTTTAGTTTATCAAAGGTTAGCCTCAATCCATCCCCCATCTCCCTGGAGGTGTTTTCTGTTCCCTCCCTCTTCCTCCGCTTGTCTGTTCGGCTCAACACAGCCTGGATCAGTGGCAGGTTTCTGAGGAGACACTACACAGCTCTGGGATCCAGTTTGATCCAGTTTGAAGTCAGTATTAATTTAGCTTCTTGTGTGATGGATAAGTGTTTGATGACACTCCCAGTCCTGCTGCTGTTCCTGGGCCTGGTTGGGATATCCCGCTCCTGTCTGAATCCTGTCTCTGCACACAGATTCACTGGGGCTGTCTGTAGGCTGACCTACTCTGCAGCAGTGGTCTGTGAGTATGACTACTCTATTCCCGTCTCTCTCTCTCTCTCTCTCTATGGTGTTCTCTAGGATCTCTCTCAGCTGATGCTGAAAGTGCTTTATAGCTTCCTTATTGCATAGTTTTTTTTAAATAAAAACATTCGATTTTACTGACTTATTTTGTCTTCAGTAAATGAGAAGACCACCAAGGTGATCCAGGCTGCATTCCAGCATGAACAGCGAGAAGTCTATTCTCTTTGTTGGAAAGGTTAAATATGGGCTTACCATGTGAGTGGACCTCTCTCCTTCCACAGTCAGCACACCAGCACCACATGTACGTGCATTTCCTTTCATTCTCCTACATTTCCTCACTTGCAATCATTCAGTCCTACATTCGCTAATCATAGATAGGTGAACTATATCGCACATGTTTGGATGAATGCATAAGCACTTATTTTTAAATCACAAACAGATTGAACGTCAACTCTGTTGCCAGTGCTTTATTGATTGGCTCTTTTAAGGAGCAACCAATAATATTGTCCTCTCCTGATCTTTGCCCTCTCAGTCTGGAGATCCATAACCTGTCGATTGGGCAGAGTGAGTTTGAGCTGAAGCCAGGTAAAGGCACTGAGATTGCTATCTCCAAAGTGTCTGCTGTTTCCAAGGGAACCATCCAGTATGAAAATGGCAGCTGGCTGTGAGTCCTTCCATCAATCACTGTAACCGGGGAGGATGACACTGAGCGGGAAAAAGATGGAACTAGTGTTGATCAGTTTATGTTCAGATTTTTAATATACATTTCTGTGAGTTTTAATGTTATGTTGTATTTTAACCAAATATCCTGGTATGTAGGCTACTACTAAGGCTTGTATGTTGACCTTAGATAACTGTGTGCTGGTGACACTGCCATGTGTCACTGTTTGCAGTGTCAACGTGGGACATTCAGTAGATTTTGAAATTGAGTCACATATTGATCTCGGCATTAATCCCAAACTTTGTAAGTACATTTTTCTGTCCATTGTTTTTGTAGTTTTCAATGTTCACTCTCATTCTCATTCTCCTCAAGAGTTGAAAGGAATCTTATAAACAGAGTTTTATTGTGATATGTTGTAATGTATTTCTTGGCACTGACCAGTCTTTCTATGTCTCAGATTGTGGAAAAGAGAATGTTGCCGCAGACACCTCAGTCTGTGAAGTGCGCATGTGCAATAACTCAATTAACCTTTTCACTCCTTCTAAACAAAACAATTTTTTAAGACTTTGGCAAAGGATAAAGTCTACAAAACGTAGTCCACTCTGCTCACAACAGACTAGTTTTGGGAACATAAAACTGTATTGAGATCAAATGTTTAATCGATGAGAACATTTGCAGAATGTCTGTCAAAAATCCAACTCCTTCCATCTTCTCCCACTGCCGTCCACTGGGCTTCCTCTCACTATCATATTTGGTAGTGAGTGGAAACGCCAAGCGGATGCTTCACATTTATAAATCCAGTGAAATATCTGTGTCATTGTTCTATCTGTGGTATATGTCTCATTGGCCTTTACTCAATTAGATTTGCTCAACTCCTGCATCCTCTCTCCTCCGCCCTCTCTCACCTCCTATTGAAAAAGGTCAAAGGTAATCGAGGAGAGGCAGCGAGGAGAGTGAATGTGGGCAAAGATGTGCTTGTATGAAATTAAAAGGCTTAGGGATTCAAGCTTAGGTTGATTTTAAATGGAATTTTAATAATAAATATGTTGGATTCACATCTCCATCTCAACCAAAAATAAAAGTTAAAGAATAGGATTAAATCAAATCAAACTGTATTTAAAGTATATTTTAAGTTTAATTTGATTTAGTCCTTTTCTTTAACTTAGATTTTTGGTTGAAATTGAGATGTGAATACAACATATCAATTATTAATTTGTAGACAAACTGGAATTAAAGCCAGACTCAGTGGCACAGATGGAGTTATCCAAGCAGAAGATATATCTCCTTAAAAAGTTGATATTTGGATGACTTAACAACCAAACACAATTCTATATCACTTTTGCAAAACGATAAATAGCCTATTAACTTGTCGACAAGTTAATACAGTGCCTTGCGAAAGTATTCGGCCCCCTTGAACTTTGCGACCTTTTGCCACATTTCAGGCTTCAAACATAAAGATATAAAACTGTACTTGTGAAGAATCAACAACAAGTGGGACACAATCATGAAGTGGAACGACATTTATTGGATATTTCAAACTTTTTTAACAAATCAAAAACTGAAAAATTGGCCGTGCAAAATGATTCAGCCCCCTTAAGTTAATACTTTGTAGTGCCACCTTTTGCTGCGATTACAGCTGTAAGTCGCTTGGGGTATGTCTCTATCAGTTTTGCACATCGAGAGACTGACATTTTTTCCCATTCCCCCTTGCAAAACAGCTCGAGCTCAGTGAGGTTGGATGGAGAGCATTTGTGAACAGCAGTTTTCAGTTCTTTCCACAGATTCTCGATTGGATTCAGGTCTGGACTTTGACTTGGCCATTCTAACACCTGGATATGTTTATTTTTGAACCATTCCATTGTAGATTTTGCTTTATGTTTTGGATCATTGTCTTGTTGGAAGACAAATCTCCGTCCCAGTCTCAGGTCTTTTGCAGACTCCATCAGGTTTTCTTCCAGAATGGTCCTGTATTTGGTTCCATCCATCTTCCCATCAATTTTAACCACCTTCCCTGTCCCTGCTGAAGAAAAGCAGGCCCAAACCATGATGCTGCCACCACCATGTTTGACAGTGGGTATGGTGTGTTCAGGGTGATGAGCTGTGTTGCTTTTACGCCAAACATAACGTTTTGCATTGTTGCCAAAAAGTTCCATTTTGGTTTCATCTGACCAGAGCACCTTCTTCCACATGTTTGGTGTGTCTCCCAGGTGGCTTGTGGCAAACTTTAAATGACACTTTTTATGGATATCTTTAAGAAATGGCTTTCTTCTTGCCACTCTTCCATAAAGGCCAGATTTGTGCAATATATGACTGATTGTTGTCCTATGGACAGAGTCTCCCACCTCAGCTGTAGATCTCTGCAGTTCATCCAGAGTGATCATGGGCCTCTTGGCTGCATCTCTGATCAGTCTTCTCCTTGTATGAGCTGAAAGTTTAGAGGGACGGCCAGGTCTTGGTAGATTTGCAGTGGTCTGATACTCCTTCCATTTCAATATTATCGCTTGCACAGTGCTCCTTGGGATTTTTAAAGCTTGGGAAATCTTTTTGTATCCAAATCCGGCTTTAAACTTCTTCACAACAGTATCTTGGACCTGCCTGGTGTGTTCCTTGTTCTTCATGATGCTCTCTGCGCTTTTAACGGACCTCTGAGACTATCACAGTGCAGGTGCATTTATACGGAGACTTGATTACACACAGGTGGATTGTATTTATCATCATTAGTCATTTAGGTCAACATTGGATCATTCAGACATCCTCACTGAACTTCTGGAGAGAGTTTGCGGCACTGAAAGTAAAGGGGCTGAATAATTTTGCACGCCCAATTTTTCAGTTTTTGATTTGTTAAAAAAGTTTGAAATATCCAATAAATGTCGTTCCACTTCATGATTGTGTCCCACTTGTTGTTGATTCTTCACAAAAAAATACAGTTTTATATCTTTATGTTTGAAGCCTGAAATGTGGCAAAAGGTCGCAAAGTTCAAGGGGGCCGAATACTTTCGGAAGGCACTGTAAATTATATGTTGGATTCTCATCTACTTCTCAACCAAAATAAAAGTTAAAGAATAGGATTAAGCCAGTGGCTCAGATGGAACTATACAAGCAGTAGATACATCTCCTTTAAATGTTAATGTAGTTGTCAACCAAACATAATTCAATATTTATTTTGTAAGACAGTAAGTAACCTAATAGTAAGGCTATCTTACAAACTAATGTAACAGTATTTATTCAACATTAAAATGAGTAACTCATCCATGGACACATTTAAGGTTACTGTAACAATAAATGTCTTATGTAATCATAGAAAGTGTGCATGTTCAGGGTCCCAGGTGTGTGGAAGTCTTCACAATTGCTATAATAATCTGCACAGAATCTCAAACAGTATTGATCACTTGCACCATGTGCTTTAATGTAATCTCTACAAGTTGCAACCCAGGTAATTTAGTTGTGATATTAGATCAAGCAAATTGATGACTCATTAAATTGTTGTATAAATAAACAAAATATCTGACATTGTATTCCCATTTGAACTTTGGTGTGCTTTGAAATGGTTGAAAGTGCACTGATAACATATTTAGGTGACAACTAAACGAAAAATCAGACATTGATTTATCTTTGGAATTTGGTTGAGCTTTTAGATGGTTGAAGCAGTGATAACACATTCGGAATTCAACAAACTTTTGGCTGTATTTTTGAGTGGGTGAAAATAAGTTGGAATCTCATTGATCAACATAGGCTATGTACCAAATATTAACCAATTCTACATGTTACCCAGTTGGACAACCTGGTCTCAGAGCATTTTGTGTTATTCTGAATTTACATTTGACGAATTACAGTTCCTATTATATATTCAGAATTTGCAAAACGTACAATATGTTATGAATTTGCAAAATGTACAATATGTTACGAATTTGCAAAACGTATATGATATGTTACGAATTCTAGCTAGTTGGCTAATGTTAGCTAGCTCGCTAATGTTAGCTAAGCTAGGGGTTAAGTAGTCCGTCCGTATGCTTCCCAGCCGAAACAGTTCAGAAGAGTTTTTATGACAACATTTTATGACAACATTTGGTGACCTTTTGGTTCATTTTGGACTTCAGTGAGGGTTTTTTTGGCTTTTCGGGAGCACAATTTTTTAAACCCCTTCGTCGGTGATTGCTCAACAGTAGGCATTCTTCAACAGTAGGCATTCTTCAAAACTCGTTTTCATGCTATTTTTTTATTGAGAAATACTGCACCAAACATCTTAGTTAAATGTAAAATTGCGCAACTAAGATCTCCTCTGTAAAAACTTCAAAATTAATGACAGATTTCTTGAGTATCTTAGATTAATTCAGACTATTTTGAGGAAGTGTATACTGGCTACGGCGTCTCAAGATGGACAAGCAGTACTATTGCTGACATTTTCTCGTTTTTCAAGTAAAGGTCTTTTAAGGGAGTATGCGAGCAGCCGAACTGAAGCATGCTGATGCCTTTAGAGTTAGGGATTAGGGTTAAGGTTAGGGTTAAGTTTAGGAGTTAGGTTAAAGGGTTAAGGTTAGGGAAAGGTTAGCTAAAAGGGTTAAGGTTAGTGTTAGTGTTAGGGAAGGGTTAGCTAACATGCTTAGTAGTTTCAAAGTAGCTAAAAAGTAGCAAGGAGTTGAAAAGTTGCTAATTAGCTAAAGTTGTCCATGATGAGATTCGAAATCACAACATTTAGGTTGCTAGACATTCACGTTACCTGACCAACCACCCCACTTAAGTGACCATAAAAGAGTGTGTTGGACTTACGTACCGAATAATACAAAATACTCTGAGACCACATTGTTATATGTGATCCAGTACTGAAATGCATCCCAAAAGGTTTTAGTAGCTTATTCCTTCCTTCCTTCTTATTCCTTCCTTCTTATTCCTTCAGAGTGGGAAGTTTATTGTGTAAGACATTTTATAGATAAAGGATAAGTAGCATATTTTTTTAAATGTGTGTATGATTTTCTCCTCCGACAATACAACAGCTGATACCAAAACTCTTCTGGAGGTGAAATGAAAGTGAAGGAGAGCGAGTTAAGTGAGATGGAAGGTGTAGTGCATCAATGGACATGATGAAGAGGAATCTGGTCCAGTGGGGGTGACATTTTTGAAGAAAATGGATCCTTGCCTTTTGGCAGATCCATTTGTGGTTTCAGAGTTGGTGAGAAAGGAGTTGGGTACAGTTGAATTAGTGAAGGTAACCTGTAGTGATATTTGTGTGTGTTTCTTCTGATCAAAGGGAGCGGGAGCTTCGTGTCACGCAACTTGGGTTGAGATCTGTTTCTTGCTTTGCTCTTCGGAACAGGGCACAATTGAAAGGAGCGATTTCTGGGTAAGCATTAAGTGTGGAGGTGGAGCAATTGAAGTTAAAGATTCCTGGTATTTGTGATGCCTGCTGTTTGGTGAGATGCAGACGCGGTGGTGAGCGTGGTGAAACAGAGCAGTCACTGTCAGTCCTTTTGAGTTTTGAGTCTTTACCTGACAAAGTCATGTTAGGATATATCAGTTATGCTGTTAAGGCTTTTGTGCCGAACCCACTGTGGTGTTTCAGGTGTTATGTTTATGATCATGTTGCAGCAGTTTGTAGGAGGGAGATTCCAAGATGTGGGAAGTGTGCAGGAGGGCATGGGATAGAGGATTGTGTAGTTTGAAAAGTTGTGTGTGTCAACTGTAGGGGTGTTGACACACACAACTGTAGGGGTGCCCATGTTGCTGGGGATCGGAAGTGTCCGATGCGAGAGAGGCAGGTTGAGGTGGCTAGAGTCAGAGTAGTGCAGAAGGTGTTGTATGCTGAGGCAGTGAAGAAAGTAGAAGAGGATGGGTCAGGATTCCTGTGAGTAGTACATCTGTGCCAGCACAGAGGGATAGGCCAACGAGTGATCAATCAATCAATCAATCAAATGTATTTATAAAGCCCTTCTTACATCAGCTGGGGCACAAAGTGCTGTACAGAAACCCAGCCTAAAACCCCAAATAGCAAGCAAGTGATTTAAGCTTCAGTAATGTTTACTTCTTAGCGTTCATAGCAATGGTTATCAACTGTACCGCAGAAATGAAACGTAAATCACAGAAAATAGATGTTGTGGTGGCAGCTACAGAGAAGTATGTGGGTATACGAGATTTGAAGAGAGAAGAGTTACAGGGTGTGTTGAGTGGTGGTGTCCCAGGCCATTGGCATGGTGCAAGAGTAGATAGGATCAAGTAGTGGAATGGGGGTAATGATTTTAATGAGTACAGGGTTAGTTTTAAGGGTGTTTTTTTTGTATATATATATATATATATATTATTATTATTATTTGAATTGTATTTCGTATTACAAAGAATATTGGATTTATATGATAGTCCAGTTGCGGGCGGTAAAGCAACATTTTGGATGCCAACCGCTGTTAAACTCCGAAGAAGAAGAAGGAGAAGGATACACCAAAAGGAGGCTATCGAGGAGGGGAGAACCAAAGATTTTTATAACTAAACCAAGATAGACCACAGCCCGTTGTTTCAAACATGAACAAATTAGTCAGTGGTCAGAAGAAGCAAGGAAGTGGGCAGAGCCAAGTACGAGCTAGCATTGCCGCGTTCTAGCTAAGCATATTTCCGTTAGAGAAGGCCTACTCTGTGAAGTGCGAGTGTGCAATAACTAAATTCGCTTTTGCACTCCTTCTAAACAACCCCATTATTTTTTACTTTGGCAAAGGGTAAATTCTACAAAACTTAGTCCACTATGTTCGTAACATATTCTACTTTTGGGAACAGAAAATGTATATTGAGATCAAATGTTTAATCGATGAGAAAATTAGCAGAATGTCGGCCAAAATCGATCTCGCTTTATCTTCTCTCACTGCCGGCCAGTGGTCTTCCATATTTGGTAGTGAGTTGAAACGCCAAGCGGATGCTTCACATTTACATATTCGGTGAAATATCTGTCTCATCTGACCGTCTCCGTTTGCCTATTGACAGATTATCCTTTGCTTAGCTAGCCAACGTCGCCATGGTATGGTCACGTAATAGTCAGTGACAAACATCAAAGCTAAGCAGGGCTGGGTTTGGTTAAAACCCTGGATGGGAGACCAAAATGGATACCTGTAGATAGATCAACTCTCCAGTAGGAGGTGCTGCCCATATTTTTTTTTGTAGTGGATATTGCATTGAAGACCTGATGTTTTTTTCAAAGATACAAATTCAACCCCTTTTATATCAAGGTTTGTCTTGTTGAAAATGGATTACCATGACATAATCCTGTGGTTGAAATGTTACCCTCAACAACAGTTGATTACTTTTTTAAAAATCGAATGAATTTTCCACGTCACAATACATTGACAAATGACATTGAAACAATGTTCAGTTAACCAGTTTGTGATCTGGGGGATGTGTGTGTGTTGCTTTGAACAATATGTTTTTCTTCTCGTCTTGTTATCTTAGAACTAGAACCAGGTTTAACTGCACTCATGGACAAACAGGGAGCAAATCTGTTTGATATCATCAAGCCCCAGGTTGTTTCTCAGGATGTGAGTACTCATACATGTACTTCACTCTTACTTATCATCAACTCCAAATATAATGTATACACAAACTATAGGACTAAATAAATTAATTATTTTCTGTCTGTAGGGTTATGTGATAATCCAGACAGATTTTGGCTTCCCCCATCATCTGTTTGTGGAATTCCTCAGGAAGACTGGAGTGACTCAGATATTGAGCTGGTGGGAGTGGTCAAAGCTCCTCCCTCTTTTGAGACACATAAAGTTATAATGTGTTCCGATGTGCAATGTTTTGAATGACTCTATTAGCGGAAATGTTGATAAACTTTAGACTTGGGAGTACAATTACTAATTGTAATTGCACCTGGACCAGGAACAGGTGCAAGCACATAGCAAATCAGGCACTGGGTATAAGGTATGTGTGTTGTTTGTAAAAATGTAACTTATTTTTCACCAAATTTGAAATGGCATTGTCTTTGTACACTCATTATGAACTTTTATATTGACATGGTTGATTCTGTCTCTTAAACTAGTCCCTAAAGCTGAAATAGACATTGGACTTGGTTCAATTATAACATGATGTATTTGCATACTGTAACCAAAGGGACCATGGCAGTAGGGTATTTCCGCTTATGATTGGATTGGTTAAACTGGCACCAGTGGTGGCAAAAGTATCCAATTGTCATACTTGAGTAAAAGTAAAGATAACTTAATAAAAAAATTACTCAAGTAAAAGTCACCCAGTAAAATACTCCTTGAATAAAAGTATTTGCTTTTAAATAGATAAGTATTAAAAGTAAATGCAATTTCTAAAATGTACTCAAGTGTCAAAAGTAAAAGTATAAATCATTAGGAATTCCTTATTAAGCAAACCAGATGGCACAATTAGCTTTTTTTAATACATTTTTGGGGATAGCCAGGAGAACACTCCAACACAACACATAATTTACAACAAAGCATGTGTTTAGTGAGTCCGCCAGGTCAGAAGCAGTAGGGATGACCAGGGATGTTCTCAATCGTGGACCCTTTTCCTGTCCTGCTAAGCATTCAAAATGTAACAAGTGCTTCTGGGTGTCAGGGAAATTGTATGGAGTAAAAAGTACATTTTCTTTCTTTAGGAATGTAAAAGTTGTAAAAAATATAAATAGTAAAGTACCGATACTAGTACTTCAACATATTTTTACTTGGTTACTTTACACAACTGACTGGCACAGAGCAAGTAGAACTGGTTCCTCTGCCAACTTCCCTGGTCTACCAGGTGTCCCTCTGTCCTCTGGGAAGACAGCCATTTGGCGATAGAAGATGGCTTCAGAATGGAAACATTACCAACTTGTTTTGCCTCTGTAATGTCCCAGTGAATTTAGCATTTTTGGAAATAAAGTAATAAACGGTTGATGGTTAGTCTCCTAGTTATGTGTAGGTGGTGCTAAGGATTTATATAATGAGAGGAGGATGTTGATATCCTCCTAAGCAGGCACGTGCACAGATAGGGCTCTACCTTTGCAGAGCACATGCCCCTTTGCCCTTCCAGTCCCCAAAGTGGCCTTTTGGGTGGTGGTATAATTTCCCCCAAAATGTTTTTTCTTGTATATATTTTTTTAGTTGTTGTTTGGCTCCAAAGACATTAAAACCAGTGATAGCATTGACGTCATCCACGTATTCCTATGGAAAATGAAGCAGGACATATTTGAATCTGAAGTACGCCATATTGATGAATAGGGCTGAATGCAAGGGGCCAGTGTTCTGGGCTGCATTTAGTATGTTTTTATGTTCTAGAACATTCAATTGAACAGAAACGGTGCTGTACTGAATGACCAGTTGTAAAATGAGGAGGTTGTGGGTTGGGGGACGCTATCAGCATGGTCACGTCACTCATTGCCTCAAGCCGCACCCACCAAATGGGAGCAAACATAACTCAAAGTCTGTGCAAGAACTTACAAGAATGTTTTGGAGAAACGCGTCATTCAGTACAAACCATTCCGCAACGTAGCAAACTTCCTAATAAGACACTTTAGTCATCAAATCAAGCTTTATTTATACAGCACATTTCAGACATGGAATGCAACACAATGTGCTTCACAGGATAAAACAAACAATGAAAATAAAAACATATGTACTACACAACAAACATAAGTGTATAAAAAAAACAATAACAAAAACTGAAGGACTAAAAAGCACCATAAGGAAAAGCAAAGCTAAAAAGGTGTGTTATAAGATCTCTTTTAAAAATGTCCACAGGTTTTGCCCACCTCAAGTTCTCTGGCAGGCTATTCCAGAGGCTGGGGGCATAGTAGGTAAAGGCTGTCTCTCCATACTTCTTGGTCCTAAGCTTTAGGATAGTTAAAAGGCCAGTGCCAGAGGACCTGAGGGACATAGTGGGTAAATAACTTAGAAGCATGTCTGACATGTATTGGGGTGCACAATCCTGTATTTAAAAACCAATAGAAACTTTAAAACAGGTTTAATGTGGGCTCTCCATCTGGTCTTGGTCAGTTCCTGTGCTGCACCATTCTGTATATTTTGCAGTTGACCAATGGCTTTCTTGGGTGGACCAGACATGAAAGCATTACAGTAGTCAAGCCTGCTTGTAATAAAATCATGGATGAGTCTCTCTGTATCAGCCTGAGAGAGAAACGGCCACACCTTGGTAATGTTCCTCATGTGGGAAAAAGCTATTTTGGTCACATTCCTAATGTGTGATTTGAAATTGAGTTCAGAATCTAAAATAACACCTTGTTTTTTACCTGGTGTTTTATCTTTATTGCCTGTGAACTAAAATGTCCGGCCAGATTCTCTCTCTGTGCTTTGGCTCCAACAATAGTACCTCGGTCTTGCCTTGATTTAGCTGGAGGAAGTTGTGAGTAATCCAAGTATTTAAATCACTAATACAGTCTAATAATTTATCCAGAAATGTAAAGTTGTGTGTCGTCTGTGTAGCAGTGAAAATCAATGTTTTGCTTTCTGATAACACTGCCATGACATCAGTGTTTGACATGACATCAAATAAAAATGCCAGGGAGGATTTATTGTGACAGGGTAGGAACCAAAATGTTGACTAGGGGACCCTATAATCTTTAGCTACATTTAATATTTTATCTTAGCTACTTCATAGTTAACATGTTCTTGCTTCACGTATTCCTCTTTGATTTAGAATATACTGTATTGTTGCACAAAAAATGCAGATGTAGATCTACACCATCACTGGTATAATCAGGCTATATAGCTAGTTATGTTTGCTCTGACTCAGTACATTTATTAGCTAGCGATTAGCATTGGCAGCTAACAAGTTAAGCCCGACTTACTAAGAAAATACAAACTAGCTGTTTGCAGATGTAAGAAACACAAACATGAAGTGTAATTATAGAAGGCTAGTGGATTTATATTATGAAACAAAGGTAAAATAGCATTGTTGTCATCAACATTGTTGCAGGTGGTGCATTGACCATGCAGAGACTGAACGCAAGTGTCTCGTGGTCAGAGGACAATAAATGCGCTCCTTGAATGACAGGGGCGAGGCTAGGTATGTGGGGAAAGCGGCATGGAGAGAGAGCGATGACTCAAGTAGTGAAGTAAACGATAAAAACGGACGTTACACACGGCGTATCACATTTAACAAATACCATTATTCAAATACCATTATAGAAGGTAAAGTAAAAACCCAAACCTGTCCATGCATCAATACTGGTATATCGTAAAATACGGTATACCAACCACCCAGCCCTATAGGTCAACAGTGTCGAAGGCAGCACTTAAATCCAATAGCACAAGGACAGAGAGCTGTTTGGCATCTGTGTTGGCTCTAAGACCATTTACACCTTTAACTTAGGCTGTCTCTGTGATGTGGTGGTCCCAAAAACAAGATTGGAATTTTTCAAAAATACAGATGGCACTTAAAAAATCAGTTAGCTGTTTGAAAACCAATTTCTCCAGAATTTTGCCTAAGAATGGAAGGTTGGAGATTGACTGAACATTTCTAAAAGCTGAAGAATCTAGATTACTTTTCTTCAGAAGGGGTTTCACCATAGCAGTTTGTAGTTCGGTGGGGAAAGTGCCTGGGAGTGATTAACAATAACTTTCACTTCTTCAGATTTGCAATTAAAAACTGTTTTGAAGAAGATGGTGGGGATAGGAGCGAGGAGGAGATTCAGGAGATACAAACAAAATGTAATTTTTTGAATTGCCTTGTTATATACAGTGGGGCAAAAAAGTATTTAGTCAGCCACCAATTGTGCAAGTTCTCCCACTTAAAAAGATGAGAGGCCTGTAATTTCCATCATAGGGACACTTCAACTATGACAGACAAAATGAGAAAAAAATTTAAATGTGATTTTCTGGAATGAGTGATCCAATAGCTCACATAACCGTGGTTACGTACGTAACCTTTGTTATGTAGCACTATATTGGATCACTCCAATATGGTATCACAATACCAGATTAATCGGTGATCTAGGCATGGCCAGATGAGCAAAGGGCAGTCATGCTTGCCCTTCCATCCCCTTCCAGGGAAGTGGAGACAGCACCCAACACGGCCATCCCGACCTGGATGGCGGCAGCAACATTGACTCGATAGTGTCAAAAGTGCAAAAGTACTCAACGATGCCCAACTCCCAGAGGTGCAAATTTCATCAAGGGGAACTCCTCGGAGCAGGGCCCACGATGTAGCTACTCCTCTAGTAGAATGTGCCACCACAGCACATGGCAAAGGCCGGCCGACCAGCTGAAATGCTGTAGTAATAGTGTCCACAATCCAATGTAAGAGTCTCTGTTTCGATAGGCTCTTTTCCAGAACTCTCTGACCATAACACACAAACAGCTGATCCGATTGTCATATTCTCTTAATCTGTCAAATGTAACTTGGGGAAAAACCCATCCCACTCGCAGCCATGGGAGGTGCGTAAGCGGACAAATGTATGGGCCAGTTCACATGTTTGTCAGACAGAACCTTCGGCAAGAAAGAGGGATTAGGCCAGAGGATAACGCTTCCCTTGTCTGCACCCATTCGGAAACATTCAGCCACTCCTTCGAAGGCAAATCGGAGGTACTTCCAGTGATCTCAATGAAGAGGAACGTGGAAGTATGCATCCTTCAGGTCGAGCGTGGTGAACCATTGGTCACTCGAGACTGCCTGAAACACCCCCGAGGGCGAGAGCATCTTGAACTTGAGCTCCGTCCTTTTTTGAAACTATGAAATACGTGGAGTAGAACCCCCTTAGCCGGTCTAGCGGCTCTACCTTCCTGATTGCGTCCTTGCTCAGGAGCAAGGCTATCTCCAACCGGAGCACTTCCTTCATCACATCTGCCCCCGAGGTGACCCAGATACCCCTGTAGAACTGCGGTCGGTATCAGAACTGGAGTTTGGTCTCCAGCGTAGAGAGATAAGGCGTCGTCGCCGTCATCATCCCCCCGTACAGCATCCACTTCCTCCCACAGGCTTTCTGCCTGACATTCGAGGTGGATCAACTCCTCAGCCATACTGAGTTTGGGGGGATGCCCAAAGCGGACGAATGGGTGCTGCCGCGACGACGCATCCCCCCAGTGGGGGGGATATGGTCATCAGATAGGGAGGACTGTACTGTGGCCCTCATCCCCTCCAGGCGTGCTAAGCGCATGCGTTCTCTAAAGACAGCGCAGGCCAAACAACTATTGAGTTCTCTAACCACTCTCTGTCCGTGATCTATCTCAAGACAGGTCATGCAGGCATAGTGTGCATCCCCCGTAGTCAGGAGTATGCCACATCTCTCACAATGAAACACCATAATAATGTAGTTTCTCTGTGAAAGTGAAGCCAACACTGTGATATTAATATGTGTCTATAGTCAGCTACTACAGACCTACAGTAACCACATTAGTCTCATACACTACACTATCTGATGGAGAGCAGACGTGAACTGGGTGTGAACTGCCTGATCGTGGGGGAAGGGGCAGAGCACACAAACTCACACATGTTAGCTCAATCTTAGTTTATACGTGTGGGTTGGCTGTAACTCACGCCACGTTATAGTTTATTCTACTATACGTGAGGGTGTTGGCAGGATGTAAGGAGTGTGCTTAGTCCTGCAGTGGTCTGCTCTCGTTAAGATAGCTACTGCATAGCTCGCTCACCGTGGAACACACAAGAGTCTAGGCAAGATGGCTGCACCCTGCAAGAGATAAGTGTGGTGTGTCTAGCGACATGTGACTCACTCTCCAGGGAGAACCGATAGCCCGCCTGAGCGAAACATACACAGATTTCCGATCTTGAGGGGTTAGACGCGGTCCCTGAGCCCGAAGACTATCCGCGAAGACTGGTCCGGACCAAAAACCAATGTCCGTGGAAATCAAGGCCAGTCTGCACCAAAAAAAGACCTTCAGACAGGACCACAAAAAGGTGACAGCGTCGGTCTGTGCAGTACAGGTTGTCAAACTCATTCCAAAGAGGGCAGGATGTCTGCGGGTTTTCACTTCTCCCTTGTACTGGATTGATGAATGAAGGTCACTAATTAGTAAGGAACTCCCAACACCTGGTTGTCTAGGGCTTAATTGAAAAGAAAGACCTGCAGACACTAGGCTCTTCATGAAATTAGTTTGACACCCCTGGTGTAATCTAAAATTATTACATTAAATTAACTGATAGTTATAACGCTCCTGGTCCCGGAATGTCATGTTAGATTGTGATAAAGCTATCTGCTCCTGCTAGCTAGCAACATATCTACTTGTTGTAACTAGCTAGCTAACTAGCAAGCTAGCTACATTACTAATGTTTGCTGTGCTCAATGTTGGGAGTCATATTACAGCTTGCATTGAGGGTATCATGTTTTTACAACTAAATAGTTAGATTACAAATAAATAATAAAGACTCCCCGTTAGCAGTTTGTCAGAAGGATATCTCTCTCAAGATGTCACCACCTTAGATACGGATAATGCGTTTGGCAGACGTGATCAGCAAAGATAGTACTATCCATGGTACTCAAGTTTTGATTGGTTTACAGTTTAGTGCTCAGTGGCGTTTGCCTGACCAGCCAGCAAAATAAATGGCAAGAATTGACATTGATAACAAACAGAAATGTGTTCAGAATAAATAAATATACGTAAAATGTAAAAACCAGCTCCTCCCTCAACAGAGATCGATCATCTCAAAACTAAAGCAGATAGGTGGAGGCCCGTAGCAAGCTATGTGTAAAGGTTTGAACCGGAACCTTTCTGTGATGGGAGGGGTTCAATTTTGAACCTTTTTAATCATGAAGAGCTGGCAGCCTATCCGATTGGAGGCGTAGCTTTCAGATAGTTATGTTTGTAATTCCTGTTCATAATAGATTTTAACATTTTATTTAACCAGGTAAGTTGACTGAGAACACATTCTCATTTACAGCAACGACCTGGAGAATAGTTACAGTGGCTTGCGAAAGTATTCACCCCCCTTGGCATTTTTCCTATTTTGTTGCCTTACAACCTGGAGGTGGGGGGGGGGTATTTGAAGATGCAAAATATTTTTTATTGTGAGACAAACAAGAAATAAGACAAAAAGACAGAAAACTTGAGCGTGCATAACTATTCACTCCCCCACAGTTAATACTTTGTAGAGCCACCTTTTGCAGCAATTACAACTGCAAGTCTCTTGGTGTATGTCTCTATAAGTTTGGCACATTTAGCCACTGGGATTTTTGCCCATTCTTCAAGGCAAATCTGCTACAGCTCCTTCAAGTTGGATGGGTTCTGCTGGTGTACAGCAATCTTTGTCATACCACAGATTCTCAATTGGATTGAGGTCTGGGCTTTGACTAGGGCATTCCAATACATTTCAATGTTTCCCCTTAAACCACTCAAGTGTTGCTTTAGCAGTATTGTTAGGGTCATTGTCCTGCTGGAAGGTGAACCTCCGTCCCAGTCTCAAATCTCTGGAAGACTGAAACGGGTTTCCCTCAAGAATTTCCCCGTATTTAGCACCATCCATCATTCCTTTAATTCGGACCAGTTTCCCAGTCCCTGCCGATGAAAAACATCCCCACAGCATGATGCGGGATGAAGTTTTCGGGGTGATGAGAGGTGTTGGGTTTGCGCCAGACATAGCGTTTTCCTTCATGGTCAAAAAGCTGACCAGAGTACCTTCTTCCATATGTTTGGGGAGTCTCCCACATGCCTTTTGGCAAACACCAATCGTGTTTGCTTATTTTTTTCTTTAAGCAATGGCTTTTGTCTAGCCACTCTTCCATAAAGCCCAGCTCTGTGGAGTGTACGGGCTTAAAGTGGTCCTATGGACAGATACTCTCTTATTAATTCCCTCATTGCCTTTGGTGGGCGGCCCTCTCTTGGCAGGTTTGTTGTGGTGCCATATTCTTTCCATTTTATATAATGGACTTAATGGTGCTCCGTGGGATGTTCAAAGTTTGGGATATTTCTTTATAACCCAAACCTGATCTGTACTTCTCCACAACTTTGTCCCTGACCTGTTTGGAGAGCTCCTTGGTCTTCATGGTGCCGCATGCTTGGTGGTGCCCCTTGCTTTGTGGTGTTGCAGACTCTGGAGCCTTTCAGAACAGGTGGATATATACTGAGATCATGTGACAGATCATGTGACACAGATTGCACACAGGTGGACTTTATTTAACTAATTATGTAACTTCTGAAGCTAATTGGTTGGACAAAATCTTATTTAGGGGCTTCATAGCAATGGGGGGAATACATATGCACGCACCACTTTTCTGTTGTTTATTTATTTTTAATTCTTTGAAACAAGTAATTTTTTTCATTTCATTTCACCAATTTGGACTATTTTGTGTATGTCCATTACATTAAATCCAAATATATATCCATTTAAATTACAGGTTTTAAAGCAACAAAATAGGAAAAACACCAAGGGGTATGAATACTTTTGCAAGGCACTGTACAGGGGGATGAATGAGCCAATTGTAAACTGGGGATGATTAGGTGGCCATGACAGTATAAAGGCCAGATTGGGTATGTAGCCAGGACACCAGGGTTAACACCCCTACTCTTACGATAAGTGCCATGGGATCTTTAGTGACCACAGAGAGTCAGGACACCCATTTCAAGTCCCATCTGAAAAACAGCAAGGCAATATCCACAATCACTGCCCTGGGGCATTGGGATATTTTTTTAGACCAGAGGAAAGGGTGCCTCCTACTAGCCCTCCATCAACAAATCCAGCAGCATCTGGTCTCCCATCCAGGGACTGATCAGGGCCAACCCTACTTAGCTTCAGAAGCAAGCCAGCAGTGGGATGCAGGGTGGTATGCTGCTGGCAAATCATGTTAAGTTTCTACACTGCAAATTCAAATGTATGCATATTACATATAATATTAATCATATGAACATTTCTGATAACATACAGTAATAAAGTGTTAACAATTCCTACTTTCGGATTTGCATAGGCTCTTGAGGAACACATACGCCTCTGTTAGCCTCACAAAAGCTCCAAAACTGTCAGTGTTCAACCTTAACATGTGATGACAATACAACAGAACAGATGAACAGGAATGACATTTACGGCTGGCTAAAAAATATCTTAAAGCAATGCCTCTACTAAGCCACGCGTCCACTCCAGGGTTCCTCCACGAACCCATTGTTGCATTGAACCATTAAAGGTTCCTCCAATAACCATTGAACAGGAATGGTTCCTTGAGGAACTCCTGGGTTTCTTGAGTCACCACTAATTGTAAGAGTGTAGGTGAAACGTAATCAAATTGAAGTTTCATTCATTCATCAGGGTAGCCTAGTGGTTAGAGCGTTGGACTAGTAACCGAAAGGTTGCAAGTTCATATCCCCGAGCTGACAAGGTACAAATCTGTCATTCTGCCCCTGAGCAGGCAGTTTACCCACTGTTCCTAGGCCGTCATTGAAAATAAGAATTTGCTCTTAACTGACTTGCCTAGTTAAATAAAGGTAAAATACATTTAAAAATTGCCTACGTTTGTACAGATGATGGCAATGGAAGATGTAGAAGCAGAGGAAGATGTCCAGACTGTATTGACACAGGAGACACATGAGCTAGCAGACATTCTGAGCTATCAAGATGATGGCTTTCTCACCATGTTCTATGAAATGATGGACATCAGTTCGCGCGGGAGAGGCTAGTGCAACTTGCGAGCCACAGAGAGCGCATCCTGGGGTTGTTGAATTACTTCAGGACTGCAGAACCTGCTATTTGTCTGCAATTTCTTCAAATGGTTTGCATGCTCTGCGAGAACATGCCAATGCTTCTGGAATCACGGCGAATGTCTGTAGCCGGGTCTGTGATTGCATGTGCCTGCCAATATTGACTATCTAACTAGGCTATACCCACATTATAGCCTAGCCTATATGGGGAAGATATCAATATGAGCCAGGACAGGGTTTCCTTTCCATTTCCATGCCTCAAATGTTAGACTGATTGGACACCCAATCAATAAGCATAAAAAACCCTGCATTATAATAGTTAGATATATACTGTGTATGGAAGTGAAATAGTTGTTTTGTCTCAGACGTCACTTATTTATCTACAAGAAGGATGTCTTATTCAATGCCGTTTAATGGAGGTGCTTTGTCTTTTCTTGGGTTTCTCCTATATTTCCATTATTGGATTCTCTCCCTTTTGCTAGTCTTCTCAGAAGAAGTTGTTGAAAACAATAGTCATACCCTGGTTGATGAGTATATGCCATCTCAAGAGTGCTGTCTGAAACGCCCATGAATAGGTAAACACCAGTCTTTTCATGTCTCAGTAATATTTGTCATGGGGTTTGAATTTGAAAAGACTTGCATACTGTGTGAGCTAGCTCTGTTACTTGAAATTAGTCATTCTCTCTATAGTATGAGTTGTTTCTAAATTAGTACACAGTCACTAATATATTTTTTAAACAAAGTAATGAACATCTAAAAAATATATTGCCATGTTGTTGTGTTCAGGTCAGGAATATGTTTAGTGTTCATTTATAAGATGTTTTTTTGTATCCAGACCACATAGAAAGTTACAAGGCTGCTGTGAGCAGATGTCTACTGCAGAGGTGGAAGATGGTGATGCAGGGTGTGGTGAAGGTTTCTCTGGAAGAGACCTGGGTAAGTCTGCGCCACAAATCCCTGGTTAGACCAAGAGACAGGGCTGATTGACGGCTGGGCCCGCCAGAGCTCCAGGAGGGGGCTGTGGAAGACAGGGTAGGGTGACCGTTGAAGCTGGATCTTTGATGGCTACAATGAGTTTCAAACTAAAATCACCCACTCAGGGAGTCTGAGTAGCCCGTTCGACCCACAGTGCCCTCTACCCATGGCAGAGCTGATATCAGGGTTGTGCAGTCGCAGGATCCTCCCAGGATGCACCCTATTGATTACCTGGGATGTGACAGATTTGGAGAGCTCTGTTGACTGCGTTGGGGAGCTGCTAGGCTTCAATTGGCGCAGTGTGAAAGAATATGCTGAACAGTACTTCCAGGACAAGGATCTGGATCTAAAGGAGAAGGTAGTCAGTCACCTACTGGCCAACCATCACCTCCTCACCATGTGTTACCTGCCAGCTCTCTGCCATATTTGCTGTGTGTGCTTGGATCACATATTCTCCAGAGGTGGGTCTCAGTCCCAGGCTTTGCCCCAACTGCCAACCACCCTCACCCAGGTCTACCTCCAGATCCTCTGTGCCTTTCTGAGCCAATGCCCAGGGAGGGTCATGCCCTTGTTGCAGAGTCACAGGGCAGAGGTCACACAGCTGAGCTGCATGGCCATGAAGGGTCTGGAGGACAGCAGGATCGTGTTTCTCTCTGAGCAGGTTCCACCAGACCTGTTGGACTTCGTCACCAAGGCAGGTCTCCTCTCACAGGTGGACCTGACACATGTGGATGGATCTAAAGGCCAGGGTTACACGTTCATGCACCTCACCATGCAAGAGTTTATGGGTGCGCTACACATCATGACCAGCGAGGACATCACAGAGGCCCAGCTTAGGAAGAAGTTGAACCTCAAGACCCACTGGACCATGAAATCAGACCCCAAGACGGTCTTCACTGATTCCCTCCACCTCTATGTGTAGGGCTTGCGGCCCCAGCCTGCTCTCCTTACCTGTTCCAGCTGGTTGAGGGAGCAGGGGCTGTGAGGTGGGTAAAGAAACGCCAGGCACTGGTTCTCAAATTGCTCCGGAGTCTGGCAGTGAGCACCAACCTGACTGGGCTCAAGGTAGTGGAGCTGTGCCACTGTATCCAGGAGACCCAGGATGCACACCTGGCCAGGGAGGTGGTGAGATCACATTCATGCTTTGAGGTAAGGAATATCACGTTGAACCCTGTAGATCTGGATTCCCTGGCCTTTGTTGTATTGTCTGCTGGAGTGGGAATGGGTCTGGACTTTGGAGCTTGTTCTATGGAACTAGAGTGTCTAGATATTCTACCCAGCTGCCAGCACATCGACTACCTAATGTGAGTTCATGACTCATTTATACACTGTGTACTAAACAATAATAATCCTGCATGAAACTACATTTAATTTTTCCTCTCTTTTTTTTCAATCCCTCAGTTTTCGAAGTCGCAAGTATGATGATAGATTTGCAGATAAACTGTCTAGCATCCTCCCCAGACTACCAACCCTGAAAAGATTTGAGTGAGTCCTTCTTAACTGAGTAACTCAGTTTTGAAAGGACCAACTTTCAAAGTTGTTTGTTTGTGTGTGAATGTCTAAGTGTGATGTGAATAATTATGCTTCTCTTCCCCAGGGGTAACCTGTGGTAACCTCACTGATGTGGGAGCTGCCAAACTTGCCAGAGCCCTGGAGAGCTGTCCATAGATCACGGAGCTCAAGTAGATGATTATTCAATTACCATAACAACCAAAGATTATTACCATGACTCTAAGATTTTGTAGACCCTTTTATCAAGAACTAACCAAACTTGGTTAAAGATACAGTACCACTTGTGCCATGGTATAGTTGGTCTGATACTGTACTGAACAGTTGTCTGTTTGACAGCTTCAGTGACAACAGCCTGACCGACAGAGAAGTCGGGGAGATCGCTGACCTCATTCAGAAGCTGCCCAGTCTAGCCTCTATCTTGTGAGTGTGTTGTTTCCTTGACTGGATCATATGTGTTGATCCTAGCCCTTCATGTTTATTAAGTGTAGCTTATTTCTATATTTGAGCAAGCTTGCATTTCTGTTAAGAAGCCTGTGTGTGTGTTGTATGTTTCCAGGCTGGGGAAGAATGGCTGCTCTCTGGAGATTATCTACACCCTTCTAGAGAAGATGATTTCCTGCCCCTCCATCCAGGAAGTCTATACTGAGTATGTTTTTAGACTTGACAATACCCACAGGGCACAGACGTCAATTCAACGTTCATTCCACATTGGTTAAACGTGAGATCATTGAAATGACGTGGAAACAACATTGATTCAACAAGTGTATGCCCAGTGGGTAGAGACTTCATGTGTTCACAAATAGAACCTCCAGTTAACTGACTGCAGTACTGAGAAGAAATGTGCATACTTTATCAGAAATGAAATGAAATGTTTTTCCCAAGCTCAGACATATAAGGATGAGTTTTGTGTTTTAATGAAGGGAAATAAAAGAATGTGCAACTTTCATTTATTTTTTTCAGTGTTTGGCGTACCAACAGGCCCATGCAAATCAAGCTAATGTTTCATGTTCTTGTTGAGAGAATGTTGCTTTTGTTTCATTGTTTTATCTATACCACATAGGGAAATCTACTGTACTGTATCAATCAGCCTCTCTCTTATCCATTTTTCTCCCTTTCTATTTGTCTCAAGTTCTAAGAAAAACATTGGACTGACTGTCAGGTATGATATTCTCTGTTTGGTTCTTATAAAGATCTTTTGAATACCAGGAGTAACATTGCTGTTGTTTCTTCCCTCTCTTTATGTGTCATACAGCCCATTAAACTGCAGTTTGAGTACCGATCAGATGACTAGACTGTCAGTTGCTAGCGAGAAGTCCTGGCCTCACTCTCCTAGAGTAAGTACAAATGTACCCAGTGTTCTTGAGCAAGTCACATCACACTGTGGGTAAGGACACTAAATACCATAGTACCCTCCAAGCTCGTCATCAAGCTTGAGACCCTGGGTCTCGACCCCGCCCTGTGCAACTGGGTACTGGACTTCCTGACGGGCCGCCCCCAGGTGATGAGGGTAGGCAACAACATCTCCCCCCGCTGATCCTCAACACTGGGGCCCCACAAGGGTGCGTTCTGAGCCCTCTCCTGTACTCCCTGTTCACCCTCGACTGCGTGGCCACGCACGCCTCCAACTCAATCATCAAGTTTGCGGACGACACAACAGTGGTAGGCTTGATTACCAACAACGACGAGACGGCCTACAGGGAGGAGGTGAGGGCCCTCGGAGTGTGGTGTCAGGAAAATAACCTCACACTCAACGTCAACAAAACTAAGGAGATGATTGTGGACTTCAGGAAACAGCAGAGGGAACACCCCCCTATCCACATCGATGGAACAGTAGTGGAGAGGGTAGCAAGTTTTAAGTTCCTCGGCATACACATCACAGACAAACTGAATTGGTCCACTCACACAGACAGCATTGTGAAGAAGGCGCAGCAGCGCCTCTTCAACCTCAGGAGGCTGAAGAAATTCGGCTTGTCACCAAAAGCACTCACAAACTTCTACAGATGCACAATCGAGAGCATCCTGTTGGGCTGTATCACCGCCTGGTACGGCAACTGCTCCGCCCTCAACCGTAAGGCTCTCCAGAGGGTAGTGAGGTCTGCACAACGCATCACGGGGGGCAAACTACCTGCCCTCCAGGACACCTACACCACCCGATGTTACAGGAAGGCCATAAAGATCATCAAGGACATCAACCACCCGAGCCACTGCCTGTTCACCCCGCTATCATCCAGAAGGCGCGGTCAGTACGGGTGCATCAAAGCTGGGACCGAGAGACTGAAAAACAGCTTCTATCTCAAGGCCATCAGACTGTTAAACAGCTACCACTAACATTGAGTGGCTGCTGCCAACACACTGACACTGACTCAACTCCAGCCACTTTAATAATGGGAATTGATGGGAAATGATGTAAATATATCACTAGCCACTTTAAACAATGCTACCTTATATAATGTTACTTACCCTACATTATTCATCTCATATGCATACGTATATACTGTACTCTATATCATCGACTGTATTCTTATGTAATACATGTATCACTAGCCACTTGAACTATGCCACTTTGTTTACATACTCATCTCATATGTATATACTGTACTCGATACCATCTACTGTATCTTGCCTATGCTGCTCTGTACCATCACTCATTCATATATCCTTATGTACATATTCTTTATCCCCTTACACTGTGTACAAGAGAGTAGTTTTGGAATTGTTAGTTAGATTACTTGTTATTACTGCATTGTCGGAACTAGAAGCACAAGCATTTTGCTACACTCGCATTAACATCTGCTAACCATGTGTATGTGACAAATAAAATTTGATTTGATTTGATTTAAATATGTCAAGAGAATCTGACTTTCTGTTTGGTGTTATGTTGTGTCCCCTGCAGTCTGTCAGAAGACGACATCAAGGCTGGTACTCTCAAGGCCCTGACTGACTCTCTACAGAAGCTGAACGTCTCCAAACAAATTGTGTAAGACTGATCTTTTATTTGAAGTGTTAGACTTTTGATAAAGTCATGATCTTGTGCCTGTCCCGTATTATGTTTGAAACTAGTTATGCTGCCTAATACGGTTATTGTCTGTGTCTTGACAGTCTGAATGACAGCCACATATCTGTTGATGGGCTGATGATTCTGACCTGTTTCCTGTCTGTATGTCCTGATGTGGTTCAAGTGGACATCAGGTATGTTGTGCATAACACCCTTTATTTTCTTAGATAAAGCCAATATAGACAGCACCCTTGTTGTGTGCGTAAACTGCAACCAGACTAAAACCACTACACTACCCCATCACTTCCTGGTGGCTTCACTATTCAGAGGGTGTCTCCTCTGTCAAGGGGTTTGCTGTAGGCCCAAACCAGACGTTTTAATCATGTAAGAAATTATGATACTACTGTGGTCCCTATTACACAACTTTTTTTTAGAATGTCCTGTAAATTCCTCTCAGACCCTTCCCACTGGGCTCAAACGTCAATTCAATGTCTATTACGTTGGTTCAACGTAATTTCATTGAAATGACATAGAAACAACATTGATTCAACCAGTGTGTGCCCCGTGGGTTACCACTCACTGTTGTGCATTTTCCCCATACATCCCCATGACAGGCTGCAAGACCCTGTTCTTGTGTCCATGCTTTTTTCTAGGGGATAGAGAAACACCAGATTTCTAAGAGACGTTGGTGTGTACAATATTGTGGATAATGATAATGATGTGGATAATGCTTTCTACTGTAGGTGGTATGACATTGTCTCTGCTTTCCATCCTCTTTTCCCATGGTCCCTGTGTGCAGTCTGACGGGCTGTGCTCTTCGCCCCCCTCACTTGGACCGTCTGTGTGAGAATCTGAGGGACTGCTCTGCTCTGACTATGCTGGAGTAAGTGTTCTCAGGGAGAGGCTTTGGAGTGTGAAATAGCAATAAGGATAATTGTTGGTATGCACATATACAAGGACCTGTTTGTTTTTGTTTATACCCCCCTACCCCCCACCGTTGTCAGTATTTCCAACAATGCTTTGGAAAACAAAGGTCTGAAGAAGTTGTTGGACCTCTTGCCTCAGCTTAGCAACATACAGGAAATCAAGTAAGAATTTCTATAGCAACTCAAATGTATTTTCCTTTTATTCCTTTTTTGTCAGTTTTTTTTTCTTAAAAGCTTTTTTTCTGACCAGGGAGTTTCTGTATACCCTCATTTTGTTTTAGTGTCAGTGAGAATGCAGTCAGCATGGAAGGAGTTGTGCAGCCTAGCTGGAACCCTGTGCTCACACAGGAACACGAGTGAAGTCAATATCAGGTATTCACATCCCATTACTGTCTTATACAGACCAACACTTTTGTAAACAAACAGACATGCTTGAAACCGGCATGGTAGAAAGTGTTTGAATTCATGTCTAGTAATATGTTTGCATTTGTGATGATAATTAACTATAAAACTGTTATATTTATCAGTCATGGGGGGAATAAGAAGCTGTTTCTGAAATTCCTCTCCAGTAAAATGTAATAGAGCAACAGAGTAATAGCAATATACTGTATAATAACTCCTCTTTCTGATGATGTTGCTTTCAAAATACCAATTCTATGACTCAGTAAGATGTTGTAGTCCTAATAACCGTTCACTGAATCTCTGTCATTTCAGAATACAATCAACAGGATTGGAACAGTGTACGAAACTCAGGTAGGACACAGAACGATATGTAACTTTTTGGGCGACCCGACCAAATTCACATAGAAATGTGAGTTATAGATCTGTCATTCTCAATTAGAGCTTTTGGTGGCGCGAATGCATAGTGCAAAAAGCCACAACATTTACTACTAGAGTTCTGCGTGGTTAAGATGAAATCATGCATCAAATTATCTTGAGTACCTGTAGCGGTCCTGTGGGTGGGTGGTTGGGTGGATGCAACTGTTCTGTGGGGGAGGGGTGGGTGGGTGTAGTGGTCCTGTGGGGGGGGCTATTCTACTTTACACTTTTTCTCTTGTAGTTGTTCTGCATCTTATTGAATGTGTGAGTGGGCGGGGCTCGGGCTGAGGGAAATTGGGATGAGGGAGGGGACGGGGTGAGGGTGAGGGTAAAGGTCTAGCATCCTGCTCTTTTCTTTTTTATTTAAGTTCCTCTGTCAATATAAATAAAATAAAACAAATTGTTTCACAAAAATGGTATCTATCATTCTCATTGAAAGCAAGTCTAAGAAGCGGTAGATCTGTTCTATGTGCTCTATTTCTATGCATCCCGTGTTTAAGATTTGTTTTTGTGCCTTTTACTTTTGGTTTTGTACACCAACTTCAAACAGCTGAAAATACAATATTTTTGGTTTATGGAAAATATATTTCACAGTGGTTTAGATGGAACAATTATTCTCTACACTATACTTGCTTGTTTTGTCACATAAACTGAAATTAGAGTTTTAGCAACCAGGAACCATAGAGCATCTTTAACTGAATTTATGTCCCATTCACTTAACCCTGAAATATAATCCCAAACAAATTTTTGTTTTAGTCTAACTCACAGTGATATCCATCCCACTGACATGAACAAGCTATGTAGAAGACTGGTACAGTGTCCCAGCCTACTGGAGCTAGAGTGAGTTCTACTCTTACCTCTATCGCTGTCAGTGTTCTGTCCCTGTCTTTCAGTGTTTACTACAGTATCTGGGGCTGTGTTCTCTTCTCTCTTTATTCCTTACCAGGTTATACGTTTTCCTCCTTCCCAATTCTCTGAAAATATTCTGCCTGTTGTCTGTTGTAGTTCTTTTCTCAGCAGTCTTCAAACATACTATTGTGATATTATCAGTTTCTCCCATGGATCCCTGAAAGACGAAGCTATTGAAAATCTATTGAAGATCCTGCCTAAGATGAAATCTCTTCAGCTGCTTAAGTAAGAGCACTTCACCCTGCTCAGTAATGATAATCTCAGGGTCACAACACCGGTAAAGTTAGAAAGTGAATGATATTAATTTCTCATCATTCTCCTTCGCCTCCCCCCTGCCTCCCACAGTATGAGCCATGTCCAGATGTCTACGGATGGAGCATTGTTATTGGTCAGATCTCTGATAGACTGCCATCGTGTCAGAGCTGTGGAACTCCAGTATGTATGGCTCAGGATGCTCAGGTCACAGCTCATTCACGTGGTTCATAAATTTGGTTTTATATAATATATATATATATTAACTGTGTTTACATGAATACCTTAAATATTGATGTGCTTTTAAGGGCACAAGGAGAAGCCTTCATCAAGTTTGTCAACATGAATGCAGAACAAGCAACTTGCAGGTGAATGTGTTTTATCTACTTATGCTGTTCCCACATATAGAAATACCATATTACATTACAGAAATGAGGTTGTAGGTTAATTGACAGTTTTTTTTAAAAATCGGTCACATCTTATATTGAGTTCTTTCAAAACTCATGTATGTATGTATGCATGCATGCCTGCCTGCCTGCCTGCCTGCCTGCCTGCCTGCCTGCCTGCCTGCCTGCCTGCCTGCCTGCCTGTCTGCCTGTCTGCCTGTCTCCTCTGCAGACTCTCTGAGTACACACTGAGCAGTGGGGATGTGGAGATACTCTCTGGGATCCTGGAGCAGTGTCCTCATCTGTCTGACCTGGAGTGAGTGCCTGTGTCCTCTCTCCTCAGACACATCCCTGTACCTGGGTCACACTGCCCACATTTTAGCAAAAAGAACAGTGTTTATAAATGATGATGTACTCACAACTACTGCACTGTATTCACAGAAATAGTTTACACTACTAGTGTATATGCCTTCCTCAATGACCGAACTGTGTTTTCCCTCGCTGAAAATTAGGGTTACAGTATCTTGGCAGTTTTTCTACCAACTTTTCTCGTTATGGATATTAACCCATTCTTTTAAACGGTGAAGTTTATCCAGTAACCTTCTGAGAGACGAGGGAGTGAAGAGATTTGTGGATTCTCTGCCAAGGCTGCGGATTGCTAGCTCAGTGAAGTAAGACTCATTACAATGGCCTATCTTCCTTCAGTCCGTACAGTGAACTCCATTACGGCTAGCGCTGTCTTGTTTCACCAAGATAAACGTCCGTCAATTTACCTCCTCTGGTTAGCCCCTAAACAAACCTTATACAATACTGTTTTATCAGTGGAAGCAGATGCATCTGTTCTATCTTTGTGGGGGTTAGTTGTGCTTTCTTGTACAGCTGTGTTCTGTTTTTATCTGCAGTCTTGATGATAACAGACTCACTCAGATGGGGGCTCTCTACATTCTGAACACAGTGACGACCTGTGAAAAAGTGGTTGAAGTGGATGTAAGGTAAAATCTGTTGAACAATGCCATATTGACAAAGTTAACATTTACTTGTCTAGAACCCCCATATAGCAGTGTTCCCCAATAGGAGGTCCGCGGGCCAAATTCGGCCCACAGGTGATTTTATTTGTCTGAAGTTTTTTGAGCACATATTATTTTAAAATAGTTTTTGCTGTAGTACATAAAAGATTGTAAAATCACCAGGAAATCAGCTCAAAGTGATTTTAATTTAGGAAATCTGTTCCAAATTATTCCGACACATAAATAGGGAGGCATTTGTGATTGTATCCCAATGTAATCAAGGTTTGAAATGATTCCGTTTTTGTCAAATACTATATCTGTTTGGGATGCTGGTACTAAGACTGCACTCAACGAGCTGTATACAGCCATAAGCAAACAGGAAAACACTCATCCAGAGGGGGCGCTCCTAGTGGCCGGGGACTTTAATGCAGGGAAACTTAAATCCGTTTGACCTAATTTCTACCAGCATGTTAAATGTGCAACCAGAGGGAAAAAAAACTCCAGACCACCATTACTCCACACACAGAGACGCGTACAAAGCTCTCCCTCGCCTTCCATTTGGCAAATCTGACCATAACTCTATCCTCCTGATTCCTGCTTACAATAAAAAACTAAAGCAGGAAGCACCAGTGACTCGCTCAATAAGGAAGTGGTCAGATGAAGCAGGTGCTAAGCTACAGGACTGTTTTGCTAGAACAGACTGGAATATGTTCTGTTATTCTTCCGATGGCATTAAGGAGTACACCACATCAGTCACTGGCTTCATCAATAAGTGCATTGATGATGTCATCCTCACAGTGACCGTACATACATACCCCATCCAGAAGCCATGGATTACAGGTAACATCCGCACTGAGCTAAAGGGTAGAGCTGCCGCTTTCAAGAAGCGGGACTTTAACCCGGAGGCTTATAAGAAATCCCGCTATGCCCTCAGACAAACCATCAAACAGGCAAAGCGTCAATACAGGACTAAGATTGAATTGTACTACACCGGCTCCGACGCTCATCAGATGTGGCAGGGCTTGCAAACTATTATGGACTACAAAAGGAAGCAAAGCCGTGAGCTGCCCAGTGACACGAGCCTACCTGGATAAAAGGAACACCGACGTGAGAATACTATTCATCGACTACAGCTCAGAGATCAACACCATAGTGCCCTCAAAGCTCACCACTATGCTAAGGACCCTGGGACTAAACACCTCCCTCTGCAACTGAATCGTGGACTGCCTGACTGGCCACCCCCAGGGGGTAAGGGTAGGTAACAACACATCTGCCACTCTGATCCTCAACACGGGGGCCCCTCAGGGGTGCATGCTCAGTCCCCTCCTGTAGTCCCTGTTCACCCATGACTGCATGGCCAAGCACAACTCCAACACCATCATTAAGTTTGCAGACGACACAACAGTGGTAGTAGGCCTGATCACCGACAATGATGAGACAGCCTATAGGGAGGAGGTCAGAGACCTGATATTGTGGTGCCAGGATAACAACCTCTCCCTCAATGTGATCAAGACAAAGGTGATGATTGTGGACTACGGGGCTGTAGTGGATCAGGTTGAGAGCTTCAAGTTCCTTGGTGTCCACATCACCAGCAAACTATTGTGGTCCAAACACACCAAGACAGTTGTGAAGAGGATACAACAACTCCTATTCCCCCTCAGGAGACTGAAATGATTTGGCATGGGTCCTCAGATCCTCAAAAAGTTCTACAGCTGCATCATCGAGAGCAACCTGACTGGTTGCATCACCGCCTGGTATGGCAACTGCTCGGCCTTCGACCGCAAGGCACTACAGAGGGTAGTGTGAACAGCCCAGTACATCACTGGGGCCAAGCTTCCTGCCATCCAGGACCTCTATACCAGGCGGTGAGGAAGGCCCATCAAATTGTTAGAGACACCAGTCACCCTAGTCATAGACTGTTCTCTCTGCTACCGCACGGCAAGCGGTACTGGAGTGCCAAGTATAGGTCAAAACGGACGTAAGAGGTCCACAAGACTCCTGAACCGCTAATCAAATGGCTACCTGGACTATTTGTATTGTCCGCCCCCCCACCCCCATTTTTACACTGCAGCTACTCTGTTTATTATCCATGCATAGTCACTTTACCTCTACCTACATGTACATATTACCTACATTACCTCGACTAACCGGTGCCCCCGCACATTGACTCTGTACCGGTACCCCCTGTATGTAGCCTCCACATTGACTCTGTACCGGTACCCCCTGTATGTAGCCTCCACATTGACTCTGTACCGGTACCCCCTGTATGTAGCCTCCACATTGACTCTGTACCGGTACCCCCTGTATGTAGCCTCCACATTGACTCTGTACCGGTACCCCCTGTATGTAGCCTCCACATTGACTCTGTACCGGTACCCCCTGTATGTAGCCTCCACATTGACTCTGTACCGGTACCCCCTGTATGTAGCCTCCACATTGACTCTGTACCGGTACCCCCTGTATGTAGCCTCCACATTGACTCTGTACCGGTACCCCCTGTATGTAGCCTCGCTACTGTTATTTTATTGTTGCTCCTTATTTATTTGTTATTTGATTTGTTTAATTTTTACTTCAGTTTATTTAAGTAAATACTTTTTTTTCTTAAAACTGCAATGTTGGTTAAGGGCTTAAGTAAGCATTTCACTGTAAGGTGAAATCTGAACATCTGTTGCGTTCGGCGCATGTGACAAATGCAATTTGATTTGATTTGATTTGGATTCTTGCCGTCAATTTGTAGAAAGTATTTATTACTATGTTCCGGCTCCCCGACCATCCGCTCAAGGAAAAATCGTCCAACAGCTGAATGTAACTGGGGACCCCTGCCATATAGTTTGTGCTGTAAGTCTGTGTATTGTTTTGTCTGTCTGTAGTTTGGGAACTGAGAAGAGGACGCTCATCCGCTTTGAACTGGACAGTGACTGTGGCAAAACTCTGAGGTAAGACAACAAAAAGGCTACTTTCTGCTCATCAATTGAAGTAACAACACAAATACCATACTGTGAACTCATTTAGCTAGGCAAACAGGAAGCATTGTTTATTTTGTTCTCGGAAAAATAACATATCGAAACTGGAAGGATTGCCAGTATAAATGATATCAGACCTCTCCCATATAACTCATAGACATGACATCTATCTCCCCACAGCTTCAGTCTCTCACCTTCTTTTTCTGCTTCATGTTCCCTGGATCCTTCAGTCTGAGAGAGTGTCATTTTGGGGCTGACCATCTGCAGAAACTAGCAGAGATTCTGAAGAGCTGTGCTGCTCAGTTGGTCAAACTGAGGTGAGAATGGGACTGGGAAAACTGCCTGACCTTTGAGATAATGAACCTGAAACTCATCAAATTTGAAAAAGTGAAAATAACCCCACTGAATTTGAAAGAATCGCAGAAGTACAGCATGACTGGCAGTAGAAGGATGATAATACACTGAACAAAGATATAAATGCAACATGCAACAATTTCAACTATTTTATTGAGTTACAGTTTATAAGGAAATCAGTCAATTGAAATCAATGAATTTAGGCCATAATCTATGGATTTGACATGTCTGGGCAAGGGTGTAGCCATGGGTGGGCCTGGGAGGGTATAGGCCCACCAACTGGGGAGCTAGGCCCAGTCAATCAGAATTACTGTTTTCATACAAAAGGGCTATATTACAGACATAAATATTCCTCAGCCCCCCCTCCCCTCAGATGATCCCGCAGGTGAAGAAGCCGGATGTGGAGGTCCTGGGCCGGTGTGGTTACACCTGGTCTGCGGTTGTGAGGCCAAATTCTCTAAAACTAAGTTGGAAGCGGCTTATGGTAGAGAAATGGACATTCAATTCTCTGGTAGGCATTCCTGTAGTCAGCATGCCCATTGCATGCTCCCTCAAAACTTCAGACATCTGTGGCATTGTGTTGTGTGACAAAACTGCACATTTTAGAATGGCTTTTTATTGTCCCCAGCACAAGGTGCACCTGTGTAGTGATCATGCTGTTTAATCTGCTTCTTGATATGTCACATCTGTTAGGTGGATGGATTATCTTGACAAAGGAGAAATGCTCACTAACAGGGATGTAAAAAAAAATGTGCAAAGAATATGAGAGAAATAAGCTTTTTGTGTGTATGGAACATTTCTGGTATCTTTTATTTCAGCTCATGAAACATGGGACCAACACTTTATAGTATTTTTTCCTCTATGATTCTGGGGAACACTGTTTTCTCTTGTGTATGTAGGTTATCCTGTAACACCATGCAGAGAGAAGGCCTTTTGGCTCTACAGAACAGCCTGACTGCCCTGTCCTCATTACACACCCTGGAGTGAGCCCGCACGCACGCACGCACGCAAGCACATACACACACATATACACACACACACTGGTGATTGACTCTGCAAGTTATTGGAAGTGAAACTACTGACTTTCTCCCTTCAGTATAAGAAACAACGGCCTGAGTGTTCAGGTGATTGAAGACTTGGTGAAGCAGCTGAGGTGTGTTCATGTCCAACGCTATATCAGGTGAGGAGGATATGGGAATAGCATTTGTGTGTGGGATCTCTTGTGTGAGTGTGTATGATTCAGGTTGTCTGTATTTCCCATCAGTATTGAGGAGACGTGGATCACAGCAGAAGCAGCTGTTAACCTGGTCTCCTGCTGCTTGAACCTGAACCACAACATACACACCATCAGGTGAGAATTCATGTTGGCATTGGGGTAATATTTAGAAGTATAGTAAAATAGAACATGATATTCATAATTTATGTGTGAACTTATTTTGCAGGGTAAACCACACCACTGTACACATTACTTTGGAAAAACACACAAATCACACTCCTACCAGGTAAAGCTGAAATACATTTTCGTTGTCTATTTGCAAAATATTTTTAGATGTGAAGATAAAGATAACAGCTCTTTCTGTTTTAACTGAGCTGGCTTCATTTGTGTTTCAGTGGTGATTCTGCAGACATGGCTAGCTCTCTGTCTACCGTGACCATCAGGTGAAAGCAGCCTCCTCTGTTATTCCTACATCAACAGGAATGTGTGTAAGATGGCTCACAATTGGTTACTGCATATTCTCCCTGTTGTATGTTCCTGCCTCTTGTGTTTCAGCCTAGTAGACTGTGCAGTACAAGGGCACCACCTAGTGTCTCTGAAGACTGTGCTCCAGAGATCAAATAAAATGTTATTTGTCACATACACATGGTTAGGAGATGTTAATGCGAGTGTAGCGAAATGCTTGTGCTTCTAGTTCCGACAATGCAGTAATAACCAACAAGTAATCTAGCTAACAATTCCAAAACTACTACCTTATAGACACAAGTGTAAGGGGATAAAGAATATGTACATAAAGATATATGAATGAGTGATGGTACAGAGCGGCATAGGCAAGATACAGTAGATGGTATTGAGTACAGTATATACATATGAGATGAGTAATGTAGGGTATGTAAACAAAGTGGCATAGTTTAAAGTGGCTAGTGATACATGTATTATATAAAGATGCAGTAGATGATATAGGGTACAGTATATACGTATACATATGAGATGAATAATGTAGGGTATGTAAACATTATATTAGGTAGCTTTGTTTAAAGTGGCTAGTGAAATATTTTACATCATTTCCCATCAATTCCCATTATTAAAGTGGCTGGAGTTGAGTCAGTGTGTTGGCAGCAGCCACTCAATGTTAGTGGTGGCTGTTTAACAGTCTGATGGCCTTGAGATAGAAGCTGTTTTTCAGTCTCTCGGTCCCAGCTTTGATGCACCTGTACTGACCTCGCCTTCTGGATGATAGCGGGGTGAACAGGCAGTGGCTCGGGTGGTTGTTGTCCTTGATGATCTTTATGGCCTTCCTGTGACATCGGGTGGTGTAGGTGTCCTGGAGGGCAGGTAGTTTTCCCCCGGTGATGCGTTGTGCAGACCTCACTGTGGGCGGAGCAGTTGCCGTACCAGGCGGTGATACAGCCCGACAGGATGCTCTCGATTGTGCATCTGTAGAAGTTTGTGAGTGCTTTTGGTGACAAGCCGAATTTCTTCAGCCTCCTGAGGTTGAAGAGGCGCTGCTGCGCCTTCTTCACGATGCTGTCTGTGTGGGTGGACCAATTCAGTTTGTCTGTGATGTGTACGCCGAGGAACTTAAAACTTACTACCCTCTCCACTACTGTTCCATCGATGTGGATAGGGGGGTGTTCCCTCTGCTGTTTCCTGAAGTCCACAATCATCTCCTTAGTTTTGTTGACGTTGAGTGTGAGGTTATTTTCCTGACACCACACTCCGAGGGCCCTCACCTCCTCCCTGTAGGCCAAACTTGATGATTGAGTTGGAGGCGTGCGTGGCCACGCAGATGTGGGTGAACAGGGAGTACAGGAGAGGGCTCAGAACGCACCCATGTGGGGCCCCAGTGTTGAGGATCAGCGGGGTGGAGATGTTGTTGCCTACCCTCACCACCTGGGGGAGGCCCGTCAGGAAGTCCAGTACCCAGTTGCACAGGGCGTGGTCGAGACCCAGGGTCTCGAGCTTGATGACGAGCTTGGAGGGCACTATGGTGTTAAATGCCGAGCTGTAGTCGATGAACAGCATTCTCACATAGGTATTCCTCTTGTCCAGATGGGTTAGGGCAGTGTGCAGTGTGGTTGAGATTGCATCGTCTGTGGACCTATTGGGGCGGTAAGCAAATTGGAGTGGGTCTAGGGTGTCAGGTAGGGTGGAGGTGACATGGTCCTTGACTAGTCTCTCAAAGCACTTCATGATGACGGAAGTGAGTGCTACGGGGCGGTAGTCGTTTAGCTCAGTTACCTTAGCTTTCTTGGGAGCAGGAACAATGGTGGCCCTCTTGAAGCATGTGGGAACAACAGACTGGGATAGGGATTGATTGAATATGTCCTTAAACACACCAGCCAGCTGGTCTGCGCATGCTCTGAGGGCGCGGCTGGGGATTCCGTCTGGGCCTGCAGCCTTGCGAGGGTTAACACGTTTAAATGTTTTCCTCACGTCGGCTGCAGTGAAGGAGAGTCTGCATGTTTTGGTTGCGGGCCATGTCAGTGGCACTGTATTGTCCTCAAAGCGGGCAAAAAAGTTATTTAGTCTGCCTGGGAGCAAGACATCCTGGTCCGTGACGGGGCTGGTTTTCTTTTTGTAATCCGTGATTGACTGTAGACCCTGCCACATACCTCTTGTGTCTGAGCCGTTGAATTGAGATTCTACTTTGTCTCTATACTGCCGCTTAGCTTGTTTGATTGCCTTGCGGAGGGAATAGCTACACTGTTTGTAGATGCCCTCTGCTGCAGGACCTAGAGTAAGTATCTGCGAGAAGGGACCTAGGAATACTTTAGTAGTTAAAGTGTTTGTAATGTCTAATTTAATTTAGTTGTATTAAGTTATACCTATTTCTTATTTTCCTCTAGTTTGCCACACAACAGCATCGGTAGAGTGGGAGCAGAGTTGCTCTGCTCTGTCCTACCATCCTTAGTTAGTCTGAGGAAACTCTGGTGAGGCTTATGTTGTTGTTCATTTGGGGGTTGGAAGAGCTTTACATGGGTTTTGTAGGCCAAAGATGAATATCTTAGGCTGTACATGAAAATTATAAACATGTTTATATTTTTCTGTAGTCTTGAGTCAAAAGAAACATCTGAAGATGTGGTATTGCTCCTTGCCGAGGGGTTGTTGCAGGCTAAAAGCATTGAGAGCTTGAAGTAAGTGATTGTCAATTCTCTCTATTCCTACTTATGTTTCAATTCTGGCCCTGACTCTGACCTTTCACCACTCTCTCCCCCTTAGTTCTTCTGGTCATGTGATCAGTGACAGAGGAGCTGTAGTTCTGACCAGAACACTCCAGAACCTACCAAATATCAGAACAATCAAGTAATAACTGACACGCTTTGTTTCTCTACATATCACCCCTACCTGTATTCCCCCACCTGGCCAGTGACACAACAATACTTATGCTGATCCCTCTGTCCCCCAGTCTGTCCCTGTGCTCTGGTTGGACAGCTGAAGGAGCATTGGACCTGGTCAAAGGGCTTGGACAGTGTCTCTCTCTGGAGGGGATCAGGTAAAAAACCTTCGCTCTTGAGATTCCCTCACCAACTCTGACCTCCCACTGCAGCACAGCATGACCACCATGACTGACAGCTATTCCTATGATATACTGTGTGTCCTGGGGTAAGGGTATGAGCTAAATACCTGTATCCTGTCCACAGCCTTGACTCTGCACAGCTGGATCAAGAGAGCCCAGTCTCCTTGGCACAGGGACTATGACTTTCTTGAAGAGGCTAAAGTGAGTAGAGCTTCCTGATAGAGAACGTAGTGGGCTTTTCCATGCCTGAGACAAATGTGGTGTAGAGTGTTATCTTTGCCAATGATTTGTGATCTGTCCGTAGTCTGAATAAGAAAGTAACCATGGTGACTGGATCCCCAGGGGAGGGGACCACACTGGTCCTACTGGCCTCTCTGGAGGGGCTCAGAGCAATGGAGGAGATTGAGTGAGTAGAATAATGATAACACGCATGTCAAGTAGTATCTGACTTCTGCATGAACTAGCCATCACTTCTGATGTGTTATTGTCAATGTGTGTCTGGCCTGCAGGTTGGAGGGGATGAGGATGTCAGATAAAGGAGTGGAGGAGCTTATCAAACACCTACCCACCTGGACAGGCCTGAGGAAGATCAGGTAGGCTCCAGGGATTATTGAACTGGAGGAATGGCTAGGGAACAGACTTGGACAAAAAATAGTCAACATAATTGAATGTGTCAAATTAAGCTAAGACATGCATCAGCAATCTGTCAAATGATCCAATGTTAGAACCTGTCAAAGTACCAGGTAATATTCCAATGGGCTTCATGGGTACAACTTTGGTGTGTTTAGGATTAAGGCAGACATTTTAGATTTGTCATCATGAAAGAGGTACAGTGCAGTCGGAAAGTATTCAGACCCCTTGACTTTTTTCACATTTTGTTACGTTACAGCCTTATTCTAATATGAATTCATTTTTGCCCCCCTCATCAATCTACACAAAATACCCCATAATGACAAAGCAACAACACATTTACATAAGTATTCAGACCCTTTACTCAGTATTTTGTTGAAGCACCTTTGGAGCTATTACAGCCTTGAGTCTTCTTGGGTATGATGCTACAAGCTTGGAACACCTGTATTTGGAGTGTTTCTCCCATTCTACTCTGCAGATCCCCTCAACCTTTGTCAGATTTGATAGGGAGCGTCTACATTTGCACACACTATACATAGATTTTTATGTTGTGTTATTGACTTGACGTTTGTTTATGTGTAACTCTGTGTTATTGTTTTTGTTGCACTGCCTTGCTTTATCTTGGCCAGGTTGCAGTTGTAAATGAAAACTTGTTCTCAACTGGCTGACCTGGTTGGTGAAATAAATGTAATTTTTTTTTTAAATGTTCAGATCTCTCCAGAGATGTTCGATCCAGTTCAAGTCCAAGCTCTGTCTGGGCCACTCAAGGACATTCAGAGACTTGTCCTGAAGCCACTCCTGCATTGTCTTGGCTGTGTGCTTAGGGTCATTGTCCTGTTGAAAGGTGAACCTTCACCCCAGTCTGAGGTCCTGAGCGCTCTGGAGCAGGTTTTCATCAAGGATCTCTCTGTACTTTGCTCCATTCATCTTTCCCTCGATCCTGACTAGTCCCCACAGCTTGATGCTGCCACCACCATGCTTCACCAGGTTTCTCCAGACGTGACCCTTGGCATTCAGGCCAGAGAATCTTGTTTCTTATGGTGAGAGTCCTTTAGGTGCCTTTTGGCGTACTCTAAGCGGGCTGTCATGTGCCTTTTACTGAGGAGTGGCTTCCGTCTGGCCACTCTACCATAAAGGCCTGCTTGGTGGAGTGCTGCAGAGATGATTGTCCTTCTGGAAGGTTCTCCCATCTCCACAGAGGAACTCTGGAGCTCTGTCAGAGTGACCATCGGGTTCTTGGTCACCTCCCTGACCAAGGCCCTTCTCCACCGATTGCTCAGTTTGGCCAAGGGCGGCCAGCTCTAGGAAGAGTTTTGGTGGTTCCAAACTTCTTCCATTTAAGAATGATGGAGGCCACTGTGTTCTTGGTGACCTTCAATGCTGCAGAAATGTTTTGGTATACTTCCCCAGATCTGTGCCTCGACACAAGCTCCTGTCTCAGAGCTTTACGGACAATTCTTTCGAACTCATGGTTTTTGCTCTGACATGCACTGTCAACTGCGGGACCTTATACAGACATGTGTGGTCCTTTCTAAATCATGTCCAATCAATTGAATTGACCACAGATGGACTCTAATCAAGTTGTAGAAACATCTCATGGATGATCAATGGAAACAGGATGCACCTGAGCTCAAGTTCAAGTCGCATAGAAAATAGTCTGAATACTTGTGTAAATAAGGTATTTCTGTTCTTTATTTATATTAAATTTGCTAAAATGTATAAAAAAAACTATTTTTGATTTGTCATTATGGGGTATTGTGTGTGGATTGATGAGAAAAAAAACAATTTAATACATTTTAGAATAAGGCTGTAACGTAACAAATGTAACAATAAGTCAAGGGGTCTGAATACTTTCCGAAAGCACTGTATAGAGAGGGTTCAAAGTGCTGATTGGTTTGTAAAGACACACCTTTATTATATTGTCCTCACAAAGTTCAGCTTATTCTACTTCCTGAACTGGTGCAGAGGAAACATACTGATGAAACATACTGATATTATGAGCTATGATATAAAGTGAACCTGTTTCTCTCTCAATCCTTAGAAGAGGAGAGTGTTGACCCAGATTTCTGTGTAAAACACAGACTGGGACATCATTTAACTTCTTTATCTTTGTGTGTCAGCCTGTCAGATAACTATATTGGTGACCAAGCAGGAGAGAGGCTGATCCAGACCCTGGCTAACTGCACAGAACTGGAGGTACTCCAGTAAGGCCATGTTCCAAATATCTATCCATAGTTCCCTATTTCTAATGGGCTTTCAAAACGGACAAAAATAAAAGGTTAGAATTTTGACTGCAAACTATGCACCGCCTGACCCATTACATTATATCTCAGTCTGTCCAGAAATAAACTCAGCCTAGCCTGTGCTGCCAAGATGGGACAAGTTCTGCCCACACTCACTCACATCAGGGTTCTAGAGTAAATCTATTCCCATCTGTTTTTTTGTTTGGCTTGGATTGTGTTAAGTTTATTTATTGATTTTATGCATCTATTGCAATGTAACTGCAACCCTAACCCTTGTTTATGTTCACCGTTGTGTTTTTCAGAGAACCTGATTGGTAGAGAAGGATCTGTCAGTATCTCCAATGCTCTGATCTTCATGAAGTATTTTAAAAAGATACAGTAAGATATACCTAATGTAATCTGCTACATACAGACTGTGTATTCTCTGCTCAATCTTGGGGAATGCAGAGGAGTTAGCTGCAGTTAGCTGTTAATGTACTTGTTGTCTTTCAGCTTGACCTCCATAGGGACTTCAGAGCTCTCTGGTCTAGCTGCTAGCTTGGCTTGCTGTGTCTGTGCAGAGGATGTCAGGTAAGGGCATGGCCACAGTGTCAGGAGGACCGTATACAGGCAGCAAAGAGCTTTATTCTTCTGGTTCTCATGTTCATGACCAAATTGGGGGGGGGGGGGGGGGGGGGGGGGTAAGACTGAGATGTCTTATTTGAGATAATATTTGATGAGGTAGGGTTTCAGACATTTTCGGAAGACGGGCAAGGATTCTCTTGTAGGGGTGGAACGGTCAAGAGACCAGAGGTGGCTTGGAAATGTAGCTGGAAAATGTTTAGTTGAATTCTGTCAATCGTATTAATGTACTTATGCTGACTATCAATCAGCTATTGGGTACTATCTTTGTTGTGTACAATGCCAGTAATACTCCTTTCCTCTCCCTGTTTGACCAGACTGTGGAGGAATAGTATCTCTGCGAGTGATGCCCAGAGACTGAGACAGAGGGAGAAGAGGTTCAACTTCTTCTCCACGTAGCCTATGATCTACTCATTCAGCAGAACAGTCAACTTGCACTTTTATTTTTATAATATTTTATGCACTTAGAGACCACATTTCCTTAAAATTACAGCAGGTCATCAAATCAAACAATACAATGATCCTTGTAGGGGGGGGGCAGTGAACCTTTATTCCAACCCTGGGAACTGGTCTCTATCTCTCTTTCTTCCTCTTCCTGGAAAGGTCTGTGTGTTGTCTCTATCCACTCTCATATGTATTTCTACATTGATTTTTAATCTGGGATTCATTGATTGCTTAAGGTTTGCAGAAGTATTTATTTTTCACATCTGACTAAAAGGGTCGGTGAGACCAAGTCAATTTGTTCTCTTGAACTGCTGGATTCTAATTCTGTCATTGCTCATGTTTCAAATCAAATCAAAGTTTATTTGTCACGTGCGCCGAATAAAACAGGTGTAAACCTTACAGTGAAATGCTGACTTACAGGCTCTAACCAATGGTGTATTTTATCTGCAAATGTATTCCTTACACTTGTTGTGTTTTGTGTGGCCTATTTCTTGTTTACTTGTTTTTGTAATGTCCATTTTGATGTTTTATTCTGACATGCACTGGTCTAATAAAGTGTGAGACAAGTCTTCTTCTTCATATTCTATGCTATGTAAATAGTGATTTTCTTTATCTGAATTTACCTCTAGATGGCAATACAATTTCACAATATAAGGTTCTATTCTGAATCAAGAAAAAATAACCTCCAGTCATCTCCATCTGAAATGTTTACACAATTAATATTTTTTTGTCTTCTTTATTTGACAAAATAATCAATACTCACTGATGTAAAGGATGAGCTGTTGACTATATTGTACCTTGTAAATTGAGACTGACAGAGTGTTTTGGCAAATGAGACAGCAGTGCACCAGATTCAATCAAGCACTGGGGTATATTCTCCCACCACCCCAACAAAAAGTTGAGTGACCTTCAACTATGTCATGTGATGTAATATACTGCACTTCTGTGTCAAACATATTGGCACTGAGATGTACAGAATGTGTCCCTATTTGAGTGATACCTTATTACACAAAAAGCCTATATGTTAAGAAAATATGTAGTAGCTTAGTCTATGTATTACCAAACCAGAGCATTTATATTTTCATTTTGCTGAAGGCAATTATCCCAGAATAGAGCGCGTGTGATTCGGGCGGAGTTCAGAGCAATGCGCGACTACTAGTATCGCTCCTCTACACCACTCGGCTAGAGACTGTCACAGCGCAGAATGACCTGCCCCCGTGGCGAACTACAACAATTTGTTTTCCCCTGATGATATTTTTTGACATCATGAAAATAACTTCAATTTGTGCATAGGGAGAAAAGTGTTTGAGCTATCAAGAAATAAGGAATCTTCAGAGAAGAGAAGTGGGTAGAGTAGTACTTAAATCACGTTTACTAAGGTAAGTGAATATTGGGGCTCTTGGGCAGTGTATTTTTGTCATATGCTATTAACGGTATGCATATAACGGTATGCATATTATGTCTGGAAATATGTACATTAAGTAAATTCATGACTCTGAAATTAAAATGCAAGGTGTTCAAAGGTGTGCTGCAAATTCAAATATTACCAGTGAATTTGGGATATTGATATATTGTAATTCTCAATGTACTACTTCTGAAACTGTAAACTGATGTAAATATTTAGGGCTGCACACAGGATATGTCAGAGGTTATTGTGAACATAATGTTTGTGTCACATACAGATCTACAGAAAACCCTCACAAAGCTCAAGCTGTCAAGCACAAGAGTAAACAGAGACAGTTGTCACTAGTTCTAAAGCAGAAATGTCACAGTCTTCTCAGAGACCCATGTCTTTACTTCTCTGGTTCACTCCTGTCTGTCTATTAAAATGGGGACGTAGCTTATCTCTATTGGTCTCTTGCTCTCTGCATTGCTCCATCTCTCTCTGGACTTTTTGGTTGTTAAAATATATTCTGAAATCTATACAATTTCTATTGTACGCCACCATCAAAGGTGGAGAAACTCTGTTCCCTTCTCACCCACCCTCACAAGTATTCTCCAGTGACATTTGCGCTCTCACAGTAGAGCAGATGATGCAGTCAGCCTGGTCCTTAAGCACTGAGATTAGTGAAGATGGGAATTCAATTTACATCATGGGTTGAAAATGGTCTTGATAGATAATAATCTTGATAAATCGCAATCTATGTATATTTCTCACAGTTTATGTGTTGATTTAGCCTGGACCATTTGCACATGTAGCATTATTACTGGCACAAGAGCCAATTGAATATTTTTACCATCTGAATGAATGGTCTGAGAAAAGGTAGCCCAAGGGGCATCTGGGGGGGACTTTAGGTTTGCAGACAACCAGCCCTGTATTTACCTGTGGGGAGGCCACTTCCTCTGCCACACAGACAGGAAGACAACATGACACTGAGGGTGGTGACCTGGGTCTGTAACTCACAGATCGCCAGTCTTTAAGGTTGCCTACTGTATTCAACTCAGTTTTCGGTATGTGATTATATAATTGCGTGTTCAGCGACGGACATTAAAATAATTCTAACTAAGAGGGTAAAGTATCAAAGTTCCTATTTGAACTTCAATACACAAACAGTATGTGGCATTGTCTTTTGACATTCCAATCACTGACAGTTCTAGGCTTCCTTAAAATTGCAGTGTCTGCCTCTCCTCTGTAGCCACTTACTTATATCCCATGGCGATGTTTCCCCTATATTTTCCCCCTACATGTTTCCCCAGCATCCATTTAAAAGCGAGATGCGCTTTGGCTCAATAACTGGAAGTCTACGGGAACAGCTAGCATGTCATTGTACTAATGCTAGTAGCAATGCAGTCCCCCCCCCCCCCCCCCCAACCCGTTACCGTTACCACCACTATTGAAAAAAATCCTAGGGAAAACACTGCATAGTATTGCCCCATTCCCCTATTCCCCACAAATATGCTTATTGTACCCTGGGAAAATTCCTAGGGAAAACACTGCATAGTATTGCCCCATTCCCCTATTCCCCACAAATATGCTTATTGTACCCTGGGAAAGAAAATGCTCAATTTCTGCCACTTGTCAGCATACACCAGGGCAGACAGGTAATTAGAGTGTTAGAGTAAATGACCATGTACGTTGTGTTTACTGTGCTATTAAGGTGAGTGAGGCACAGTTTCCAGTTTGAGCGATAAGGGGTTGTTGGTGTGTGTGTGTGTGTGTGTGTGTGTGTGTGTGTGTGTGTGTGTGTGTGTGTGTGTGTGTGTGTGTGTGTGTGTGTGTGTGTGTGTGTGTGTGTGTGAGTGTGTGTGTGTGTGTGTGTGTGTGTGTGAGAGTGTGTGTGTGTGTGTGTGTGTGAGAGTGTGTGTTTGGATTGTCGATCTCTCTGTTTGTATAAGGATAAGGATGATTATGCTGTTGATTTGGTAACAATACAAGTTTTCCATGACATCATCAGCCATCAGAAGTGAACAAATAGAATGTGGCTATTATGCTAAAAATGGCCCTTATGGTCAGGGTATATATGGCCAAAGCTTTGCCTTAGGTGTGAAGAGTGTTTTAGTCACTCCAGTGACTGTAATGTTGGATGGACTGAACCTGAGGGGCTGTTTAGGGATATGGGGTGAGTTATCCCCCTTTTTACTTTAGGTATGTGAGCAATACTATGCTGATGTCTTCAGTATAATATTTTTACGGATACCAAAACAACATTTAACCGTTTACATTATACTTGCGAATGAGAATATGATACTTTACTTTTGCGCACTTGCTTGCGCATACGTACATCCATGAAGATTGATTATGATTTGGTTGGCAGTGTGTGATGTGTGTGTTTATGTGACGGAACACGTCCGTATGCTCCCTTTGTACACTTTTTCCATTTGCTTTGGTTGAAGCTAATTATTGGTAACGGAAGACCTTCATATGGTAAGAGCTTCATAGAGAGCCTCATCTATAGTGCTTATATAAAAAAGTCCATTAACCATATCAGAAAATGACAATGTAGGTAAATAATCATTTTGGTTTTAGTTGTATTTACAGTGGTTTTATTACAACCTTATATTGAATTACTTAAGTTAACAAATGATGCTATAACATATGCAGTTGCACATCTGTGGTCTCTAGGGAATATAACCAATTTCCTGGTTCCACTAGCAGTGGAAGGAGGGTCTTCCACAATGGCACATCAGTATCTTAGCAACAAGAGCTCTCACCATACTCATCATGTCCTTACAAATTACTTTACCTGTGCATGAATGTTTGACAGAGTACAGATCTCATTAGTTATTCTCTCATATGACACATGATGGACCACTGTACTAGATACATTATTCTGTGCGTGGCCCTGACCTTTGTTTTTCTTGCAGCTGAATTGATTTAGGCAACTCTCTGGATACTGCACAAGGATAAAATGACATTTTTATGTTCTATTGAATATGGAATATGAGGTCTCTGTAGGTCTCAAATGTTCTGTCATTAACCACCCTGCATTAAGGATCCCCATATTTTTGTCAGTCTCTCTACCTTATTTTGAATCTATGAGTCTACAGAACGCTCAGTGCTACAGTAATGTCATTCATAGTGCTGTTTCTCTTTGCTGTGTATGTTCCCAGGCTGTGGGAGGGCTGACAATCCTGCCGGCATGGCCTACACGCTAGGCACGGGGCCCGACTCTGGGCCAACCGTGAGTCCCCAGCACTGCATCACCAGGGTGGAGCTGTCTGTGTGCTGCGGCAACCTGCTGGACAGAGATGTGACCTCCAAGTCAGACCCCTTCTGTGTGCTATTCAATGAGGTGGACAGCAGCTGGGTTGAGGTGATGAGGGGAGGGGTGGACATGGGTGGACATGGGTGGATGAATAATGATTCATGGCGAGATGAGGGAAATGGTTGCTGGAAAAGTAGAAGGAATGGGTGACTGACTGGAGGGTAGTATAAAGGTAAAAAAAATGAAGAATTTGTGGTTATGATGAAAGTTGGAACAAAGATGATACTGAGAGATGCTAAAAGAGAGGGTTAAAAATGAAAAGCAAACTATTTGAGAGGGTGAAATAAACATTACGAAGAAATTTCCTCTCACTGTTGAATGCTCTCAATGTTTTATCACTTACTAGTCAAGTTTGCAATAACACTGAGTGTTCTGTAAAACCAAGGAAATGGTGGATTTATTTATTTTACCTTTATTTAACTAGGCAAGTCAGTTAAGAGCAAATTCTCATTTTCAATGATGGCCTAGGAACAGTGGGTTAACTGCCTGTTTAGGAGCAGAACAACAGATTTGTACCTTGGGAATTTTTACTTGCAACCTTTCAGTTACTAGCCCAATGCTCTAACCACTAGGCTACCCTGCCATCCACCTTTCTGCACCTATCAATATACTATGGAGAAACATTAATCCACAGCTGTCTGAAGCCGTGTTGCCTAACACAGTTACAAAGTCAAAATTGGCTATATTGTAAAAATGCATGAAAAAAAAGAAGCTTTTTGGCCTTAATTTAAGGTTAGGGTTAGCAGTGTGGTTAGGGTTAGGTTTAAAATCACATTATAAGAAGAGAAATTGTAGAACTAGGCAGGGCTCATGACTGTGTGTGTGTGTGTGTGTGTATGTGTGTATGTGTTTGTTTGTGTGTGTGCGCTCGGGGTACCCTCTCAGTGCCAGGGAAAAACATGCCTGCCTGCCTGGGTAGTGTTCTGTTGAGGCAGGCTGAGTGTGTTCCTGCAGGCCTGAGCTGTCGGTCAACAGGGCAGGCTCCAACATGAAACCAGCATAGCGGTTGCTGCAGTAACCATGGAAACGTGGATGGAAACAAAGGAATCATGATGTTCTTAATGTGTGGAAAGAGAAATGTGGAATGGAACTAACAGGCAAACAGGGAAGGGACATGGAATATACACAGTGGGTTTTGAAAACGGGTAGCCTATGTATAAAAAGTACGTGTGTGTTATCCCAGAGGTGTAAAATAGTAATCCTCACAATGGTTTCTCTTTGGATCATGATGAAAGCTACAGCATATGAAACACAAAACAATACACACACAGCCAGAAAACATACGGCAGAGCAGGCATTGAGAAGGGAAGGGTTTTTCTCCCTGTCCGTCTAGGCGTGAGAGAGGGGTTCACTCTGGGTGGAGTGGCCATCTGTTCTGTGGGGGTAAAGAGGGACGTGTGATAACACAGAAAGGGGAGGGGGTAACAATCAGAAGGTGCGGGGGGAGACACAGAGACTCGGGGTTCCAGTCAAACAGATAAAGCAGAGAAGAAACATATACAGTCTGCTCCGCTCTAGGCTCAGCGATGGGAGAACAAGAGGGGGTGATGAGTATGTGTACATCTTCTATCAGTCTGAGTCAGACATACACTGTGTTAGTCACCACCACCTGGTTTTATCTTTCACATGAACAAGACCTTATCAACCTTCAACACCCCCACATGTCCACCCTCCACCTCCGCTGTGTGTGCGCGGTGGTTGTGTGTGAGTACAGTACTTGTTTGAGAAAAACATATTCCTGTGTATTATTTTCAGATTGGCCGAACAGAGACTGCAGTGAATAACCTGAATCCAGTGTTTGGGGTGAAGTTTAAGGTGGACTACCATTTTGAGGAGGTCCAGAAGCTCAAGTTTGCCCTGTTTGATGAGGACAAGTGCAGCAGCCAGCTGTATGAGCATGACTTCCTGGGAGAGTACATCTGTACACTGGGGGTGGTATGCTACATGTCACACTGTTCTTGGAGTCTGTCTGTGACCCGTTTCTGCATCTGTTTATCACTTGCTTATGTTTATCTGCAGTAGGGCATTTCACCCCTCACTCACTTCTCTCTCTGGTCTGTGACCTTTAGATTGTGTCCAATAAGAAACTTCACCGACCACTAACCTTGGCCAATAGCAAGCCAGCTGGGAAGGGAACCATCACAGTGAGAACATCATGCTTATATACCTCATTCCCACAAAGAAATCCAAGAACCATAAACATGTCCACACACACAAACACACACACACACACACACACACACACACAAACACACACACACACACACACACACACACACACACACACACACACACACACACACACACACACACACACACACACACACACACACACACAGTAACAGTTTGTCTTGTATGCAGATAACTGCGCTGGAACTGTCAGACAATAGAATAATCACATTGACATTGTGTGGGAGAAAACTTGACAAGAAGGTAAGAGTTACTGCTACTATATTATCATCTCTGTTAAACGGTTCTTAATATTTGGAACAACAATAATATTTTGTCCATTTATATTTTACATTTGAGTCATTTAGCAGATGCTCTTATCCAGAGCTACTTTAATTAGTGCATTCATCTTAAGCTAGCTAGGAGGGACAACCACGTATCACAATCATAGTATGTACATCTTCCCTCAAAGTTGCAAAGTCAGAGATAGTAAGAGGGAAAAACAGTCAAGTGCAAGAGTTAGTTCACACAATTGTATTTGTATTTGTATAGTGGTATGCTGGCAGCTTTGTGGGCCATAGTCAAAACAGATTGTTTTGTTTTGTAGGATTTCTTTGGTAAATCAGACCCCTACCTAGAGTTCCATAAGCAAGGAGATGATGGGAAATGGATGTTAGTCCACAGGACAGAGGTGAGTTGGTCGGGGGTGGCTGTTTAAACTATTTAAATGTCAATACTGCAGAACTGAGTGTGTTATATCACTAAACAATGTGTCATACCACCTGCTGACAACAGTAACTGGATAGGTTGGATTTGCTTCTGAGTTCTGTATTCCAAGTAACATGGAAGAAGTGTTCTCACTGTACCTGTTTTTGTGCTGCAGGTGATAAAGAACACTCTGGACCCGGTGTGGAAGCCCTTCACAGTACCACTCATCTCCCTCTGTAACGGGGACGTGGACAGGAGCATCAAGGTGAGTAAGGTTTATCAACATGTGCATTCATCTGAGGGCGATGGTATGAAAATGGAATCCCCTTTAGATACAGTATGTAGATAGCCAAATACATTTTAAGAAGTTATTTATTGTGGTATTACTGTATGTTGTCTCGTATTTTAGGTACTGTGCTATGATTACGACAACGATGGAGGCCATGACTTCATTGGAGAGTTTCAGACCACTGTCAACAAGATGAGTGAAGCCCAAAATTCACTGGAGGTGAGGGATGGATTTGAGAGCTACTCCAGTTTATCTATGGGGGTTTGTTTTGTATGCTTTAGTCATGCTGTGATGTGGATCAAACACAATTTTTACATTGTCTCAACTCTCAGTGTTCTCCAAACTGTGAGTGGATGACTCACTTAAGACACTGCAGTTAACACAGGTCACCATTTCTGAATGGAAGACACCTGTTCATTTGGATATTCACAAGAGCTTATTTACGCCTTGTTTTGAACCTCGTTAATACATGTTGGGTTATGCTTTATTTTACAGCCCGACCACACCTGGAGAGAGAAGTATAGGAACAGCTCTGTATTTGACTTACGTTTTTCACTCCTGACTTCCTGTTGAAAACCTTGTGTCATTAGCTAATGGCAGAAATGCAAATACAGCCGATGTGAGAAAGAGTGTACATTTCGTGGATGTGCAGAGGGGTCCCAGTGGTCATTTCTTACTCTGTGTTCTTCTGCTCCAGATCGAATTTGAATGCATTAATCCCAAGAAACAGAAGAAGAAAAAGAGCTACAGAAACTCTGGAATCATCATTCTGAAGTCATGCAAGGTGAACCAAAACACATAGAGTCTAATAGATATAGTGTACACTATCCCTCTTAATGACTAATTTGTCAACCCACTATGGCAACTGCAAAATGCATATTAAGTCTAAAAGGAGACTGCCTTTTAATTCAATTATGAATGCACATTAAAGCCTTATGCACACAGCTAATGACTTTCCTTCATAATATTTTTTTTATTACAAACAAAATGCCTGTAATTTTGGTTTTGCTGCAGACAGGGATTAGAGTAATGGCTCATATCGCTATTAAATGTATTTATTAATATCAGCACAAAACACCTGTCAGTCTCACACAGTCAACCAGGGGCTGCCTGCAGTAATCACCTTTGTTCAGGCAGCCAATTAATGAGTATGGAGACTACTCAATCCTATCAAAGTGCCACTTCCGTGCCTTCTCCAATTATTTATCTATAGGAAAAATCATTTGAACTTGCTACAGTATGGATGGAATGGTATGAGCAGAGTTAGAATAATCTTTAAATACTGTCTCCTCAGGTTGAAAGGGACTATACCTTCCTGGACTATATTTTAGGTGGATGCCAAATCATGTTCACTGTGAGTATGTCATCACTTACCTCAATGTGTCTCCCACGTTCTACCTGAAAACTCTGACCCTGTACTCCCACTTTCTACCTGTAAACTCTGACCCTGTACTCTAACGCTCTACCTATAAACTCTGACCCTGTACTCCCACTCTCTACCTGTAAACACTGACCCTGTACTCTCACTTTCTACCTGTAAACTCTGACCCTGTACTCTAACGCTCTACCTATAAACTCTGACCCTGTACTCCCACTCTCTACCTGTAAACTCTGACCCTTTACTCCCACTCTCTACCTGTAAACTCTGACCCTGTACTCTAATGCTCTACCTGTAAACTGTGACCCTGTACTCCCACTTTCTACCTGTAGACTCTGACCCTTTACTCCCACTCGCTACCTGTAAACTCTGACCCTGTACTCTCACTCTCCTAGTGGCCGGTTATTTAATGCAGGAAAACTGAAATCCGTTTTATCTAATTTCTACCAGCATGTCACCTGTGCAACTAGAGGCTAAAAACTCTAGATCACCTTTACTCCACAAACAGAGATGCATACAAAGCTCTCCCTCACCTTCCATTTGGAAAATCTATCCTCCTGATTCCTGCTTACAAGCAAAATCTCAAACAGGAAGTATCAGTGACTCGCTCAATATGGAAGTGGTCCAATGCTAATCTACAGGACTTTCGCTAGCACTGCCTGGAATATGTTCCGGAACTCATCCAATGGCATTGAGGAGTTTACCACATCAGTCACCGGCTTTATTAATATGTGCATTGATGACGTCGTCCCCACAGTGACTGTACGTACATATCCAAACCAGAAGCCATGGCTGAAGGCTAGAGCTGCTACTTCAAAGGAGCTGGAAACCCGGACTCTTATAAGATATCTCGCTATGCCCTCTGACAAACCATCAAACAGGCAAAGTGTCAATACAGGACTAAGATGGAATCCTACTACACCGGCTCTGATGCTCGTCGGATGTGGCAGGGCTTCAAAAATATCACGGATTACAAAAGGAAACCCAGTCATGAGCTGCCGAGTGACGCGAGTCTACCAGTCGAGCTAAAAATGCCTTCTATGCTCGCTTCGAGGCAAGCAACACTAGCTATTCCAGATGAGTGCACCAGCTATTCCAGATGACTTTGTGATCACGCTCTCCATAGCCGTGTGAGCAAGACCTTTAAACAGGTTAACATTTACAAGGCCGCAGGGCATGTCGAATTACCAGTACGCGCACTCAGAGCATGTGCTGACCAGCTGGCAAGTGTCGTCACTGACATTTTCAACATCTCCCTGACCAGTCTGTAATACCTACATCTTTGAAGTGGACCACCATCCCTGTGCCCAAGAACGTCAAGGTAACCTGTCTAAATAATTATCGCCCTATAACATTCACATCTGTAGCCATTAAGTGCTTTGAAAGGCTGCTCATGACTCACATCAACACCATCATCCCAGACACCCTGGACCCACTACAATTCACATACTGCCCCAACAGATCCACAGATAACACAATCTCTACTGCTCTCCACACTGCCCTTTCCCAACTGGACAAAAGGAACACCTACAGTACGTGAGGATGCTGTTCATTGACTACAGCTCAGTGTTCAACACCATAGTACCCTCCATGCTCATCACTATGCTAAGGACCCTGAGACTGAACACCTCCCTCTGCAACTACTCCAACTAGATCCTGGACTTCCTGACGCCCCCAGGTGGTGAGGTTAGGCATCAACAAGTCAGCCACGCTGACCCTCAACATGGGGGCCCCTCAGGAGTGGGTGCTTAGTCCCCTCCTGTCACTAGTGTAACGCAGTTTCTCTGGGCCTCCGCAAGGTTGAAGTATAGACTACCGATCTCTGTCCATGGTGCTGAAATTTAGACATGTCTATGCGGCTTCATGCCTATCGAATCGATGATATGCTTTCTGTGGTGCCAGGGCTTAGCTTAGCTTTAACTAAAGGATACATGCTTATTGGTAGGCCTATTTGATCATAATTTTCTCATGTTATGCCTAACATTTCACGAAGCTATACACGGTGTTGCAATGCTGCCATTTTTAGACTGCTGGCTGACTTGTTCAGTAATTAATGTTGGATATTCGAACATTGCAGATTGTAAAATAAATGTTAGATGCAACAGCATTCATTTTTTTTAATATAATCAACTGTCCTCTATAGGCTACCTGAATCTGCATGACATGAGCCGTCCTCGTGCTCTCTCCCAGCTTGGATAGAAAGTTGTGCGTAAAACCAGTCTATTAATGCCAAATAATACAATCAGTCCACGCTCAAAACACGAGCTTACTAGTGATTGTTTCATTATGCAGTGTACTGTCTATAGCTATGTACCGTATTTAGCTGCTACTTATAAACGTTTTATAAAAATGTACACATTAAATAGCCAAACAATGAGGAAAAAAGTAGTCGACTTGAGGATAAATTCAGACACTATTTATCGTTGAACGGGTTTTGTCTAGCTGATAGCCTACACAAATGGGCTGCAATATTGAAGGTAAATTAAATTCCATTTGAGAGTCTCCCCTGGTGTTTTGTGTGCAAATGCTTAAATCTCCCTAAGAAGCGTTAGGCTCTCGGTCTGATATGCACTTTTGAACACCTGAGTAAGCTCCACTCACTATACTGGCTCCGTCATAGCCTTGACTATGGCATTTGTCCACTGATTTGTCCAGGCTGTATCACATCCGGCCATGATTGTGAGTCCCATGGGGTGGCCCAGCATCGTCCGGATTTGGCCGGGGTAGGCCGTCGTCGTAAATAAGAATTTGTTCTTAATTGACTTGCCTAATTAAATAAAGGTAAATAAAATAAAGAAATAAAAGCATCCCCGCATACTTTATTTTTTATATATCACTTTTTTTAGTCACATTCCTGAAGAAACAAACACTTACTTATGGAAATGTGTATGAATTACTTTTTGGAGGGTTACTGTCAAAATGATTTATTAAATGAATAAAAAATAGACATCTGTGAAAGGCACATTGACCCCCAGAACTCGTGAGCCCCTCCGCCTTCCGCGGGCTGTCGGGTACGCCAGTGCCTCCTGTACTCCCTGCTCACCCACGACTGCACCCAGGCCTAATCACTGTTGACGATTAGACAGTGATGAGACAGCCTAAAGGGAGGAGTTCAGAGACCTGGCAGTGAGGTGCCAGTACAACAACCTCTCCCTCAACATCAGCAAGACAAAGAAGCTGATCGTGGACTAAAGGAAATGGAGGGCCCAGCACATCCCCATTAACATCGGCGGGGCTGCAGTGGAGCACGTTGAGAGCTTCAGTTTCCTCAGAGTGCTTGGCATCAACTGTAAGGCGCTACAGAGGGGAGTGCGTACGACCCAGGACATCACTGGGGCCGAGCTCCCTGCCAACCAGGACCTCTATACCAGGCGGTGTCAGAAAAGTACCTTAAAAACTGTCAGACTCCAGCTACCCAAGTCAGACTGTTCTCTCTACTACCGCATGGCAAGCTTCTACCCCCAAGCTACAAACCTGCTTAATAGTTAGTCCAGGTAGCTATTTCTTAACTATCTGCATTGACCCTTTTTGCACTAACTTGTATATAGCCAAGTTATTGTTACTCATTGTGAGTCTATTATTACTTTTATTATGACATGTTTTATTGTTCTATTATTTCTCTATGTCTTTGTCTCTGCATTGTCAGGAAAGGCTCGTGAGTAACCATTCCACTGTTAGTCCACACCTGTTGCTTACGAAGCATGAGCGCCATGTGACGAATACAATTTGAGTTTATTTTTTGACATATACCAACAAAAAAACAAACACACTTGCATATGTTACTTCATTCATTGAATGCACACTATAGTACTGTAAATCTTTGGAAACATGGTACAGGTGTAGGATCTTCAAGGTTTAAAAAGGCTTCCAAAGTTTATAATTTCCACTTTAAAATGTCAGACTTGATTTGCCCTAACTATAAATGTATAATCCACACAACATTTCAAATGTCCTGTTGCTGAAGGATTATTTTCCTGCTGTGAGAAACTGGTCAAATTAAGATCTTGTAGGTTCAGATTTCTCCATAGTAGTGTAACGTTCGTCTTCGTCCTCCTCTGACGAGGAGTAAGAAATGTCAGACCAATGCATAGCGTGGTAAGTGTTCATCCTTTTAATAAACTGAACTGAACACTAAATACAAAGTAACAATAGAGAACAAACGAAACAGCTCCGTCAGGTGCAACACACAGAAAATCACCCACGAAACACAATAGAAAACAGGCTACCTAAATATGGTTCTCAATCAGGGACAACGATTGAGAGCTGCCTCTGATTGAGAACCATACCAGGACAAACACAGAAATAGCAAATCATAGAAAAACTAACATAGACAACCCACCCAACTCATGCCCTGACCATACTAAAACAAAGACATAATAAAATAACTAAGGTCTGAACGTGACAGTACCCCCCCCCCCCCCCTAAAGGTGCGGACTCTGGACGCAAAACCTAAACCTATAGGGGAGGGTCTGGGTGGGTGTCTGTCCGCGGTGGCGGCTCTGGCGCGGGACGTGGACCCCACTCCACCATAGTCCTTCTGTGCCTCTTTACCCGCCTCTATGGCCTCTTTAACGCGGCGACCCTCGCCGGCGACCTCGGACTGGGGACCCAAGCCAGCGGTCCCGAATGGACGGGAGATTCCGGCAGCACCGGACCGACGGGGGACTCCGGCCGCTCCGGACAGACGGGGGACTCCGGCCGCTCCGGACAGACGGGGGACTCCGGCCGCTCCGGACAGACGGGGGACTCCGGCCGCTCCGGACAGACGGGGGACTCCGGCCGCTCCGGACAGACGGGGGACTCCGGCCGCTCCGGACAGACGGGGGACTCCGGCCGCTCCGGACAGACGGGGGACTCCGGCCGCTCCGGACAGACGGGGGACTCCGGCCGCTCCGGACAGACGGGGGACTCCGGCCGCTCAGGACAGACGGGAGACTCCGGCAGCTCAGGACAGATGGGAGACTCTGGCAGCGCTGGGCATGAGGAAGACTCTGGCAGCACTGGACAGGCAGGAGCACCTGTAGGGAGGAGATGGATAGACAGCCTGGTGCGGGGGGCTGCCACCGGAGGGCTGGTGCTTGGAGTTGGCACCGGATAGACCGGACCGTGAAGGCGCACTGGAGCGCTCGAGCACCGAGCCTGCCCAACCTTACCTGGTTGAAGCTGCTGCTGCTGCCCATTACCACGCTGCTTGGTCCTTTGGTGGTGGGTGATTCTGTAACGTTCGTCTTCGTCCTCTTCTGACGAGGAGTAAGAAATGTCAGACCAATGCACAGCATGGTAAGTGTTCATCCTTTTAATAAACTGAACTGAACACTAAATACAAAGTAACAATAGAGAACAAACGAAACAGCTCCGTCAGGTGCAACACACACTAAACAGAAAATAATCACCCACGAAACACAATAGAAAACAGGCTACCTAAATATGGTTCTCAATCAGGGACAACGATTGACAGCTGCCTCTGATTGAGAACCATACCAGGACAAACACAGAAATAGCAAATCATAGAAAAACTAACATAGACGACCCACCCAACTCACGCCCTGACCATACTAAAACAAAGACATAATAAAAGAACTAAGGTCAGAATGTGACCAGTAGGAGAAAATCGTCATTGGTCTATTTTTGGCTCAGGCTGATGAGAGAAACATTGTGCGTCCCTGGTGATGTCACACCTTTGTGTCAGAGCTCTATTATTGGCCAGCCAGTGTATTTATCTCCAGTTGTGCTGAAACATTGTCTACCACCATTTACGTATCCATGCTACCGTGAAATACTCGGAGGATCTGTTCCCTTTGTGGTGCCAAAATATGTGCATGATCTATTTTCCTATTTTCTCAGCAAAATAGCTCCACCTGTATTTTATTATTTCCTGAATGGCAACATTAACTTTCCATTAATGTTTTATTCTGCCACACCTCTTTAGTTACTTGTATGTGACCAGATGTGTTTATTTATGTGGTTGTGGACCACAGACATTGTTCTGATTAGCAGGCTCCATGTGTGGTCCTGTTCAAGAAATTATTTTCTCCCCGTGTTATTGTCAGAAAAATGTTTAAAGCAAATGGAACATTTGTGTTGCCATAGTTACTGTGATTTGTGCCGAAGCCAGACTATGTCTTTGCAGGAATAAAAGAGGGATAGACTGAAAACAATAATAGGAACATGACTGGAGACTATCTCCATGGTTTGGCTTTTGTGTTTGTAATGTATCCATAATGTTTTTGTCCTTTTAGTTGACATTTTCTAAAAACCTAGCTGCTAGGCAGGACATTTGAAATGAATCCTGACAGTTTTACAAAATGTTTCCCATTTTAAAAGAGGAGGTACTACAATTTATACTGGGACAATTATATTTGTGTGAAAAAAACATATTCAAAACACCAGTAGTAACACCTTAATCATCTACCTTAATCCAATATGATAATTAAAATTATTTAAAGAGTTCACACCTGCATTTTATAATTCAGTCAAGATCGGTGTCTGAGAAAGAATGTGAATCTAAATCCTCAAAGGTGCATCCTGCAGTTCTCTTAACCTGCTCTCTTTTGTCAGAGTCCTTTGATTTGTATCACAGAGAAAGATGTTCTCTCTCTCTGTTCCACCTCATTCAATCAGATTTAGCATGCAGCTAATCCTAATCTGTTAGAGGGGAAATCTTCTCTACAGAGATGCAGATGAGAACCCTGCTCATATATAGACTGGAACTAGAGACTACAATGTTTGCAGTAGTTGCATGGGAAAACATATTAACTATATAACACAGTAGCATAGCATTGTATTAAAAGCAGCTTTAGAGTATTTGTCAAACTAGCCTAGAGGTCAGACCTGCGGTGTGGAGTGGTGCTTTGTAGACCAGTGTTAAGACTTCCAGTCATTCATGAGGTCATCTGATTGTACATTAGGTTGTTATCACAGCACCGGCCAGCCCTTTCAGAACCCTGTACCCAGAGTTAAAGGTATGGTTAAGAAACATGGTCATTCATCTGGACTAAATTGAGATAAAGCTAAAGATTTGAGTCAGTTCCCTGCTCATGCAGAGTAGCAGCACACTCATCACATTGCCTAGGGCTTGATTGAGATGCAGGGGATTGGGCATATGAAGTGGCACCCTGATTCTGTCAGATCGCATCTCTCTCTCCCTTTCCCTCTCTTTCTGTCTTTGTCACCCTCTCTTTCTCTCTCTCTTTCTCTCTCTCTCTCTTTCTCTCTCCTCACCTTGTCCATCTATTGTCTAATAGAGGCTGTCCAGTTATCAGCCACAACTTTGGTAGGAACTGGAGGAGATCTGAGTAGAAGCCATGCTCTTTGATAGGGTTGTTGGTTAAAGGCATTAGCATGGACTGAATGAAGATGTGGGCTTGGGAGGGCTTGTTGAAATCTTTGAGTTAATTACCATGTTGATATTGTAACCATCTTTGCCCGAGGACAGGATCCTGAAATAAGGCTCTGTAGGATTCACTGGATTATTTTGATATGCTCCACACCTTTGTTCATATTTAAGCTGATTTCTAGGCTTTGTTTGTGTTTGTGAGCATGTCTGTCTCCTGTCTTGCTATTCCTGTAGGTTGGCATTGATTTCACAGCGTCTAATGGGAACCCTCGGGAGGCCTCCTCTCTTCACTTCATCAACCCTCTGGGCAGCAATGAGTACTTGTCCGCCATCCTGGCTGTGGGCCAGATCATCCAGGACTATGACACGTGAGTCCCATTAGTGTAAACAGTAATAACAGGACTCAATATGATCAAATCACAGATAAATAAAGTATAAATAAATAAATGCTACCTAATATAATGTTTACATACCCTACATTATTCATCTCATATGTATACGTATATACTGTACTCTATATCATCTACTGCATCTTTATGTAATACATGTATCACTAGCCACTTTAACTATGCCACTTTGTTTACATACTCATCTCATATGTATATACTGCAATCAATACCATCTACTGTATCTTGCCTATGCCGCTCTGTACCATCACTCATTCATATATCTTTATGTACATATTCTTTATCCCCTTACACTTGTGTCTATAAGGTAGTAGTTTTGGAATTGTTAGCTAGATTACTTGTTGGTTATTACTTATTGTCGGAACTAGAAGCACAAGCATTTCGCTACACTCGCATTAACATCTCCTAACCATGTGTATGTGACAAATAAAATTCGATTTGATTTGATTTGATTTATATTTTATACATCACAGTCATAAGTCACTGAAAGGTCCCTTCAACTCTTCTAATTCTGTCTACTCAGTCATATTCTTTGTCACTCATTGTTTCTGATAAAGTACCAATCCGAGTTTATTGAGAAATTCCATAATGCAAAATTGCATGTTGAATTCTGATGAAGTTGCTTTTTACTCATCCCTGTCAATCTGTTGCCCTCCTTCCTCAGTGACAAAATGTTTCCTGCTCTGGGATTTGGGGCTCAACTCCCTCCAGACTGGAAAGTAAGTGTATAAACTGTCTACGTGTGAGGGTGTGTCTTCACGGCACACTACATATGATAGACGTAGAGCCAAAAATAATGCTAAAGAGAAGAGGGAGACTGGAAGACAGCGGCATCCCAGAGTATGTATAAAACAGGCATATTCCAATAATTATGCAACTGTAATCCCATCTGCGTTGCCATGGCACTGCACTGATGTAAAGGACAACTGAATAAGGAGGCTGAGCAACAGAAATGGACAGAATATTTAGCTTTGCGTTCAGATACTTTATGGGAAGTGTTTAGGGAGGTTAAATCCATCAGTGGTCGGAGAGGACTAGAGGAAGAAGAGAGGGAGAGGTTGAAACAATTGGAATGAAAGGGCAGTGCAGGGATGGGAATGTATGTGATGGATTTGGAGAGGAGGAAAGCAAGAAAGAACAGATCATGTGAAGCAGGGGGAATGGAGGAAGAGAAAATGCTTGTCACACAATTCACTGCTTCTCCCACCTGCTACAATCATACAATGGAAACGCATATTTCTAGTGCTCCCACATTCCTCTACAGTCTCTTACAGCCATTGGAAATTCTCAATGTACAATTTCTGCACCTGAGGAGACCTATTTTTGTCTCCTGTACCTGCAGGTGTCTCATGAATTTGCCATCAACTTTGACCCCACCAATCCCTTCTGCCAAGGTGAGCAACTATTATGTTTTCTGTAACCCCCGTTAAAAACCTTATTACAATGTACTCACTGCAGGCTGCACTTATTAGAGTTTGTTTCTTGCTTTATCCATGGAGTGGGTGTTATTTCTCATTTATTTGAGAACTACCATACTTAGCCCTCTGTCTGCTGGTGAGGGTGCTGGTTTGTGCTGGTTTCCATGTGTGATTCCTGTTTCCTATGGTCAGGCGTGGAGGGGATTGCCCAGGCCTACTCTGTCTGCCTGCCTCACATCCGTTTCTACGGCCCCACCAACTTCTCCCCCATCATCACCCATGTGGCCCGCTTTGCCACCCAGGCCCTTCAACAGGAGACTGCTGCGGTGAGGATTGCTTGTTATCAACATTAGGATTTCTAGTTTCATTCTTTTATTGCTTATCCATTTTCATTTGATTGAATCTGTCCTTTTCCTGTTAAAGATGTCCATCCGACTCATGTTATTAGTATGGGTCAACATTACCAGTTCCAAATGATATGTAAATCCCCCCACATGACCAATGCTTATTAACTTTAAAGGAGGGTGCACTTTGTAGTAAACACAAGCTCTGTTCCACTGCCCAGGGCCAGATGTGGTAGCACATGCTGATCATGTGATGATGGTTTGCCAACAGTAACCCAGAGCTCCTGAAGTCACAGAACCTTTAAACATTCACAAGGTTGAAGAGGTATATAGGGTACTAGGGGGTAACTGCCCCCAGCCCCTATAATTCACATTAAGACCACAAGATGTCACCAAATATTTTTTTCAACACTTTCCTTGGCTGCCACTGCTCTTGCTCAACAACCAAAAATCTTCTGTGTCATCACAACTTTTGGAGATATTTCAACAAAACGATTTTGTGGTAAGTTGATACAATTTTCTTACATTTTGAAAAAGTTGTAGATATATTCCAATGAAGTTAGATCTATAATTGTTTTAAATATACAAGTAGGAAAGCCTTAAGATAAATAATCCACTTGTTTAGAGAGACATTTTTTTTCTTCGAAAAGTAGTAATATGTTGGATGAGTGTGTTGGGGGCAACAAGCCCCCCATTTATGGTTATGAATGTGTTTCTACTAGTCATTTAGACAATGACTAGCCTAGTTAGTGCTAGTTTATGCTAACTTTCTAGCTAGAAACTTCCCTAGCAGTAAATGCTAGCCAGCTAGCAAGTTAGCATAAGCTGCTAGAAGTGCTAGCTAGCAACCTTACTACCAGATAGTTTGACGTAACATACATAAAACATCTAACGTAACTTAATTGCAGTTGTCAATGTGTCCACAAGTGACTGATAGCTTTACAGTTAATGTTACTTTATAGCCTTTTGCATTTTATGTCATATAGCTAGATACGTAGCTAGCTATGTTTTTAAGAGAGAGCTTTTCAATTGGCATCTCTCCCCTTGTTTTCAGTCACAGGTGGGGACATGGATTAGGTGTGAGCGGTGCAGGAGATGGACTCATGAGTTGGGCTCCAATTTGACTGGGGATAGCTTGTTTTGTGACCTATGTACAAATTAGAATTGTGCAATGGCAGAGTATAAGAGAGTTGCCTCCAATGTTACGCTGAACTAATTAGTTAAGTTATTATTATGAATTATTCAATTCCAATGTTATTTAATGTCATTAGTTATATTCCATTCCAATATTATATTCTAATTCATATTTTTTGAATGAATTAAAAACAACTAGTGAAACCCTTTTGCTCCTGAATGTCATTTTAAAGACGGCTGGGATTGAACAGGTTACCCAGGTACTTTTTTCAAAAAGCCCCTTTTCTAAAACAACATTTCATGAAATTACAAAAAAAGTGTAAACTGTAGCCATTTATTTCCCTTTATAGTTTATTTGCCTAAGTATGACCTTCATCCACATACCAATTTCTTTCCCAAATGTTGCTTTTTTTGTGTCAGCAATTAGACATTGCTGGTTACTCCCAAGTACCCTACCACTGAGCCATTACATGACGTCTTCTTGTTCCAGGTAGAGGTTTTTATAGAAAGATTCCGTATCCATGGAAACTTACCCTCACCCTTGCTGAAGCAACTCAAAAAACATATTTAACAATATTGGAAATAGCTGGAGTGATGTCTACATCATCAACTCTATACGCAACCTATTCAAACACTTTGTACTCATGCCTGGTTTTACAACAATAGTTCTCTGTATTCTGCCTCTCATGCATAATGAGACATAACAGGCTCTGGCTTATTGGTAAAGTCATAACAGTTACAGAGTAAAGAGTCCATCTCATTGGACAGCCTTCCCTGTACGAATAATTGTTTTCTGTGTCCATCAGACAGGCTTGTTTCCCTCAGAGCTGCTCAGCATGCTGTAATTAGAAAATAATGAGTCCCCTTACTGCTGTTCACACGGGCCTATCAGCAAGCTGTGTGTTTTCTCTGTGTGTGTGTGTGTGTGTGTGTGTGTGTGTGTGTGTGTGTGTGTGTGTGTGTGTGTGTGTGTGTGTGTGTGTGTGTGTGTGTGTGTGTGTGTGTGTGTGTGTGTGCGTGCATGCGTGTGTGCGTGCATTTTGGACTCAGGGTATGTAAGACTGGGAGTTGGATCCAGCACTAACAGATCCTAATTGCTGTGTGGAAAAACCTCAAAACTCTCATTCTGGTTGTCAGTTCAAAGTCAGCAGAGGCTTTTTGAAAATCGCTCTTATTACCAGCCCAGAGGAGAAGAGAGCAGCTATTAAAACCCCCCTTTCAATTCTAGTTATTTATAGAAGGTGATTCAGTGAACAAATGTTCCCTCTTTTCCTTTTGTTGTTCATGGGTTTTAATGACTAATGAGGCGAAGGCCCAGAGTTCTGCTCCATTCTGTTGCCGTCTGTCTGTCTCTGCTACAGGAGAGGTTCTGACTCTAGACAGAGATGTGACAGTGGCCACGTTCGAGGAGATCACTTTTGTTAAGTCGGGTACCATCGTTGTTCACCGTCTTTCAAAGTGTGTCGCATTATGGGGATAGAAATGGTGCGACTTGTGCCTGCATTTGATCAAAAATCATGTGATCAAAAATCAGGTGATCAAAGGTCATAAAGTTTCGGCTGCAGTCGTCTGCGCATTTCTACAGTTGCTCTTCACCAATTCATCCTGGAGCATCACCTGCATTGTGGGAGGCTCTATTGTCAACCAATCATTAGGGTGTTTTTGTTTGACACACACGAACGTGACACTCATATTCATGAGTGTGTGAAATGGGGATTGGAGACATGTTTATTTCAACATTTTAAAGAGCAACTTTTATAAACAATGGCAACGCTGGCATGTTGCACCGAGCCTTGCTGTTGGAAAACCACCTCGGCTTTTATCTACAGTCGGTTGCTTTCTCCTTACCACTCAAACAAGCCCAGTGACTCTTACATTTTGTCATTTAACAGATGCTCTGGATTTACAGTAGTAAGTGCATAAATGTTACTACTTTTCCCCCTTGGGAATCAAACCCACAATCCTGACATTACAAGTGCCATGCTCTACCAACTGAGACACAAGAGACTCTAACAGACTAGAATGAGACTGTTAAAGAGTATTTTCCTCCAGGGAAGGAAGACTGACCAGGACATAATGTGCAAAGTTAAGGATATACAGTAGCTAACATTCTTATACCTAAAAATAGTGAAAATACAGCCCAGACCCCTCATTGGACCTTCTGTTTCCTGGCTTCACATTCAGATGTACACAGCATGTGGGTTTGACAAGTAATAGCTTGTTATTATGAAGCATTCTTCAGAGGCTCCTGGGAGCTTTATGTCCCTAATTGCACCCTGTCACCCCAGAGAAATAGGAGAGAAATAGAGAAAGACCAAGGAGAATTTTACTGCAATTTGCTGGTATATTAACTGTAAAAACAAGATGAATTAGCTATTGTGTTCACTTCACAAGGTTTTAGAAATGGAAGAGATAAATACCTTGGTGTGTGCATGTGTGCACTCGCAAATCACCTGCTAGGCACTGTAAATGTCTGTCCCTGTCCCTGCCTTTGATAATGATTTTGGCTGTGTGTGAGTGTGTGCAAAACGTCTGCGCTTCAGCGTGGTAGCTGTGTCTGTCTCGGTCTCTTAGATAATGATTCACTAATGAGCGTGCCTGTAAGTACATTAAAGGAGCAGACTTCACAGTGTCCACAGGAGCGGGGGCTTCTATCAAACATAGGCCAGCTCTGGTGGCCCTTCTGACGGGAAGCAGGCAGGAGCAAGGGGGCGCAACAGCAAGTATATCTGTGGGACTGTGTTTGTGTGGGAGGAAACTACTGACAAGACTACAGAGATGACTAGAGAGCAGTCAGTACAGACAATAGCCAAGCCGTGTGTGTTTCTGTGTTTGTGAACTTGTCAAGGTATATCTGTCTGTGTGTATTTGAGTAAAATCATGTATATTTGTGCACAGTGTTGGGTTTGTTACCTTCTAATGTAATCCATTACAGTTAGAGTTACTTGTCCAAATTGTTTATCAATAATGTAACTTTTGGATTACCCGAACTCAGTAACATAATCTGATTACTTTCAGTTACTGTTAGATTGCTTTCCCATTCAGAGGCATTAAACGAAGACAAAAATGAATATTACCAATTGAACAACATCTATTGCAAGATAAAGCAATGACAGTTTACATAGTGTGAGCTCCAAAATATTGGGACAGCGATCATTTTCTGTTGTTGTTTTGGCTCTGTACTCTAGCACTTTGGATTTGAAGTGATACAATGACTATGTAGCCGAAACATCAGCTGCTAAACTGGACCTTGATAAGCTCAGGTGTGTTTCATGCCTGGATGAAAAGCCAGCACACCCAGTAGCTCTCCACATTTATGCTGACCTTTTGTATGTAGGCTACATAGAGACCACACCAATTATTGGTCATGGAAATGTGGTTGTCATGGAGAAGTCATGAAATTCCATCTGTCAAAATGTGTTAACCCTTTATTTAGTGAATAACCAGAGGTCTCTATAGAATACTCTATTCTGGTATTTCTAGCATTCTAATGGACCTACTTGAAAAAAGACATTGTCATGGCAATTCAAGCACTGGGTAGCATCCACATTGATGTAGAAGTGTTTACAAACATATTCTATTCTTATTTACAATAAAAGTTACTCCAAAATGACACCATTCATTTCTGTTGGGCTGATAAATGATAAACACAAACAAAACAAACAGAAAGTGCACCCAACAAGTTTGTACTGTCTTAATGTAGTCATTGCGATGCTATGAAAATGGGACCAAATACTTAACCTTTTACTACTTTAATACACATAAGTGAATTTGTCCCAATACTTTTGTATTGTACAAAACGTGCAGTAATTTCTAAATGGTTCACCCGATATGGATGAAAATACCCTCAAATTAAAGCTGACAGTACAGAGCCAAAACAACAACAAAATATGTCACTGTCAAAATACTTTTGGAGCTCACTGTAGCTGGCCGTAAACAAATTTAGCATTTTACTTTAGGGATTATGTAGGCTTCTAACACATTGCTTCCTACTTCATAATAAAGACATAATAAAAACATAATAAAATTATTAGGCTATATATTTACATTAAAAACCAAAGTATGTCAGATTTCCAGTCATTCCAATGAATTAAATACTCCTTGATCTTCAAGAATAGGACTTGGAAATAAACGTCCCTTTTTCAGGACCCTGTCTTTCAAAGATAATTCGTAAAAATCCAAATAACTTCACAGATCTTCATTGTAAAGGGTTAACACTGTTTCCCATGCTTGTTCAATGAACCATTAACAATTAATGAACATGCACCTGTGGATCGGTTGTTAAGACACTAACAGCTTACTGTCACGCCCTGGCCATAGAGAGGCTTTTTATTCTCTATTTTGGTTAGGCCAGGGTGTGACTAGGGTGGGCATTCTATGTCCTTTTTTCTATGTTTTGTATTTCTATGTCTTGGCCTGGTATGGTTCTCAATTAGGGACAGCTGTCTATCGTTGTCTCTGATTGAGAACCATACTTAGGTACCCTTTTCCCCCACCTGTTTTGTGGGAAGTTAACTTTGACTTTGTTCAGGGCACTTAGCCCAAAGCTTCACGGTTTGGTTTTGTCCTTTGTTTTGTTGGCGTCATTTTTAATAAAAATAAAATGTACGCTTACCATGCTGCACCTTGGTCCAGTCCTTCAGCCAGCCGTGACACTTACAGACGGTAGGCAACTAAGGTCACAGTTATGAAAACTTAGGACACTAAAGAGGCCTTTCTACTGACTCTGAAAAACACCAAAAAGAAAGATGGGGGTCCCTGCTCAGACCCAGGGTCCCTGCTCATCTGCGTGAACGTGCCTTAGGCATGCTGCAAGGAGGCATGAGGACTGCAGATGTGGCCAGGGCAATAAATTGCAATGTCCGTACTGTGAGACGCCTAAGACAGCACTACAGGGAGACAGGATAGACAGCTGATCATCCTCGCAGTGGCAGACCACGTGTAACAACACCTGCACATGATCGGTACATCCAAACATCACACCTGCGGGACAGCTACAGGATGACAATAACAACTGCCAGAGTTACAACAATCCATCCATCAGTGATCAGACTGTCCGCAATAGGCTGAGAGAGGCTGAACTGAGGGCTTGGACAGGACTGGCAAAAAGTGCTCTTCACTGACGAGTCGCGGTTTTGTCTCACCAGGGGTGATGGTCGGATTCTTGTTTATCATCGAAGGAATGAGTGTTATACCGAGACCTGTACTCTGGAGCGGGATCGATTTGGAGGTGGAGGGTCCGTCATGGTCTGCGGTGGTGTGTCACAGCATCGTCAGACTGAGCTTGTTGTCATTGCAGGCAATCTCAACGCTGTGCGTTATAGGGAAGACATCCTCCTCCCTCATGTGGTACCCTTCCTGCAAGCTCGTCCTGACATGACCCTCCAGCATGACAATGCCACCAGCCATACTGCTCATTCTATGCGTGATTTCCTGCAAGACAGGAATGTCAGTGTTCTGCCATATCCAGCAAAGAGCCTGGATCTCAATCCTATTGAGCACGTCTGGGACCTGTTAGATCAGAGGTTGAGGGCTTGGGCCATTCCCCCCAGAAATGTCCGGAAACTTGCAGGTGCCTTGGTGGAAGAGTGTGGTAACATCTCACAGCAAGAACTGGCAAATCTGGTGCAGTCCATGAGGAGGAGATGCAATACAGTACTTAATGCAGCTGGTGGCCACACCAGATACTGACTGTTACTTTTGATTTTGACCGCCCCTTTGTTCAGGGACACATTATTTAGTACTTTGAGCACTACCGATAAGTGCTATTTGCACAGTGGTGGAAAAAGTACCCAATTGTCATACTTGTCATACGATATATACCTTAATCGTCAGCCAGTAAAATACTACTTGAGTAAAAGTCTAAAAGTATTTGGTTTTAAATATACTTAAGTATCAAATGTAAATGTAATTGCTCAAATATACTTAAGTATTAAAAGTCAGAGTACTTTTGGTTGTCATGAAAAATGTATGAACTAAAAAGTACAATATTTTCTTTAGGAATGTGATGAAGTAAAAGTAAAAGTGGTCAAAAATATAAATAGTAAAATAAAGTACAGATACCTCCAAAAACTAGTACTTTAAAGTATTTTTACTTAAGTACTAAAAGTAAAAGACGCAAAAACTAACCTTAAGAACGGGAAGAATAGAAATAGCGCACATAGAATAGATCTGCCGCTTCTTAGACTTGCTTTCAATGAGAATGATAGATAACTCACATTTCTATGTGAATTTGGTCAGTCACCAAAAAATGTATGTATTGCAGCTTTAACATTCATTCTGAAATAACTTCATATTTAAGTTAGTCAGATATTAGTTTAGAAAAACTTGAGATTGGAGCTGGGAGCTAACTAGCTAGCTAGCTGCTTCTCAAATTTAGATCATAGTTAATTTGACCCAGAAAATGTGCCAAACTATTTTTCAATGTTTCTCAATTCATTTGATCATGCTTTGTGATACACCTGGTTTTATGGTGTTTTAGTCCACACCACATTGCCTCATCACCTACAATAGATCCTGATGAACAACATGGGGGGAAACAATTGGCCATTTTTGTCCTACCAGATCTGCATTGAGACGGTTCCAGCTAGTGAATCCCTCTGTCCTTCGACTGTTGTTGGGTGTAGTTGTCCGGTTTATCAGGTCCCAGGCTCCCATGACTGTTATGATTATTTATTTACATGTTAATTACAATTAGCTTCTTGCTTTAGCGCCATCGGTACCTGATAGAGCAGATTTAGTCTCACATGAGGTAAGCTGTCTGGCGCCAGCAGTGGGGATTTTAGCATGTAAATCTTGGGGGGGAACCTCAACCGATTTTTTTAGATGCATGCCAGCAAAGCCACTACACTACACAACACTAAACAATACATTAATTGCACTATAACAGTGACAAACGGTGCCCACAAACTGTTAGGGTCTACACAAAGCTGTTCTGACAGCAGAGCTTTCCTTCAGCACCATGGAGAAAATCCTTATCACTGCTACACCTGGTTATCAACGGAGCCTCATTTGCAGCAAAAAAAGTTAATTCAGCCTCATTTACTGAGAGAGAGAGAGAGAGAGAGAGAGAGAGTGGTTAGCTTACCATTTGGAGTATTTTATTAGGCCTATGTGGTCTAAAAGACAAAACAACCCTCGCAATATAATCTGGAATTCTATGGGTCAATAACTGGACTTTCACTGGGAAACATGGTTACGGACCCAACAACATTATAGTGTCCCCTTGTTGTGGAGAAAAGCAATGAGCTAATTATAATACACAAAGTAAGCAAAACAAAGAAATGCATCATTCCAACATTGTCTAAAATTATTAATAAGTTACTAATGAGATATACTGTACCTATATAAGCAATATAACAATTGAGATGTACAAACTATAGTATAATGGAATGGTGAGTGGATAAGAGGCAAGCCGTAATTTTGAATTAAGACATGAACTAGCAAGCTTTTGTTCAGCACTTTTGAAATGGACAGCGACATAATACAGAACATGGGCCGTTGTTACAGTATTCTCCCTGTACAGTTATGGCCAAAGCTTTTGAGAATGACACAAATATTAATTTCCACAAAGTTTGCTGCTTCAGTGTCTTTAGATATTTTTGCCAGATGTTACTATGGAACACTGAAGTATAATTACAAGCATTTCATAAATGTCAAAGGCTTCTATTGACAATTACATGAAGATGCAGAGTCAATATTTGCAGTGTTGACCCTTCTTTTTCAAGACCTCTGGAATCCGCCCTGGCATGCTGTCAATTAACTTATGGGCCACATCCTGACTGATGGCAGCCCATTCTTACATAATCAATGCTTGGAGTTTGTTAGAATTTGTGGGTTTATATTTGTCCACCCGCCTCCTGAGGATTGACCACAAGTTCTCAATGGGATTAAGGTCTGGGGAGTTTCCTGGCCATGGACCCAAAATATCTATGTTTTGTTCCACTTAGTTATCACTTTTGCCTTATGGCAAGGTGCTCCATCATGCTGGAAAGACATAATTCGTCACCAAACTGTTCCTTGATGGTTGGGAGAAGTTGCTCTCGGAGGATGTGTTGGTACCATTCTTTATTCATGGCTGTGTTCTTAGGCAAAATTGTGAGTGAGCCCACTCCTTTGGCTGAGAAGCAACCCCACACATGAATGGCCTCAGGATGCTTTACTGTTGGCATGACACAGGACTGATGGTAGCGCTCACCTTGTCTTCTCCGGACAAGCTTTTTTCCGGATGCCCCAAACAATCGGAAAGGGGATTCATCAGAGAAAATTACTTTACCCCAGTCCTCAGCAATCCAATCCCTGTACCTTTTGCAGAATATCAGTCTGTCCCTGATGTTTTTCCTGGAGAGAAGTTGCTTCTTTGCTGCCCTTCTTGACACCAGGCCATCCTCAAAGTCTTTGCCTCACTGTGCGTGCAGATGCACTCACACCTGCCTGCGACCATTCCTGAGCAAGCTCTGTACTGGTGGTGCCCCGATCCCGCAGCTGAATCAACTTTAGGAGACAGTCCTAGCGCTTGCTGGACTTTCTTGGGTGCCCTGAAGCCTTCTTCACAACAATTTAACCGCTCTCCTTGATGTTCTTGATGATACGATAAATGGTTGATTTAGGTGCAATCTTACTGGCAGCATTATCCTTGCCTGTGAAGCCCTTTTTGTGCAAAGCAATGAAGATCGCACGTGTTTCCTTGCAGGTAACCATGGTTGACAGAGGAAGAACAATGATTCCAAGCACCACACTCTTTTTGAAGCTTCCAGTCTGTTATTCAAACTCAATCAGCATGACAGAGTGATCTCCAGCCTTGTCCTCGTCAACACTCACACCTGTGTTTACGAGAGAATCACTGACATGTCAGCGGTTCCTTTGTGGCAGGGCTGAAATGCAGTGGAAATGTTTTTGGGGGATTCAGTTCATTTGAATGGCAAAGAGGGACTTTGCAATTAATTGCAATTCATCTGATCACTCTTCATAACATTCTGGAGTATATGCAAATTGTCATCATACAAACTAAGGCAGCAGACTTTGTGAAAATTAAAATTTGTGTCATTCTCAAAACTTTTGGCCATGACTGTACACCAAGTCAGAAACGTAGGATAAATAACGGGGCCGTATAAGCAGACAATGAAAACTTTTACAATATTCTATGATTATATTTCTCTAAAACTGGCTATAGGCTACATGTTCTGAGGGGGAGAGAGACCAAATGAGTCACATGGGCTACTTACAGCTCCAATAAGTCAGTTCGTCAAATTTCTGCCCTGCTAGAGCTGCCCCAGTCAACTGTAGGTGCTGTTATTGTGAAGTGGAAACGTGTAAGAGCAACAACGGCTCAGCCGCGAAGTGGTAAGCCACTCAAGCTCACAGAACGGGACCACTGAGTGCTGAAGCGCCTAGTGCGTAAAAATTGTCTATCCTTGGTTGCAACACTCACTACCGAGTTCCAAACTGCAACGTCAGCACAACTGTTTGTGAGGAGCTTCATGAAATTGGTTTCCATGGCCAAGCAGCCACACACAAGCCTAAGATCACCATGTACAACACCAAGCATCAGCTGGAGTGGTGTAAAGCTCACCATCATTGGACTCTGGAGCAGTGGAAACGCGTTATCTGGAGGGATGAATCACGCTTCACCATCTGGCAGTCCTACAGACAAATCTGGGTTTGACGGATGCCAGGAGAACACTACCTGCCCCAATGCATGGTCTGGAATAATGGTCTGGGGCTGTTTTTCATCGTTTGGGCTAGGCCCCTTAGTTCCAGTGAAGGGAAACATTAACACTACAGCATGCAATGACATTCTAGACTATTCTGTGCTTCCAACTTTGGGGAAATAGTTTGGGGAATGCCCTTTCCTGTTTCAGCGTGACAATACCCCTGTGCACAAAGCGAGGTCCATACAGACATGGTTTGTCGAGATCAGTGTGCCTAATCGCCCAACATCAGTGCCCAACCTCACTAGTGCTCTTGTGGCTGAATGGAAGCAAGTCCCCACAGAAATGGTCCAACATCTAGTGGATAGCCTTCCCAGAAGAGTGGATGCTGTTATAGCAGCAAAGAGGGGACCAACTCCATATTTAATCCCATGATTTTGGAATGAGATGTTCAACGAGCAGGTGTCCACATACTTGTGGTCATGTAGTGTAGTGTATTTTTAGACTCCTCGTTGTTGTGCTTCGCTCACTCGAACAGAAAGGTGGTGCAGTGGTCCTTCTTGTGGGCAAACTTTGACATCAAACTGTGTCATCAAAATCTGGCATTCTCTGGATTTATGGTGATTTCAAGACAACTGGGAACAGGTTGAATCATGATGTCAGGGATCCTCAGGTCGGAAAGTCGGAGCTCTAGAAGAGACCCGAGTTCCTGACTTGGAATTCCGAGTTGGATGACCATTCAAAACGTATTTTCCCAGTTGTCTTGAACGCACTAAAGTCGGAAATGTCTAATTTCCGAGTTTCCAGTTGTTTTGAACTCAGCATGTGTCATGCTGGATTAACAGCATAGCCACTGTATTCAACCTTTTCTGGCCCATGGTGTTGCGTGAGGATGTTTATCCATTTAAGCTTGGAAAAGTGACCCTTTCACAGAGACGTTTTAAATCCTTAAACCCAGACTTGGATTCCCGACTTGTTGTATAATGTTTATGTCCAATAGCCAATGAGCACCGATACGTTTTATCTATAGTTTCTCTTCATATGACAAGGACTGAAAAGGATTTGCCAGTAGATTGTCAACATGATTCATGGTGATGACTGCTTGTCTAGCTAGCTAGCTAAGATTTTGAAAGTATGATGTTGACATTATCAGTCCAATCAAATCTATGGTAGATATAGAATGATTTGATGTCATTTTATCTGTGGCCAATGACCTTGAGCCTTCTTGGATGGGCGCTTCTAATGTAAATCTGTGGCTGCACCCAAGGAGGCTTGAACTGCCTAGCTCTACTTGAAGAGTCTGTGGCGACGTAGTGTCCCCATGAGTGACAGAACACTGAGACAATCACAGCGCAACTAGAGAAAATTACCAACGTCTAAGCGCTGTGCTTTTGCTGGGTGCCCCTCCACTACTGAAAGCACTGTTCTAGGCTGAAACAGCTGCATTTTACTCAAGAGACCATGTATGCAGCTTTATTAACTCAAGGATGATAAAAATAGTTTTACATTGTTTGAAAACTGGTATGTAACACAAATGAATACCAAAATAAAATGCAAAATAGGCCAATTATTAAAAAATAAATAAATGCTAAACAGGTAGGGCTCGAAACCTGAATGACAGGTCACCACTGGGCAGGAGAGACTCATTTGGAGGAGGGGACTAAAGAATACCCAGAAGTTCTGACTGAATGCACATTTGAGCGCCCCAGGACTGTCCATTTACTTTGTATAGCAATCCAAGCAATGTTTGCATTGCCTATTCGTCCATGGAGCTGCCAGTGACTGAGGGACAGTATTAAGTAACTGAACGGCTTGTTTTGAACAATATATTTTTTTTACAGGAAAATGTACACTTTTACTGCACTTTTATGAGCATTTAAAACATAATCCATGAATTATATAATCTATACATATTTTGATTTTTTTAAATACAAAAAATACCAAAAATTGGGAACAATCACAAGTGGGGTACCACCCCTAACGCCCTAACGGGTGGGGTACCACTCCTAACGCCCTAACTAGTGGGGTACCACTCCTAACGCCCTAACGGGTGGGGTACCACCCCTAACGCCCTAACGGGTGGGGTACCACTCCTAACGCCCTAACGGGTGGGGTACCACTCCTAACGCCCTAACGGGTGGGGTACCACCCCTAACGCCCTAACGGGTGGGGTACCACCCCTAACGCCCTAACGGGTGGGGTACCACCCCTTACGCCCTAACGGGTGGGGTACCAACGCCCTAACGGGTGGGGTACCACCCCTAACGCCCTAACGGGTGGGGTACCACCCCTAACACCCTAACGGGTGGGGTACCACTCCTAACGCCCTAACGGGTGGGGTACCACCCCTAACGCCCTAACGGGTGGGGTACCACCCCTAACGCCCTAACGGGTGGGGTACCACCCCTAACGCCCTAACGGGTGGGGTACCACTCCTAACGCCCTAACGGGTGGGGTACCACCCCTAACGCCCTAACGGGTGGGGTACCACTCCTAACGCCCTAACGGGTGGGGTACCACCCCTAACGCCCTAACGGGTGGGGTACCACTCCTAACGCCCTAACGGGTGGGGTACCACCCCTAACGCCCTAACGGGTGGGGTACCACCCCTAACGCCCTAACGGGTGGGGTACCACTCCTAACGCCCTAACGGGTGGGGTACCACCCCTAACGCCCTAACGGGTGGGGTACCACCCCTAACGCCCTAACGGGTGGGGTACCACCCCTAACGCCCTAACGGGTGGGGTACCACTCCTAACGCCCTAACGGGTGGGGTACCACCCCTAACGCCCTAACGGGTGGGGTACCACCCCTAACGCCCTAACGGGTGGGGTACCACCCCTAACGCCCTAACGGGTGGGGTACCACCCCTAACGCCCTAACGGGTGGGGTACCACCCCTAACGCCCTAACGGGTGGGGTACCACCCCTAACGCCCTAACGGGTGGGGTACCACTCCTAACGCCCTAACGGGTGGGGTACCACCCCTAACGCCCTAACTAGTGGGGTACCACTCCTAACGCCCTAACGGGTGGGGTACCACCCCTAACGCCCTAACGGGTGGGGTACCACTCCTAACGCCCTAACGGGTGGGGTACCACCCCTAACGCCCTAACGGGTGGGGTACCACCCCTAACGCCCTAACGGGTGGGGTACCACCCCTTACGCCCTAACGGGTGGGGTACCAACGCCCTAACGGGTGGGGTACCACCCCTAACGCCCTAACGGGTGGGGTACCACCCCTAACGCCCTAACGGGTGGGGTACCACTCCTAACGCCCTAACGGGTGGGGTACCACCCCTAACGCCCTAACGGGTGGGGTACCACCCCTAACGCCCTAACGGGTGGGGTACCACCCCTAACGCCCTAACGGGTGGGGTACCACTCCTAACGCCCTAACGGGTGGGGTACCACCCCTAACGCCCTAACGGGTGGGGTACCACTCCTAACGCCCTAACGGGTGGGGTACCACCCCTAACGCCCTAACGGGTGGGGTACCACTCCTAACGCCCTAACGGGTGGGGTACCACCCCTAACGCCCTAACGGGTGGGGTACCACCCCTAACGCCCTAACGGGTGGGGTACCACTCCTAACGCCCTAACGGGTGGGGTACCACCCCTAACGCCCTAACGGGTGGGGTACCACCCCTAACGCCCTAACGGGTGGGGTACCACCCCTAACGCCCTAACGGGTGGGGTACCACCCCTAACGCCCTAACGGGTGGGGTACCACTCCTAACGCCCTAACGGGTGGGGTACCACTCCTAACGCCCTAACGGGTGGGGTACCACCCCTAACGCCCTAACGGGTGGGGTACCACTCCTAACGCCCTAACGGGTGGGGTACCACCCCTAACGCCCTAACGGGTGGGGTACCACCCCTAACGCCCTAACGGGTGGGGTACCACCCCTAACGCCCTAACGGGTGGGGTACCACCCCTAACGCCCTAACGGGTGGGGTACCACCCCTAACGCCCTAACGGGTGGGGTACCACCCCTAACGCCCTAACGGGTGGGGTACCACTCCTAACGCCCTAACGGGTGGGGTACCACCCCTAACGCCCTAACGGGTGGGGTACCACTCCTAACGCCCTAACGGGTGGGGTACCACTCCTAACGCCCTAACGGGTGGGGTACCACCCCTAACGCCCTAACGGGTGGGGAACCACTCCTAACGCCCTAACGGGTGGGGTACCACCCCTAACGCCCTAACGGGTGGGGTACCACTCCTAACGCCCTAACGGGTGGGGTACCACCCCTAACGCCCTAACGGGTGGGGTACCACTCCTAACGCCCTAACGGGTGGGGTACCACCCCTAACGCCCTAACGGGTGGGGTACCACTCCTAACGCCCTAACGGGTGGGGTACCACTCCTAACGCCCTAACGGGTGGGGTACCACCCCTAACGCCCTAACGGGTGGGGTACCACTCCTAACGCCCTAACGGGTGGGGTACCACCCCTAACGCCCTAACGGGTGGGGTACCACCCCTAACGCCCTAACGGGTGGGGTACCACTCCTAACGCCCTAACGGGTGGGGTACCACCCCTAACGCCCTAACGGGTGGGGTACCACTCCTAACGCCCTAACGGGTGGGGTACCACTCCTAACGCCCTAACGGGTGGGGTACCACCCCTAACGCCCTAACGGGTGGGGTACCACTCCTAACGCCCTAACGGGTGGGGTACCACTCCTAACGCCCTAACGGGTGGGGTACCACCCCTAACGCCCTAACGGGTGGGGTACCACTCCTAACGCCCTAACGGGTGGGGTACCACTCCTAACGCCCTAACGGGTGGGGTACCACCCCTAACGCCCTAACGGGTGGGGTACCACTCCTAACGCCCTAACGGGTGGGGTACCACTCCTAACGCCCTAACGGGTGGGGTACCACTCCTAACGCCCTAACGGGTGGGGTACCACTCCTAACGCCCTAACGGGTGGGGTACCACTCCTAACGCCCTAACGGGTGGGGTACCACTCCTAACGCCCTAACGGGTGGGGTACCACTCCTAACGCCCTAACGGGTGGGGTACCACTCCTAACGCCCTAACGATTTAGGCCTTTGAATTATTTTTTAAATCAGCATGAAATAGATTGAGCAATAAAAGCTCTACTCATGGGTCTTCTTAAATTAAACTTGTTTTTGACAGTATGTGTGGAGCACAATACCACAGAGGAGTTTACAAGGGAGGAACTCCCTCAAACTGTTATTCCATTGTCTGGCATCAGCACACAGCTGTTGCAAGAGCGCATTTTTCACTGGCTGCCCAAAATCTAATTAAAGTTTATTGGTCGCGTACACAAATTTGCAGATGTTATCGCAGGTTCAGTGAAATACTTGTGTTTCTAGCTCCAACAGTTCATTTTTACCTAGCAATACAAATAAATACACACATACAAAATGTTAAAAGAAAGATATTAAGAAATATCAGAAGAAGCAATATCAGACTTGAGTTTAAAAGTATTCCGAAAGTATCTGTAATCTGATTGCAATATTTTAGTTTATAACATAATGGATTACATCAAATCAAATCAAATGTATTTGTCACATCCACATGGTTAGCAGATGTTAATGCGAGTGTAGCGAAATGCTTGTGCTTCTAGTTCCGACCATGCAGTAATATCTAACAAGTAATATAACCTAACAATTTCACAACAACTACCTTATACACACAAGTGTAAAGGAATGAATATGAATATGTACATAAAAATATATGAATGCGTGATGGCAAGGCAAGATACAGTAGATAGTATAGAGTACAATATATACATATGAGAAGAGTAATGTAGGGTACGAAAACATTATATAAAGTGGCATTGTTAAAAGTGGCTAGTGATACATTACATCAAGATGGCAAGATGCAGTAGATGGTTTAGCATACAGTATATACATATGAGATTATGCAATGTAGGGTATATAAGCATTATATAAAGTGGCTAGAGATAAATTGATTACATCAATTTTTCCATTATTAAAGTGGCTAGAGTTGAGTCAGTATGTCGGCAGCAGCCACTCAATGTTAGGGATGGCTGTTTAACAGTCTGATGGCCTTGAGATAGAAGCTGTTTTTCAGTCTCTCAGTCCCAGCTTTGATGCACCTGTACTGACCTCGCCTTCTGGATGATAGCAGGGTGAACAGGCAGTGTTGTCCTTGATGATCTTTTTGGCCTTCCTGTGACATCGGGTGGTGTAGGTGTCCGGGAGGGCAGGTAGTTTGCACCCGGTGATGCGTTGTGCAGAACTCACTACCCTCTGGAGAGCCTTCCGGTAATGGGCGGAGCAGCTGCTGTACCAGGTGGTGATACAGCCCGACAGGATGGTCTCTCGATTGTGCATCTGTGTTTTTGGTGACAAGCCAAATTTCTTCAGCCTCCTGAGGTTGAAGAGGTGCTGCTGCGCCTTCTTCACCACGCTGTCTGTGTGGGTTGACAATTTCAATTTGTCCGTGAGGTGTACGCCGAGGAACTTAAAACTTTCCACCCTCTCCACTACTGTCACATCAATGTAGATAGGGGGCTGCTCCCTCTGCTGTTTCCTGAAGTCCACGATCATCTCCTTTGTTTTGTTGACATTGAGTGTAAGGTTATTTTCCTGACACCACACTCCGAGGGCCCTCACCTCCTCCCTGTAGGCCGTCTCGTCGTTGTTGGTAATCAAGCCTACCACTGTAGTGTCGTCTGCAAACTTGGTGATTGAGTTGGAGGCGTGCATTGCAACGCAGCCGTGGGTGAACAGGGAGTACAGGAGAGGGCTGAGAACGCACCCTTGTGAGGACAAAGTGTTGAGGATCAGCGGGGTGGAGATGTTGTTACCTACCCACATCACCTGGGGGCGGCCCGTCAGGAAGTCCAGGACCCAGTTGCACAGGGCTTGGTCGAGACCCAGGGTCTCGAGGTTAATGACGAGTTTGGAGGGTACTATGGTGTTAAATGCTGAGCTGTAATCGATGAACAGCATTCTTACATAGGTATTCCTCTTGTCCAGATGGGTTAGGGCAGTGTGCAGTGTGATGGCGATTGCGTCATCTGTGGACCTATTGGGGCGGTAAGCAAATTGGAGTGGGTCTAGGGTGTCAGGTAGGGTGGAGGTGATATGGTCCTTGACTAGTCTCTCAAAGCACTTCAGGATGACGGAAGTGAGTGCTACAGGGCGTTAGTCATTTAGCTCAGTGACCTTAGCTTTCTTGGGAACAGGAACAATGGTGGCCCTCTTGAAGCATGTGGGAACAGCTGACTGGGATAAGGATTGATTGAATATGTCTGTAAACACACCAGTCAGCTGGTCTGTGCATGCTCTGAGGACGCGGCCGGGGATTCCGTCTGGGCCTGCAGCCTTGCGAGGGTTAACACGTTTAAATCTTTTACTCTAATATGCTACAATGAAGGATAGCCCGCAGGTTTTGGTAGCGGGCCGTGTCAGTGGCACTGTATTGTCCTCAAAGCGAGCAAACAAGTTGTTTAGTCTGTCTGGGAGCAAGGTATTGTGGTCCGCGACGGGGCTAGATTTTCTTTTGTAGTCCGTGATTGACTGTAGACCCTGCCACATACCTCTCATGTCTGAGCCGTTGAATAGCGACTCTACTTTGTCTCTATACTGACGCGTAGCTTGTTTGATTGCCTTGTGGAGGGAATAGCTACACTGTTTGTATTCGGTCGTGTTTCTGGTCACCTTGTCCTGATTAAAAAAAGTGGTTTGTGCTTTCAGTTTTGTGCGAATGCTGCCATCAATCAATGGTTTCTGGTTGGGGAATGTTTTAATATACGCTGTGGGTACAACATCACCGATGCACTTGCTAATATGCACTTGCTAGTAAACTCGCTCACCGAATCAGCGTATTCGTCAATGTTATTGTTCAACGTTATGCGGAACATATCCCAGTCCACGTGATCGAAGCAATCTTGAAGCATGGAATCCGATTGGTCGGACCAGCATTGAACAGACCTGAGCGCGGGTGCTTCCTGTTTTAGTTTCTGTCTATAGGCTGGAAGCAACAAAATGGAGTCGTGGTCAGCTTTTCCCGAAGGGATGGAGGGGGAGGGCCTTATATGCGTCGCGGAAGTTAGAATAACAATGATCTAGGGTTTTGCCAGCCCTGGTAGCACAATCAATATGCTGATAGAATTTGGGGAGCCTTGTTTTCAGAGTAGCCTTGTTAAAATCCCCAGCTACAATAAATGCAGCCCCAGGATATGTGATTTCCAGTTTACATAGAGTCCAATTACGTTATTTCAAGTCCGTCGATGTGTCTGCTTGGGGGTGAATATACAAGACTGTGATTATGATTGAAGAGTATTCTCTTGGTAGATAATGCGGTCGGCATTTAATTGTGAGGAATTCTAAGTCAGGTGAACAAAAGGACTTGAGTTCCTGTATGTTGTTATGATCACACCACGTCTCGTTAATCATAAGGCATACACCACCGCCCTTCTTCTTACCAGAGAGATGCTTGTTTCTATCGGCGCGATGCGTGAAGAAACCAGGTGGCTGTACCGACTCAGATAGCGTGTCTCGAGTGAGCCATGTTTCCATGAAACAAAGAACGTTACAGTCTCGGCTGTCTCTCTGGAAGGGAACTCTTTCTCGGATTTCATCTACCTTGTTGTCAAGAGACTGGACATTGGCGAGTAGTATGCCCGGGAGCGGTGAGCGATGTGCCCGTCTACGGAGCCTGACCAGAAGGCCGCTCCGTCTGCCCCTTCTACAGCGTCGTTGTTTTGGGTCGGCAGCTGGGATCCGATCCATTGTCCTGGGTGGTAGACCAAACAGAGGATCCGCTTCGGGAAAGTCGTATTCCTGGCCGTAATGTTGGTGAGTTGACGTTGCTCTTATATCCAATAGTTCCTCCCGACTGTATGTAATAAAACCTAAGATTTTCTGGGGTAGCATTGTAAGAAATAACACATAAAAAAAACAAAATACTGCATAGTTTCCTAGGAACGCGAAGCGAGGCGGCCATCTATGTCGGCGCCGGAGGTGTTCCACATGTAATGGATTACATGCAATCCGTTCCTCCCCAACCCTGTTTGTGCATGTTTAGTGCGATTGAGAGTGAATGTGTGCATTTGCATTTGTGAGCACACATGCATGTGCTTCTGTATGAACTTAGTGTGTGTGTGCTTCTGTGTGTATTTTATGTGTGTGTGTTTGCAATGTGAAAATAAGTCAGCCCCCCTCTTCTTTGCCCAGTGCCCTTGATAAGTGTGAGGATGGTGGGGAGCTGTGACACATTGGCCCGCAGGGCTTGACGTCACAGCATCACATCAACCATGCCAGAAGGCCAGGAGAGTTAATCATGATCTACGAATGTGTGTATTCCACACTTTATGTCTCAATGTCTGTATTCCACACTTAAAGCACTTATTACCAAGCGGTAATAGAGCTTTTTTTCACAGAGAGGGACATGTTTGTGTGGTCTGTTACACTGACAAATGAATTTGCATGGCCAGAGATGGACAAAAAAACAGGGTATTTTATTAACATAGGTCTAGCCCTCCCATTTGGATGATTACCAGGACTGGAAGGGAGGGTATTTGATGTGTCAGATTGCTATGTTTCCTTTCGAGAACAGAAAGAAGCAGTGGGTTGGAAGAAAGAGAGAGACACCATTTAGGGAGGGGGGGGGGGGGAATTGTGTTTATTTTAGTCTTTGTTATGCAAGGCATGTTTGAAGTACTCTACATAGATACAAGATCTCTGTGTGAGTATGGAACGTGGGAACTGCTGAGGGTCTGTGTGTCAGTGGCTGTGTTCAGAGAGTCAGCTCGAGACCCTCTCATCCTGTACAAGTGCTGCTCTCTCCGACCCTCATGGTTTGAACCTGGCCATAATAAACCCACAGGACTGAATGAAGCTCAACAGACCATAGCTTTACACTGACTCACACCGTTGACCATCACACACAGACATGATTTTACTGCTTGTGTTCTGCGTACCAGAGTATGATTAAGAAATCTGTGGATTCCTTAAGACCAGTACAGCCTTTGACATTTGTGCATATGGGACTGGGTCTTTCTTGGGCTCCAGTCAGTTAATTCTCCTGGTCATGTGTGAGATCGTTCAGTGTGAATATGCTGCTGTCTGATCTCTAACCAGCCTTACAGCTGGAGGAAGATTTCATAATGATGCAACACTGAGCAAATGTAAATCTCCATTCTACATATGACAATCAGCAAACTGCAGCAGAAAGAACAGGAGACAGGGATTGTGTGACTATATAAATCCTTCTTCCCCCACCCTCCTCTTTTGCAGGAGTGGATTGGAATAGTATCCTTCTTTCTCCTTCTCATCTTCACATGTACAACAATATCTCCGCAATGTAATGCAATCATCACTAATCTGACTGTGCTGTTCTAGGGTGTTTGGAGTTAATGTGCATAAAAAGCAATTAAAGAAATGCGTGTCTACTGAGCACTGTGCAAGTTCACAGTGAGGACACAGCTTGGACATTAGTTGCATTAATTTGAATTCATTCCAGTGACACCTCCGAGGTGTGGTGGTAGACATCATACCTACACAGTAATCCATGTGTCTAAACCGAACAGTTGAATACATTGTGGCTAAACGTAATTTTGGTTTGAACAATTTGTCCAGTTTTTTCTGCTCTGTCCCAACATGATTATATTCCCTTCAAGTCTCCTTCACATCATCCCCAAAGCTTAATCCCCGTTCTCTCTCCCCTTCCACCCCCCCCCCCCCCCCACTCTCTCTCTTCTTCTCTCTCTTTTTCTTTCTCCCCCTGCAGCAATACTTCACTCTGCTGATCATCACAGATGGGGTGATCAGTGACATGGATGAGACCCGCCACGCCATTGTTCAGGCAGCCAAGCTCCCCATGTCAATCATCATTATTGGAGTGGGCAATGCAGACTTTGCTGCCATGGAGTTCCTGGATGGGGACAGCAGCGTGTTACGCTCCTACACAGGAGAGGAAGCAGTCAGAGACATCGTGCAGTTTGTTCCCTTCAGGGACTTCCGAAATGTGAGTATCTCATGTTTAATACACTTAGGGGAAACAAAAGTGGTGTATAAATGAGTCTTGTTTTTGTTCCCCTGTAGTCTAAAACACATTGTGGTTGACTGTTTAACGTTATGATGTCAACCTGTTGCACTATACTCAGATTTAACAACAGGTTGTTGTTGCAGGACATATTAGAGATGACACATCCTGATATGGATTGACTTTGTGAGTGTAAACAGCCTTGGGAGTGGGTGATCTGTAGGCCATGTGACTTCCTCAACAGTAGGAGAGCACATCCTAGCTTCAGTCCATCTGCTGAAAATGAGAAAAAATGTCCATACACAGAGTATGGAGAGCCATATCTTACTTCTAAACCATTAACTGGATGAAAGTTGATTCTAATGCATTCTTATTGTAAAAACACTGATATTTAGAGATCTCAATGTGACTTTTACTTTTCTGTCTTGTTCTCACAGGCTCCAAAGGAAACTTTAGCCAAATCAGTATTGGCTGAGCTGCCGCAACAGGTCACACAGTACTTCAAACAGAGGAACCTGTCGCCTAGCAACACAGCATCGGAGTGAAATCCCAAGGCCTTGGTTCATCATCATGCATGTTGCAAATGTCTATTCACTGTTTACAAGAAAAACACAATGAAAAAGTGCATGAAAAGGTTTTTTAATATGTATTCATCTGATTTTTTAACCTTATCTGAAAGCAAGACTTTGTGGAAGAAAAATACAGTATGTGTCAAAGAATACTACTTTGCAGTCCCCTGAAGAGAACATTTGAAATGCATACTCTACCCTGAATGTAAATTTATACAATGTTCTGTTTTCAAAAGAAAATGTTTATGAAAAGTTTTTCCTGTACCTTTTATGCAGTGAATTGTAATTTGTTGTACTTGTACTGTACCTTGAAGACGTTATTGATTTTATAATGTTCACCATGTATTCGTTACCACTCAGGTCAATAAACATACAGAAATGTCACTGTGCTGTGTGCTTGACTGAAACATAAGGTCGAGGCAACACAATGAATTCATTCTGCTTGAACATTTTAAAAAGTTACAGTTTGAAACAATCCGTACAACCGTATCCTGGATATGCCTGGTTAAATCAACTTTTCACTTTATCCAATTGAGAGGATTTTCTTAAGATGTGTATGCGATACCAACAAGGCTTCCTACAAAGAGCACCCTGAGAAACGTATTCCTACATTCTATTCTTATTGGTTAAGGACTGCACGTGAATGAGTAGAAACGTATTCCTACATTCTATTCTTATTGGTTAAGGACTGCACGTGAATGAGTAGAAACAGAAATCACTTCCATTTTATTCAAACTGTATTTCATTCCATTTATCATTCATTCATTATTCAACTCGTCACACCAAATACACAAAGAAAACGCTTTACTTTCTTCTCCCCAAGCCTCGACCTTCCAATGATCAAACACACATTTCAATGGAGAGAAGTCCATTCAAATCCAGAATTATTTGCACTGACGCATCAAAAATAAACAAAAATAAAAGGAAAAATATTTCCACATACATTGCATCTGAGACTGCCCACAAAGCTCAGGCTTGCTTTCTTGATGTTTTCTAAGGTTTGGTATGAATGTGATGTGGCAGTCCTGTCCTTGATCCCAAGCTGTCAGTCACTGTTCCCTTGGCCAATAGCACAGCTTGCAGCCGCAGGGGGATGTCGTCAGGTTAGGCTGCCAGGGATTTAAACTGTGTGAGATGTCATATTGGGAGGAAGGGAGGGGGTCATATTTGGATGCACAACATCAAAACCACAATGACATTGAAGTTAATTTAAGGGGTTTTAATTATTTAGTGATTATGAAGAAAGTAAATCACAACTAACTATGCAACTTTGGGCTGGAAAACACTTGATAGAAACGCTGCAAAATGACAGAGCAACAGTAACTCATACAGCTGTGAAAGCAATGGGAGTAGAAGTGTTGGCAGACTGTGTGAATGTGTGTGTCTATCTGCAGACTCTCTCTTTATAGGTCAGATGCTCCTGTCCACGCTACCTTCGCTGTCGCTACTGGACTCAGAGTCACTGCTGCCGGAGTAGGCTCCCAGGCCCGGCAGGATGCCCACACACACGGCGGCCGATGGCAGGTGGAGGATGCCTGTCGTCTTTACTGTGGAGGTCTGCTTACCCGCATCTCCGCCCGCCTCCTGCTCTGAGAGCACAACACACTGTCAGTCACACTTACTGACACCAGTGAACACATAATGTGTGAGGCATAGGACTTTGTGTTATTACTGCATTAAGTTGTGACATTATGAGTAGCCGTGATACGAGATGCTTCCAGCCCACCTGTCTGGCCCCCATTCCATGCTGCAGACTCCTCAACCTTCTGTTTCTTGCTATTGTCTGAGGACTGTGAGGAGCTGCAGGAGAGAGAAAGGTAAGACAAGGCACAGAAACCTACTGATCAATTCACTGTTTTCCATAATGAAAGTCATCATGAAACTCCACCACTCCCCCACAATTGTGACCTCCTCTAACACAGGTATTCCCAACCTGGGGTACACGCAATTCTGTCTGGGGTACACAAAAATGTAAAAAGAAAATCTATTTATATTTTCTAACGGGGCTACACATTTGGGTGAGTTTTTTCCCCCCTTCCCCCTCGCCTCATTTCTCTGCCAAAAATAAAAATTAAACCATCCAGTGTTCAGCGAAATATCAATGTCAATTACAGGTGGCCTAGTCAAATAATTAACCGTTACTCTCGTGGGAATTCCACGACCGGCCCGTGTGTAGCCAAACGTAGCTGCTGTTCATTCCGTTTGCTCAAAAAATGTATAAATGGTTAAAAAAAGTAAGGCCCGCGTCCATAGAGACACATAGCAACTCTACTGGGGCGGCAGGTAGCCTAGTGGTTACAGCGTTGGACTTGTAACTGAAAGGTTGCACGATCAAATCCCCGAGCTGACAAGGTAAAAATCTGTCATTCTGCCCCTGAACAAGGCAGTTAACCCACTGTTCCTAGGTCGTCATTGAAAATAAGAATGCGTTCTTAACTGGACTTGCCTAGTTAAATAAAGGTTAAAGAAATATTTAAAAATTAAATACTGGTAGTCCTTTCACTACCAGCAGTACTACACCTGCACCTGTCGACGACACAAGTTGTTCTGCTTCCACGAACACATCCAATGTTAGCATCAGGAATTCTACATTTGTTGTTAGCCCAGCTAGCATGGACACTGACAGATATGAATCTGATGCAGCCGAAGAGCTACTGCCTCCGTACCCAGGAAAGCACCGAACAAAAGACAGGGACGTTGAACCATCGAAGAGGAGAAATACATTGATATGGGGTTCAATTATATTGGGAGTAGTGCCTTTCCTCAGCCACGGTGTGTTATATGTGCAAAAGTACTATCTCACAACTCAATGAAACCTTCACTCTTGCCAATTTTAAAAATAAGACGTTTTTGAGTAGTAAGACATGAATAAAAGCAACAGATACCATTAATAAGAAGGGGCTAGAAGCGTCTTGTATGGTGAGCTACCGAGTGGCTAGGACAGGCAAGCCCCATACTATTGTGGAGGACTTAATTCTTCCTGCTGTCGCAGATATGGCTGGGACAATGTTGGGGGAAAAGGCCAAAAAAAACTATACAGACAATTGCTCCACCGAAAAAAAACGTTTCACGATGCATCAGTGACATGGCAGGAGATGTTTTGAAACAATTACTGTTTTGCATACAAGCCAGTGAATTCTATTCATTACAGCTGGATGAGTCAACAAACGTAACGGGCCTGGCATAGCTCCTGGTATATGTCCTTTACATTTATGGGGGGTATATTAAGTAAAACATCCTCTTCTGCAAACCACTGGAAACCTGGACAACAGGAGAGGATATTTTTTAAGTACTGGACAGCTTTGTGACATCAAATGGACTTTGGTGGTCAAGATGTGTTGGTATCTGTACCGATGGCGCAAAAGCCATGACAGGGAGACATAGTGGAGTGGTAATGCGCGTGCAAGCAGTTGCTCCCGATGCCACTTGGGTACACTGCAGCATCCACCATGAGGCTCTTGCTGCCAAAGGAATGCCTGACAGCTTGAAAGATGTTTTGGACACTACAGTGAAAATGGTTAACTGTTAAAGCGAGGCCACTGAACTCTCTTGTATTTTCTGCACTATGCAATAATATGGGCAGCGACCATGTAACACTTTTACAACATACAGAAGTGCGATGGTTATCAAAGGGTAAAGTATTGACATTTTTTTTTTTTAAATTGAGAGACGAGCTTAAAAGTTCTTTACTGACCATTATTTTCTGACCATGATGATGAGTTTTTCACCTGACTGGCCTATCTGGGTGATGTTTTTTCTCACCTGAATGATCTGAATCTAGAATTACAGGGACTCTCCGCAACTATAGTCAGTGTTAGGTACAAAATTGAGGCTATGATTAAGAAGTTGGAGCTCTTCTCTGTCTGCATTAACAAGGAAAACACACAGGTCTTTCCATCATTGTATGATTTTTTTGTGTGCAAATGAACTCAAGCTTACGGACAATGTCAAATGTGATATAGCAAAGCACAGAGTGAGCTGGGTGCACAATTACTTTCCCAAAACAGATGGCACAAACAACTGGATTCATTATCCCTTTCATGCCCTGTCTCCAGTCCACTTACCGATATCTGAACAAGAGAGCCTCATCGAAATTGCAACAAGCGGTTCTGTGAAAATTTTATTTAAATCAGATGCCACTGCCAGATTTCTGGATAGGGCTGCTCTCAGGGTATCCTGCCTTGGCAAATCGTGCTGTTAAGACACTAATACCGTTTGCAACCATGTACCTACTTAAGAGTGGATTCTCGGCCCTCACTAGCATGAAAACTAAATACAGGCTGTGTGTGGAAAATGATTGAAGACAGACTCCAATACAACCCAATACTGCAGAGTTATGTGCATCCTTTCAAGCACACCCTTCTCATTAACCTGTGGTGAGTTATTCACAATTTTCGATGAACAAAAAGTTTTATATGCAAGATGGATAAATAAAGAGCAAAATTATTGATTATTATTTGTGCCCTGGTCCTATAAGAGCTCTTTGTCACTTCCTGCAAGACAGGTTGTGACAAAAACTCACACTCATTCTTATGTTTAATAAATGTACCGTATAGTGTGTGTGTGTGTGTGTGTGGCAGGCTTATAATGATGGCAAAAAACAACATTTGAGAGTGTGCTGACCCTGGTGCTAGAGGGGGTACACAGCTGGAGGTTTAATGTTTGAACTGCTATGGGACTATAAAAAGTTTGGGAACCACTGCTCTAATAGTATATTCAGATGCAGTAAAAACTGTGACCTAGGTCTAAAAGGTATTGTGGCCCCTGGCCTCACCTGCGTCGCTTGACTGCCCCGGCCAACAGATGGGCCTGGGACAGGTGACTGGTCTTGACCTCAGCTGGTCTAGGTCCCACTCTCCTCTCTGGCTCCTTCCGACTCTCACTGGATGCCAGCTTTTTCAGAGCACTGTGAGATCCTGGAGTTAAGGAGGAAATAGAGAACACACAGACATGCAGATCCTAGATGTGACAAACTGCTGATAGGAGTGATGGGGACACCAGCTGACTCACAATTAATTCACATCTCACTTGACTCAAGCAGGATACTGCCCACTGGGCTGGCACTGACTGTCAGAATGGAATTTCCAATAGGTTTGGGTGAGTGAGTACAGGAAAACAAAATGGTACACAGAGCTCTAGCCACAGTCCAGGTGTGTCCTCATAAACCCAGCCTGTTCCTTCCACTTACTAGTCTATGGGCCTCAATCACTGCCCTAGAAAAGTGACACACTTTGGAGCTAAGAAAAACCTGTGACACTGGTGGGAAAACTATCTTAGGACAAATGACTATATTACGAAAGAGGGCTTGATGGAGGTTCTCAGCGGTAGGCGCTTCAACTGTCTCCCATCAGCGTACAAGCCAGCCCTCTGTAGGATTTGGTTGCCACGACAACACATCCTCCTCCATCTGCAGACAAACCTGATTGTCAGTGGAAAGAGAGAGGCAACATGTATCTTCTTGCTTACATGATAGCATCATGTTCTGAACATGCCCCCTGCATCATGTTACATGGCAGCCTAACCGAGACAAAGGAAGGCTATCAAGTCATTGACGTTATTAGCTATGGCTGAATTTAGAATGAATCAACACAGGACCACAGCTCAGAGCAGTGCTGAGATATCTGACATGAGAGTGGCTTTGCATACATTAACATACATTCATATCAGTTAAGTGGACACGCAAAGCATACAGCACACTTTAGAATAGATGCATTAAAATCACTACAGGTCTAGAGAAAAGACCATACTTTGCTTAACAAAATGACATGCTACCAGTGTCCTTCCTGAAGAACAAACCAACAAAAATCAAGTTGCAAAGCTACTTCAACAAGAAACAGTGTAAACTTAGTGACTAATCATCTCCTCGCTGTGAGGAGATCATGATCATATGCCAAATCAAGTTCTCACTAGTCACTACCTGTCTGCCACTGTCTATGCAGGCATCTTTGAACTATAATCTTACCCATACTGTATATTGTTTGATCTAATGGTTTCTCATCATGTAGAATGTGGTTCTCTGTGTTTCAGTGTTTGAGGTGTGCTGTAAGTCATGTTTGAGAACATGAGCACTAACCCATTCTGACCTGAAGTCTGCAGACTGACACAACTCCTGGCTATCAACTTAACTAAGGTGAAAGTGGGAGTAGAGGAGTAGGACAAGCCTACATCTACTGCTAGAGAGCAAAAAGCTCAACACCAAAAAACTGTGACAGAGAAAGAAACACATGGAGAGTATGAGAGTAGCTGGATCACACATACAGTGCATTTGGACAGTATTCAGACCCCCTTGACTTTTTCCACATTTTGTTAAGTTACAGCCTTATTCTAAAATTGATTAAATACAAAATGTTGCACATCAATCTACACACAAAACCCCATAATTACAAAGCCAATACAAGTTCTCAAATTGAGTAAAAAAAACTTTAAAAAACAAACACCTTGACATAAGTATTCAGACCCTTTGCTATGAGACTCAAAATTGAGCTCAAGTGCATCCTGTTTCCATTGATCATCCTTGAGATGTTCCTATAACCACCGGTGGTAAATTCAACTGATTGGACATCTTTTGGAAAGGCCCACACCTCTCTATATAAGGTCCCACAGTTGACAGTGCATGTCAGAGCAAAAATCAAGCCGTGAGGTCGAAGGAATTGTCTGTAGAGCTCCGGGACAGGATTGTGTCGAGGCACAGTTCTGGGGAAGGGTACAAAAAAAAAAAATGTCTGCAGCATTGAAGGTCCCCAAGAACACGGTGGCCTCCATTATTCTTTTTTATTTCATTTTTATTTAACCAGGTAGGCTAGTTGAGAACAAGTTCTCATTTGCAACTGCGACCTGGCCAAGATAAAGCAAAGCAGTTCGACACATACAACAACACAGAGTTACACATGGAATAAACAAACATACAATCAAAAATACAGTAGAAAAATCTATATACAGCATGTGCAAATGAGGTAGGATAAGAGAGGTAAGGCAATAAATAGGCCATGGTGGCGAAGTAATTACAATATAGCAATTAAACACTGGAATGGTAGGATGTACAGAAGATGAATGTGCAAGTAGAGATATTGGGGTGCAAAGGAGCAAGATAAATAAATAAATACAGTATGGGGATGAGGTAGATTGGATGGGCTAATTACAGATGAGCTATGTACAGGTGCAGTGATCTTTGAGCTGCTCTGACAGCTGGTGCTTAATTAAAGCTAGTGAGGGGGGTAAGAGTCTCCAGCTTCAGAGATATTTGCAGTTCGTTACAATCATTGGCAGCAGAGAACTGGAAGGAGAGGTGGCCAAAATGAGGAATTGGCTTTGGGGGTGACCAGTGAGATATACCTGCTGGAGCTCGTGCTACAGGTGGGTGCTGCTATGGTGACCAATGAGCTGAGATAAGGCGGGGCTTTTACCTATCAGAGACTTGTAGATGACCTGGAACCAGTGGGTTTGGCTTCCATACGAAGCCTCCGACTACATTTTCGGATCAAGCATGAATTGGCTTGTAATGTTGCCATATTTACAGAAATGTTCTTCCAATAAATGACATGAAAATGGATACTCTGTTTTTGCTCTGTGTGTGTGATAAAGAATTAGTGATGGAATGAGTATACAGCTGAAACTGAAAGGATATTCTGTACTCTTTTAGCTCATGCTGCTCCTCATCTCTGCGTTGTTTCTCCACCAGGCTCTGTTGCCTGGAGACCTCATCCAAGAAGTGAGACTCATCCTCATCCAGGCCTTTGACCATGTTCTCTGTGGTGAAAAGACATTTCTATGGAAAAAATATCTAAGCACTATAGTACCAATACAACAATACTCTCTGATCATTTCAACTTAAGTCAAGCGGAGTTGGGGAAGGGTTATGCCATATGAAAATACAAAACAAAGCTCTTTCTAGTTTCCTGAAATGGCCTTACTTAAAGAGCATACAACTTTACAAGACACATTCGGCCACAGGGGTAACTACTAATAGTAGGCTGGTCACCAGGGAAACTGAAAAGCAGGGAAGCTGCTATGCCAGGAAGCAGGTTTGAGTCATTTCCAAGACTAGATCATATTTTCCTCTTCTGATGTATTACATAGTTCCATCTGTTCACATAAACAGGTTCATAATATAAACATGTGCACATATACACACAACCAGAACATGAAATACTTTGTCCTCAACGGGTCCAGACTCTGACCCGTGTTCAAAATTCCTCAAATATGAATTTAATTAATTAAACAGTTTCCACCACTCCAATAAATGTTTATTATACATAGAGTACCAGTCAAAAGTTGACACACCTACTCATTCAATTGTTTTTCTTTAGCAGCAGACTGGGGTGTCTGGAGTCTTTGACAATGTATGGGCTTTCCTCTGACACTGAATGGTACAGAGGTCCTGGATGGCAGGATTCTTGGCCCCAGTGATGTACTGGGCCATTCGCTCTACCCTCTGTAGTGCCTTGCGGTCAGAGGCCGAGCAGTTGCCATACCAGGCAGCGATGCTCTCGATGGTGCAGCTGTAGAACGTTTTAAGGATCTGAGGACCCATGCCAAATATTTTCAGTCTCCTGAGGGGGAATAGGTTTTGTCGTGCTCTCTTCACGACTGTCTCAGTGTGCTTGGACCATGTTAGTTTGTTGGTGATGTGGACACCAAGGAACTTGAAGCTCTCAACCTGCTCCACTGCAGCGCATGCTCGGAGTATACGTCCTGGTAATCCGTCTGGCCCTGCGGCCTTCTGAATGTTGATCTGTTTAAGGGTCTTACTCACATCGGCTACGGAGAGCGTGATCACACAGTCATTCGGAACAGCTGATGCTCTCATGCATGTTTCAGTGTTACTTGCCTCGAAGCGAGCATGGAAGTAATTTAACTCGTCTGGTAGGCTTGTGTCAATGGGCAGCTCGTGGCTGTGCTTCCCTTTGTAGTCTAATAGTTTGCAAGCCCTGCCATATCCGACGAGCGTCGGAGCTGGTGCGTTACGATTCAATCTTAGTCATGTTTGATGGTTTGTTGGAAGGCATAGCGGGATTTCTTATAAGCTTCCGAGTCCTGCTCCTTGAAAGCGGCAGCTCTACCCTTTAGCTCTGTGCGGAAGTTGCCTGTAATCCATGGCTTCTGGTTGGGGTATGTACTGTTGGATTCTGGATTAAACTTGGAACATTGTTATACTCAGAAGTATAGGAACATTCCTTACAAAAGAGACATGAGGGGTGCCATAATGAAGCTTGGGAGGGGCTGAGTGCAGGGAACACGATCGCATGTGGCAGTACTGGTAAGGGGAGAAACCGTTTAAGGCACATATCACTTAGCTCCCTGCCTAGCAATAATGATGCAATGTTTACCGATAAGGAGGAGACTCCACCCAAAGTGGGGTATGAATACTACCACGGTGGAAGCCATGTCTGTGTCTGAATTACAGCTGTATCGACCCTTTGGGAAGAATTAAACTTGGTTAAGCTTCTCTAGTGTCCGTGAGTTATTTACTCTGAAAATTAGAACCTAACAGTACGTACAGTCACTGTGAGGACAACGTCATTGAGGCACTTATTGAGGAAGCCAGTGACTGATGTGGTGTACTCCTCAATGCCATCGGAAGAATCCCGGAACATATTCCAATCTGTGCTAGAAAAACAGTCCTGTAGCTTAGCATCTGCTTCATCTGACCACTTTCTTATTGACCGAGTCACTGCTTTAATTTTTGCTTGTAAGCAGAAATCAGGAGGATAGAATTATGGTAAGATTTGCATTAACATGCTGGTAGAAATGAGCTAAAACTGAATTAAGTTTCCCTCCATTAAAGTCCCCGGCCACTAGGAGTGCCACCTCTGGATGAGCGTTTTCCTGTTTTTTTATGGCCAGATACAGCTCATTGATTGCGGTCTTAGTGCCAGCATATAAACTCTCTTGGTAAATAGTGTGGTCTACAGCTTATCATGAGATACTCTACCTCAGGTGAGCAAAACTTTGAGAATTCCTTAGATTTCGTAAACCAGCTGTTGTTTACAAATATACATAGATCTTCACCCCTTGTCTTATCAGAGGCCGCTGTTCTATCTTGTCGAAAAAGCATAAAACCCGCCAGCTGCATGTTATTCATGTCGTCGTTCAGCCACTGAGATATTACAGTTTGTAGTGTCCCATTGGTAGGATATACTTGATCGTAGTTTGTCTATTTTATTTCCATTGATTGTACGTTGGCTAATAGGACCGATGGTAGAGGCAGATTACACTCTCAACATCGGATCCTTACAAGGCACCCAGACCTTCGTCCCCGATATCGCCATCTCTTTCTTCTGTGAATGATGGGCATTATTGGGCGACTGAAGTAAATCCTTCCCGTTCGACTCGTAAAAAAAAAAGTATTCCTCCAGTACGGGGTGAGTAAACGCTGTCCTGATATCTAGAAGCTCTTTTCAGTCATAAGACACGGTGGCAGAAACATTATGTACAAAATAAGTTACAAATAAATGCGAAAAAACACACAATAGCACAATTGGCTAGGGGATTGTAAAAATGGCAGCCATCTCCTCCGGCGCCATTAAGACATCAAAACTATGAAATAACACGTAGTATCATGTAGTAACCAAAAAAAGTGTTAAACAAATCAAATATAGTTTATATTTGAGATTCTTCAAAGTAGCCACCCTTGCCCTTACGACAGCTGTGCACACTCTTGGCATTCACTCAATCCCCCCATTCCCTAGATGCAAGTTTAATTTGAGAAAGCCAATGTGACATCCCAGAATGTGATAGGGACAAAAGTGGAGAAGGACAAAGAAACGAGAGAGGAACCCTTACTGAATTTAAACTGCTCATCATACTCCTCCTGCTTCTTGTCCTTCTGCTCCTGTAGCCGCTCAAAGAGTGAACGCCCATCATACTCTTCCTCAGGAGCCTCTGTATCAGGGAGACATCACAAACACACAGAAACAAGAGGCATGCAGATGTTTAGAAGAGACAAGTGCACAGGCATCATGTAAGATATTGCTAGTGTCTGTGTACATTTTTTGCAGAAGAGAGGAGTTAATGGCAGATTGCTTACCCTCTGGGTCCTCTGGCTGCCTAACTTTTTCCCATTCCTCCTGTCTTTGCTTCCTCTTCTCCTCGATCACAGTCTCTGACACAAATTTCCGACTGAGGTCTACGCCCCCGGCCGCTGGCACTGCCATCTCCCTCCTTGAAAAGTAAAGGTGCATGCACAAATCTGAGCTTTAACAGCAGCAAGTAGCATCCACAATAGACTAACTGAAAAAAATGTTACGAATCTATACTAAGAAAGAGTTATCATTGAACAAAGTGGGGTTTTTTATCCATCAAAATAGAGGTATACAGTGGAGATTGAGAACTTACTTTATTTGTCTCAACTCAACCAAGTAGACAAGACACCAAGTCAAGAAATCATCTGTTGAATAGAAATAACTAAGAGTAAAATGTAAAGCATATGAATGCAAAGGAAAAGGGTGACATGTAGGAAGTCAGTTAAGAGTATAATTAGAGTATAAGAGTCTAAAAAAATGCTACACACAACACTCTACATGGTTGGTTAGAGTATAAACCTTGTAAAAAATTAAGTAAAAACATTACAGCCTGTTGACAATGGATAAGGCTATGCCTCCCTCTAGTGGTCGATTCAGTAAATGTGTTTGTAGCAAGTGTAGTTAAATAGCGGTCTACTATCAAATTATATTTTAGCTAGCTTCTACCAATCATACATCAAACAAATTACTGAAGTATGGGTTGTTTTTTTATTATGGTTGATACTCATTCTATTTTTGTAACTTGCGTTTCCAAATAAGTATCTCGGTATAACATTACCTACTAAACAAGTCGTTCCCTCGGTTACTTGGCCTATCCATAGCGGTGGTACTGGAGAATACTTATGTCATGAGACCATAGGTTTACTGGTAAAATACACGGGGGGAGGGGTACTTCGGGCAGATCAAAATTCTGTGGGTGGTAGAGTAACCGTTAGGCTTAAATTGATACCTAATGGCTAGGTTTTCTATATCCTAACTGGTCACTCAATAATTATTACTGGCTCAAATCAAGATAATGGATTAGCTAACCAATTAGAAACGAAACACGAAGACATTACACGTTAATGTTAGCTAACATATGGGACACATTGACAGACACTGATAACAAAAAAACATCGAGAAAAAAACATTGTGTAGCTACAGAGAGCTTTCTAGTAGCCAACACCAAACATACTAGCTACATTTTAAAACGCTGTACCAACACCATTAGCTAAACTAGCCAGCACGAAACACGGTGATAAATCGAGCAATACCGCTTCGATCATGTCCAAACAAAACCGAATCGAAAATGATTTAAATAGTTCAACTTAACCAATGATATTACATTGTGTCATTTCTTTTTTACGTAACAGTTGGTACAAAAACAACAACATAGCTAGCTGGCTATGTTATTTTTACCTAATCCACGGAGCCTCGTCGTGTCACAGTAAATATGCTCCGCGCATACTATAGTTTGTGAAGGACCAAGGGCGATAGTTTAATCCGATCTTCGATGGGCTGAATAATTGTAGCAATCTATGATAATACATACTTATATAGTGTCCAAAATAGTGTAACTCCAACGAACCATTATTTTAACTGCAGTATACATTTTCAGAGTAAAATAACTACCGGTATGCTGATAAAACAACTGAAGGCTGTGATTGAATGCACGCACATACTTTATTTTCATTTAGGCTACCTGTAAAACACATACATATTACACATTCTAAATTATAAGACCATCATTTACTGGTTGTAGAAGAATGCTGGATGTCGTGTTGAATGTTGAGAACTTCCATTGGCATTGACATCAGCACCACCCATTACATTTGAAGACAGCTGATCGTGGGGGGGTGGGGGGGTAGCTGACGCTACGGAACTAGGCTAGTTAGTTATCAGTACAGCCGTACACAAAATTAAATAAATGGGTTTGAGGGCGTTATACCCGATTGAATCAATAAAGAGCAGATTAAATGGGATTGTTAACCATCTAACGTTACACTAACTAGTTTGTGCTTGCAAGCTCCCCTTTTTGTTTAGTTAGCTACCTAGCTAGCTTGGCTAACGGGTAGACAGCTAGTTTAAAGTAAAAGCGTTTCTCGTAAAGCTTTTCAGGGGCCTATTCATCTTCATGATTGTCGTAACTCGTTAACTATCAGAGGACATTACCAGCTATTTTGCAAGGTAAGTAGCTAGCTCACGCCCATATAGAACCAACAAGCATCTCATGAGAGCAAACATTAGCTAGTTTAGCCACATTTAATGTTGTCATGTAACATGGGGGTGTGAAAAATGGCTAATGTTAGCTATTAAGTTAGCTAGCTATCTGACTAACAGTCAGCAGGTTAGCTTACTCATTTGGTAACGTTAAAATAATTGTAGTTAGCTACAGTTCAATAAAACGTCTCTCATTATATACAATAAATAGCTTCAAGTGGGGTCACCACATACAAAAGGGTTAGCTATATACCAGTATCTTTGGTGTAACGTAAACGTTAGCTGCTAACCAGACAACTAACTCGCATTAGCAGTTTCAACATGGCTGTTGTTTTAGCTATTTACCATTATTTTGTGTAACGTTAGCACTAGCTAACTCGCATTATCATTTTCAACATGGATGTTGTTACAGCCAGTCAATTTAGCCTTGGCATAAATTAGTCATAACAAGCTTATCTAACTAACGTTAGCTAGCCAGGTAAATTTGACTGAAATCTAACAACTAAACTGTACCAAATAGCCGGATATAATGTTAGCTAACTAGTATATTCTGTAATGTTAATCAACAACACTAGCTAGCTACATATTTTAATTTCTCAGTGCATTTGGTTTATCTTGAAAATGTATTATTTTCATCAATGTTATTTTACACGGGTCAGAGTTTGGAAAGTGCACGTGGACTTCCTTCCTGTATGACGATTATTGTTCACTGTAACACTGCTGATCTGTGCCACTCCTCCTAGTTGCCATCCATCTGCAGAGTAGTAGCACCATGATTGACGTCCCCACCCGGATCGTCATGAGACGCCTCCACGAGTGCTCCAAATGATATGATAGTAGCTTCTTGGATTGCATTCTGTGCTAGCAGGAGCCTTGAACAGGTTCTACTGCTCTCTTTGGAGCAGCAACATTCACTACGGGTTTGGAAAAGCCTCGGGACAACCAGAACCATGGGAAACAGCTGTGTTTGTAGAGAAGACAGTGATGTGGATGATGGATCGGCAACTCGCGGGCAGCTCAGGCGAGTTGATCACACCGCTGCTGATCACCCGGAGGCACGAAGCAGTCGGCCCCGGGACCCAGTCAGACCGCCGCGCCGTGGACGGGGACCCCATGAACCTCGCCGGAAGAAACAAAATGTGGACGGGCTGGTGCTGGACACACTTGCTGTCATCAGGACTCTAGTTGACAAGTAAGTGTTTGCAATATAATTTCCAACTAAGCAAGTGGCCGTGGCATGCATAATAAACATTGCTTCCCTTCACAAGTGTAGTTGAATATTATGTGTCAGGACTGTAGTACAGTTTGTTCAGATTATGCATTCCCTTTTGTTGGCACTTCAGGCACTAACATGGTCATTAACATGGTCTTGAGGTTTCTATTTTTGTTCAGTGAGTGTTTATGTATGTATGCATACATACACACTACTAGTCAAACGTTTTAGAACACCCCCATTTTTCCAGTTTTTATTGAAATTGAAGCAGATCAAGTCCAGGTAATAACCTGAAATGGTACAAAGGTAAGCGGTAAACTGCCAGAGGAGATATATATACACACACACATGGGTACAGCATACAGGAAAGGAAGACCCACAGTTACCTCTGCTGCAGAGGATAAGTTCAGTCAAGTTACCAGCCTCAGAAATTGCAGCATTGCAGAGTTCAAGTAACAGACACATCTCACCATCAACTGTTCAGATGAGAATTAGGCCTTCATGGTCGAATTGCTGCAAAGAAACCACTACTAAGGGAAATAATAATAAGAAGAAACTTGCTTGGGCCAAGAAACATGAGCAATGCTCACCTTTGAGCAATGGACATTAGACCGGTGGAAATCTGTCCTTTGGTCTGATGAGTCCAAATTTGAAATTTTTGGTTCCAACCGACGAGTCTGTGAGACTCAGTAGGTGAGCGGGCGATCTCCGCATGTGTGGTTCCCACCGTGAAGCATGTAGGAGGAGGTGTGATGGTGTGGGGGTGCTTTGTGACACTGTCTGTGATTTATTTAGAATTCAAGGCACACTTATCCGGCATGGCTACCACAGCATTCTACAGCGATACGCCATCTCATCTGGTTTGTGCTTAGTCCCATTATCATTTGTTTTTCAAGAGGACAATGACCCAACACACCTCCAGATTGTGAAAGGGCTATTTGATCAAGAAGGAGAGTGATGCAGTGCTGCATCAGATAACCTGGCCTCCACAATCACCCAACTTCAACCCAATTGAGATGGTTTGGGATGAGTTGGACCGCAGAGTGAAGGAAAAACAGCCAACAAGTGCATATGTGGGAACTACTTCAAGACTGTTGGAAAAGTATTCCTCATAAAGCTGGATGAATGCCAAGAGTGCAAAGCTGTCATCAAGGCAAAGGGTGGCTACTTTGAAGAATCTCAAATATATTTTGATTTGTTTAACCCTTTTTTTTGTTTGTTTCCACATGCACTGCATTGTCGGAACTAGAAGCACAAGCATTTCGCTACACTCGCATTAACATCTGCTAACCATGTGTATGTGACAAATAAAATTTGATTTGATTTTGATTTGATTTTGATTCCATATGTGTTATTTCATAGTTTTGATGTCTTCACTATTATTCTACAATGTAGAAAATAGTCAAAGAAAAACCCTTGAATGAGTAGGTGTGTGAACCTTTGAATAGTACTGTATATTCCGGACTAATTATTTGTGTGGATTGTCTATTACTGCACTGTTGGAGCTAGAAACATAAGGATTGCACCTGTGATGACAGCAGAAAAATATGTATGCAACCAATAAGATTAGATTTGAAGACAGATTCTCCTCTTGGGTTATCCAGGAGGGGTTCCCCAGGGATCAGTATGACTGCTGTTAGTGGTCAGATTTACGGGAAGGGTGAGGGAGGCCGGTGGGCTAGTTTCGCTCGCAGACAAAACGACAACAGTCGCACGCCCATCCATCACACTGCTCTCCCTGCCTCCGACTTGTCATCTGAATTTCGTTACTGCTTAGACCAGACGTAACCAATGATTGAACTTCATTGTCACAAGATTCTCTATTCACCATCTTTTTTTTTTTCTTTTTTTTTTCTTGTCTTTTTTTTTTCAGTGACCAAGAGCCTCCCTACTCCATGATCACGCTGCATGAGATGGCAGAAACGGGTAAGACGGATGTACTTATGATTGCTCATATACAGTACCATGATGTAATACATGGATTTCAGGCCAGATTTCTTAAGAAAGATACTGTAATTTTCTTCAGTAAGAGGAACTCTGTCCTCTGATGCTTTATCTCCTCTGTGTTAAATTAAATAATTAGTGAGTCCTCTTGTCAGCTGTAACCTACGGATATCGATGACTAGTGGATCTTAAGGTTGTTCAAGGCTCTTCTAGCCGACATAATGATGCTAATGCTGGCTGCCCAGTCAGTCCCTGTCCTCAGGCCATAATGTGCCTTTCTGCCTGCCTATTAGTCAATCTCATCTGGTCCTTCAGCTAGAATGTGTTCATTCTACATTAATGAGCCTTTTATTTTTGATTTAACCTTTATTTAACTAGGCAAGACAGTTAAGAACAAATTCTTATTTATAATGACCGCCTACCAAAAGGCTAAAGGCCAGCTGTGGGGACGGGGGCTGGGATTAAAAATAAATCTAATAAATAAGTGAAATAAAACGCACATCACGACAAGAGACAACACTACATAAAGTGAGACCGAAGAGCCTTGTTTGTAACCTTTTACTATTCCCTGTTAAGGCTATTCATTTTGAGAACAAGACCCATGCTTCCAGAGCATTATGCTAGTGAGTGGCAGGTCTGAGCCTTTCTTTGGCTGGTATCTAAGAGGTGGATTTAGCATGGCCTAACTGGGTCTTAACTACTGTATCCTGCCCGCCAGCATGTCTCGTCCCCTCTCATTGCCACAACTGTGTGCTGTTTACTTTATAATTGCATCTCTTCCTTTGATGGTTGACAGAGTTGTAGGTTTGGGGCAGGGCAGTCAGGTGTTGACTCTCCGCTATGGAAAGTGAAGAATGGAGTTATTCCTGGACCTTGTATCAGGGATAGGAGTGGGGTAGCTGGTGGTGGCATATAAAGGGTCACTAGTATTTTATTCACTGCATTTCAGATTTTCTTATGTTCACCAATGATGTTGTGGGATATCTGTAAAAGACATCAATCTGCCTTAAGAGGGAAATACACAGTAGGTTGCATCATCTGATTACAGGGAAAGGTTAGAAATGAGTCAATTATTTTGAATTGAGGATGGCCAGGAGGAAGAGAAACCCCAAACAATTCCTCCCTTTCAACAGAATTCAACCGTAAATGAGTTTCGGTTTCTGACCAGTTGAGTGATGATGCACAAGAAAGCCCCCAAGCAGACATACTTAAACAACCTCAAAGACCGCATATCTGCATCAAGTGTGACAACTAACTACAAAGAGCAATGGGGCTGTTAATTACCAGTTTTTCTTTCCCCTGCTAACCTCCACTCCCTCCCCTGCCCCATCCCCTAAGATGACGGCTGGTTGGAGGTGGTCCAGTCTCTGATTCGGGTGATACCACTGGACGACCCATTGGGACCAGCTGTGATCACCCTGCTGCTTGACGAGTGCCCACTGCCCACAAAAGTAAGTTCTGGGTCTGTAGTTCCCTCTAGGGCATGTGGACAAAATCCAGACATTTTAAAAAGGAATTCAACAATGTTCAAAAATGTGTTGAAATGTAGGAAATCAACTAAATGTATTCAAGTTATTAGAAAATGTGTTCATTTGCCCACGATTTTCACAAGACAAATACATCAGTCACTTGTTTTTTCCCTAAAACGTTCCTTGTATTTTTTACCCCCTTTTTCTCCCCAATTTTGTGATATCCAATTACAATCTTGTTTCATCACTGCAACTCCCCAACGGGATCGGGAGAGGCGACGGTCGAGTCATGCTTCCTCCGAAACATGACTCGCCAAACCGCACTTTTTAACACCTGCTCGCTTAAATCAGAAGCCAGCCACACCAATGTCTTGGAGGAAACACTTGTGGTGGGCCTGCAGGCGCCCAGCCCGCCACAAGGAGCCGCTAGAGCGTAATGAGCCAGGTAGAGCCCCCTCCCCCGGTCTAACCCAGACGACAGTGGGCCAATTGTGCTCCGGCCTATGGGACTCCCAGTCACGGACGGTTGTGACACAGCCTGGGATCAAACCCGGGTCTGTAGTGCTTTAGACCGCTGCACCACTCGGGAGACATCCCTAAAACTTTCTGAAGAGGCAACGGCACAGGAATGCCCCTCTGTGTGTGTTTGTCTACCATTTTGTGTAGCTGTTAGCTATGATGCTAATGTAATGACAACCGTACTGGAGGACTTATCATTAGGCAGACAAGGCAATTGCCTTAGGCCTCACATCATCAAGGGGCCTCATGAGCTGGGCATAAAAATGTTTTATCTGCTTGATGCCCACCAAGCTCTGCTCGAGGTATAATAAATGCTAAAAAAATCCCCATGTTAAGCTAGAGATGTTTTTTGTTGTTGCATGGGCTGCGTCTCTATCCACCGCATCAGCCGATGCCGGTCTTCCGGAATCTGTGGTGGAAGGTGGCAGTGCTACAGCACTGTTTGTCAGACCTGGAGATGTCTCAAAAATCAATATGTCTTCTCACGGAAATGTCTGTAGCGTCCAAACGGTTTGGCCTACAAATTAGTATTACTATTGAAAGATGAGACTCCCACGAACACTATGATGTACTCCGTTTTGTTCTACACACACACACACACACACACACACACACACAAGTGTCACGGGGACTCTGAAGGTAACCCGGTACCTAGACGAAAAATGTATGGAATTTATAGCCAAAGGTATACAGGTAATTCCACAGTTAAAAGATTTAGGCTAATAGCAGTAAGACCAAACTCAATGTTTCTTCATGTTTCCTTTATACAGGGGTCCTAAAATTCCAAATCAAATACCTAAATTATCCTTGGTATGACCACCTTAAAAAATGGCATATGTTAGTTTAGTAGTAGTCTCGTGTCGGCAATGACATACCTAGATGTCACGCCTCTCTTGGAGGTCTGGAGGATTTTGTATTGTAAAAATGGTTTGAATTGTTCGCTGGCTGCAAGCGGCAAGATTTTGATTGGATGTTACATTTCAAGAACCCTCCCCCCACATGCCTGTTGTTGCTACATGTTATGTTCATCGCTGTTTTCAGATCGGGAAGGACACATTTTGCAGAGTGGTTCCGTATGCTAGTTTGCAACATTGCATTCTGTTATGTGGTGTCCTCTTTACACAATCGACATACATCAACCTATTCTGATTGGGTTTTAATCAGCGATTTCCTGACCATCCTTACCATAGACTGTAAAAAATAATCATCACACACTGTTGCACCTAAGACACTAATCTAGTGAGCACTATTGGAGCACCACCTGCTTTCTGGCCAAAAAGAGTATGGCAATGAATCCGATACATGTTCTACATATACTTAGTGTACAAAACATTAGGAACACCTTCTTAATAATGCTTTGCACCCCCTTTTTCCCTCATAACAGCCTTAATTCATTGGGTCATGGACTCTACAAGTTGTCAAGTGTTCCACAGTGATGCTGGCTCATGTTGACTCCAATGCTTCCCACAGTTGTCTGATTTTGGCTGGATGTCCTTTGGGTGGTGGACTATTATTGATAAACACGGGAAACTGTTGAGTGTGAAAAACCCTGCACTGTTTCAGTTCTTCACACACTCAAACCGGTGTGCCTGGCAGGTACTACCATACCCCGTTCTACAGTGTCTTGCAAAAGTATTCATCCCCCTTGGCATTTTACCTATTTTGTTGCATTACAACCTGGCATTTAAATTTATATATATTTGGATTTCATGTAATTGACGTACACAAAATAGTCCAAATTGGTGAAATGAAATGGGGGGAAAAAACCTTGTTTAAAAAAAATAATAATAATAGAAAAGTGGTGTGTGCATATGTATTCACCCCCTTTGCTATGAGCTCCCCTAAATAAGATCTGGTGCAACCAATTACCTTCAGAAGTCACATAATTAGTAAGATTGCACACAGGTGGACTTTTTTTTAAGGGTCACATGATCTCAGTATACATACACCTGTTCTGAAAGGCCCTAGAGTCTGCAACACCACTAAGCAAGGGACACCACCAAGCAAGCAGCACCATGAAGACCAGGGAGCTCTCTAAACAGGTCAGGGACAAAGTTGTGGAGAAGTACCGATCAGAGTTGGGTTATAAAAAAAATATCTGAAACTTTGAACATCCCACGGAGCACTATTAAATCCATTATTTAAAAACTCGAAAGAATATGGCACCACAACAAACCTGCCAAGAGAGGGCCGCCCACCAAAACTCACGGACCAGGCAAGGAGGGCATTAATCAGAGAGGCAACAAAGAGACCAAAGATACCTTTGAAGGAGCTGCATAGCTCCACAGCGGAGATTGGATTATCTGTCCATAGGACCACTTTAAGCCGTACACTCCACAGAGCTGGGCTTTGCAGAAGAGTGGCCAGACAAAAGCCATTGCTTAAAGAAAAAAATAAGCAAACACGTTTGGTGTTCGCCAAAGGCATGTGGGAGACTCCCCAAACATATGGAAGATGGTACTCTGGTCAGATGAAACTAAAATTGAGCTTTTTGGCCATCAAGGAAAACGCTATGTCTGGTGCAAACCCAACACTGACTCCTAACCCCCCTGAGAACACCATCCCCACAGTGAAGCGTGGTGGCAGCATCATGCTGTGGGGATCTTTTTCATCGGCAGGGACTGGGAAACTGATCAGAATTGAAGGAATGCTGGATGGTGCTAAATACAGGGAAATTCTTGAGGGCAACCTGTTTGTCCCAGTCTCAAATCTCTGAAAGGCAGAGGTTCACCTTCCAGCAGGACAATGACCCTAAGCATACTTCTAAAGCAACACTCGAGTGGTTTAAGGGGAAACATTTAAATATCTTGGAATGGCCTAGTCAAACCCAGACATCAGTCCAATTGAGAATCTGTGGTATGATTGCAGTACACCAGTGGAACCCATCCAACTTGAAGGAGCTGGAGCAGTTTTGCTTTGAAGAATGGGCAACAATCCCAGTGGCTAGATGTGCCAAGCTTATAGAAACATACTCCAAGAGACTTGCAGCTGTAATTGCTGCAAAAGGTGAAAAAATATTGACTTTTTTTTTGGGGGGGGGGGGGGGGGGGTGAATAGTTATGCTCGCTCAAGTTTTCATTTTTTTCCTTGTTTGTGTCACAATAACAAATATTTAGCATCTTCAAAGTGGTAGGCATGTTGTGTTAATCAAATGATACAAACCCCCCCAAGAAAATATATTTTAATTCCAGGTTGTTAGACAACGAAATAGGAAAAATGCCAAGGGAGGTGAATACTTTCACAAGCCACTGTAAGTTAAATTTTCTGTCTTGCCCATTCACCTTCTGAATGGCTGACATCCACAATCCATGTCTCAAGGCTTAAAAATCCTTCTTTAACCTTTCTCCCCTTCATCTACACTGACTTGAAGTGAATTTAACAGGTGACATCAATAAGGGATCATAGACTGACCAGTTGAAAGCTATGTCATGGAAAGAGCAGTGTTTTGTACTCCTTGTATAATAAGACAGAGGGGCGCTGTTTCGCTCGCTTGGGTACTTTCTCCAGTGAGAGTTTTTGCTAGAAAGTTAGTGAGTGCGCTGTTCAGATGCTGAAATAATTTTGGATAAATGTGCAAACGTAACCTACTTTTTGAAGGGATTTGTTTTGACAATCCGATGAAAACATGACTGGTTGTGTTCATGGCACATTAAAAGGGTTTTTACAGTTAAAATACGTCTTTACTATTAAACTTAGGGGGAGGCACTGCATTCACATGAACGCTACAGAAACATTGCTAACAAACAATGGTCTCTGGCTGGTGCGCATTTGGATTAAAGGGTAAATACTTCTATTTTTTCCAGACCTCTAAAGAGGTCTCCGGATGTGGTATAATCATTGTTGTGGACTTAGAACATCCAATTTAGTTTTTCTATAAACTAAGTGTGATTTTGAGCGAAAACCTGAAAAAATGGGAAAAACCGATACCTGGAAAACCAGAAAGGAGATAACGGAATTTGGAGGAAAACTAAATGGAATTCTGTTTTTTGTTTTTTTTTAACAGATTTTATAGGGCCCTACCTGTAATGTCGCTACGATCCATCTTCCTTGCCTAATGCCGTCACAGTACTCTTAATTCAAAGAGCAAATTCCCAAAGCATGATTGTCCACTCCTACGCACTCCTTGAGAGCAGCTGATCACAACAAGCCAATCTTATTGTCAAGTACAGGGTTTTTCTGCTGGAGGCCACCTTTTTTAGTTTATTTATCTGCTTTGAGTCAGCACTGTACTTTTGTCTCTTAAAGATTCTTCTTTTGAAAAAGAAAAACCCACAGTCTTGGCTCAGAATTTTTACTCTGTATTGAGAGGGATTCAGTGTTTTTGTTAATCTAGTCAGTGTAGCCTGTTGCTTTACCCATTTTATTCCATATAGGCTTACAGAGAAAGTGGGTATTAAGTAGATTTGAACATTGCCGATCTAAAGGTTTTTCTGTGTTGTGCTTTCATAACAGTGCTTGTTTCCCTTACTTTGTTAGGACGCTCTACAGAAGCTGTCCGGGATGCTGAGCCTGAGTTCCACTGTGGCCCGCCAGGATGCTGTCATCCCTTCCAAGCACCGCAACACTACAGCTGTACTAGGCTGCCTGGCTGAGAAACTGGCTGGTGAGTGTGGATGCAACCTGATCTCCCTCATTCTCTTACACACACACCAACTCACAGAATATACAGTGTGAATATGTATGAAAATGCTCCAGGTTATTTGACCCTAGCTGCTCAACCAGTTTTTAGCATATCAAGTGGTCAGTGTGAACTGAAAGCGCTGATCCTGCAAGTTTGAGTTGGTCTGTCATGACATGGCCAAAGTGCTCTGCCTTTGCTCTGACAGCTCTGCTGAGCCTGCAGCACTGGACTGTGGAGGGTGGTCAAGGTGAAACGATTTAGTCTGTCTGACATACCCAACAGGGGTTGCCTCTACTAATTAATGTAGGGGCGGCAAGTAGCCTCGTGGTTAGAGCGTTGGGCCAGTAACCGAAAGGTTGCTAGATCGAATCCCTGAGCTGAAAAGGTAAAAATCTGTCGTTCTGTCCCTGAACAAGGCAGTTTTAAAAATGTATTTATTTATTTATTTCACCTTTATTTAACCAGGTAGGCCAGTTGAGAGCAACTTCTCATTTTCAACTGTGACCTGGCCAAAAAAAAAGCAAAGCAGTGCGACAAAAACAAGAGTTATTAACCCACAACACAGTTAACCCACTGTTCCTAGGCCATCATTGTAAATAAGAATTTGTTCTTGACTGACTTGCCTAGTTAAATAAAAAAATGTCTGTTTACAACCCAAACTGTGAACTACACCTTTTCTTTCTCTGGAAGATCTGAAGTAGCTTTGGTGCAATCCTGTGCTTTTACTGTGGCCCTGAGCATTGCTTCCCCTCCTAACGCCCACTCCACATGTCTCAGGTCCAGCGAGCATTGGACTCCTGAGCCCTGGAACCCTGGAGTACCTGCTGGAGAGCCTGGTGAGAGAACACACAGATCTAGAAGATCATAAATTCTGTTACAAGCTGTCAATAGTCATGTACTTGTGTTGCATGTTTTTCTGTAGAATGAGGATGATACCTTGTCTAATTTATGTCAATCTCTGTTCCCAGAGTTCTGAGGCACATCCTACTGTTATGCTCTTTGCCCTCATAGCCTTGGAGAAGTTCTCACAGACCAGTAAGTTTGTCCCCATCTCCTGTACAATGGCCATGAAACGGACAACTAACTGTCATATTTCACTGTTGCAGGTGAGAACAAGCTAACGGTGTCCGAGTCATGTATAGGTGACCGGCTGGGGATTCTGGAATCGTGGGCTGACCACACAGACTACCTGAAGCGCCAAGTCGGCTTCTGTTCACAATGGAGCCTGGATAACCTCTGTGAGTAGTAGACTACATCATGTTAGTGAGGACAGTTCTCATCCACATTTCCCAACACAACAGCTTTCCCCACAGTGCTCTTGGCTTTAGCAGCAGTCCATTGTTCCTTGTGTGAAGAGGCTTTAAGCTCCTTGCAGGATGTGATGTGCCTTCAGAATATGCACTTAGCAGCACAGTTGAGGAGACTTTTCACGTGTGTGTGTGAGACTGACTTATACCATTCCCTCTCCTCAGTCCTGAAAGATGGTCGTCAGTTCACCTATGAGAAGGTGAACCTGAGCAACATCAATGCCATGCTGAACAGCAATGACGTCAGCGAGTATCTTAAGATCTCTCCTAGTGGACTCGAGGTGAGGGGTCTATTTAGAAGGGCCGGGACAATACCAGTATCTCGATACTCATTAGTATCGTGGCAAGAAAACAAAACACGAAGCGGATGTAACTTCTTTAGGAAAACAGCCCCGATGTTGGAAACAAACATTATGTTGTCATCCAGCGTCACATATATTTATTTTCAAAGCTATAGCACAATATTTTACATACAGCAGGTTTTTAAAGGACCAAAGAGTCTGTTCTGCTTCGTGTTTTCATTTTTGCCATGGAAAGAATATTGTGATCCTGGTATTGTCCCAGCCTTACTATCTAACAAGCCTAACAGAGGAGTGGTCTTGTGACTAGAATGATCCAAACTCAACTTTCTGTAGGGGCACTGTGTTGCACACACAATGAATGATTATATTTTATGTTCCAGTCATGGGAAAGGCCAGCATTACACTGTAGCCAGTTTATTAGGTACACCCATCTAGTACCAGGTCAGACACCCCTTTGCCTCCAGAACAGCCTAAATTCTTTGGGGCATGGGTTCTTCAAGGTGTCGCTTTCTAGCATTGCTCGATTGGCATCAAGGGAACTAATGTGTGCCAGGAAAACATTACCCACACCATCGCCACCAGCCTGTACCTTTGACACCAGGCAGGATGGGGCCATGGACTCATGCTGCTTACTCCAAATCCTAGCTCTGCTATCAGCATGATGCAACAGGAACCGGGATTCATCGCAATGTTTTTCACTCCTCAATTGTCCAGTGTTGGTGATCATGTGTCCACTGGAGCCGCTTCTTACTTTTAGCTGATAGGAGTGGAACCTGGGGGGGGTGTACCTAATAAACTGTGTTCAGTCGTGGCCAAAAGTTTTGAGAATGAATACTAATTGAACAAATATTAATTTCCACAAAGTTAATTTCCACAAAGTTTTCTGCTTCAGTGGCTAGATATTTTTGTCGGATGTTACTATGGAATACTGAAATATAATTACAAGCATTTCATAAGGGTCAAAGGCTTCTATTCACAATTACATGAAGTTGATGCAAAGAGTCAATATTTGCAGTGTTGACCCTTCTTTTTCAAGACCTCTGCAATCTGCCCTGGCATGCTGTCAATTAACTTCTGGGCCACATCCTGACTGATGGCAGCCCATTCTTGTATAATCAATGCTTGGAGTTTGTCAGAATTTGTGGGTTTTTGTTTGTCCACCCGCCTCCTGAGGATTGACCACAAGTTCTCAATGGGATTAAGGTCTGGGGAGTTTCCTGGCCATGGACCCAAAATATCTATGTTTTATTCCCCGAACCACTTAGTTATCCCTTTTTCCTAATGGCAAGGTGCTCTATCATGCTGGAAAATACATTGTTCGTCACCAAACTGTTCCTGGATGGTTGGGAGAAGTTGCTCTCAGAGGATGTGTTGGTACCATTCTTTATTCATGGCTGTGTTCTTAGGCAAAATTGTGAGTGAGCCCACTCCCTTGGCTGAGAAGCAACCCCACACATGAATGGTCTCAGGATGCTTTACTGTTGGCATGACACAGGACTGATGGTAGCGCTCACCTTGTCTTCTCCGGACAAGCTTTTTTCTGAATGCCCCAAACAATCGGAATGGGGATTGATCAGAAAAAATTACTTTACCCCAGTCCTCAGCAGTCCAATCCCTGTACCTTTTGCAGAATATCAGTCTGTCCCTGATGTTTTTCATGGAGAGAAGTGCCTTCTTTGCTGCCTTTCTTGACACCAGGCCATCCTCAAAGTCTTCACCTCACTGTGCGTGCAGATGCACTCACACCTGCCTGCTACCATTCCTGAGCAAGCTCTGTACTGGTGGTGCCCCGATCCTGCAGCTGAATCAACTTTAGGAGATGGTGCTGGCGCTTGCTGGACTTTCTTGGGCGCCTAGAAGCCTTCTTCACAACAATTGAACCGCTCTCCTTGAAAATCTTGATGATCCGATAAATGGTTGATTTAGATGCAATCTTACTGGCAGCAATATCCTTGCCTGTGAAGCCCTTTTTTGTGCAAAGCAATGATGACGGCACGTGTTTCCTTCCAGGTAACCATGGTTGACAGAGGAAGAACAATGATTCCAAGCACCACCCTCCTTTTTAAGCTTCCAGTCTGTTATTCAAACTCAATCAGTATGACAGAGTGATCTCCAGCCTTGTCTTCGTCAACACTCACACCTGTGTTAACGAGAGAATCACTGACATGATGTCAGCTGGTCCTTTTGTGACAGGGCTGAAATTCAGTGGACATGTTTTGGGGAGATTCAGTTAATTTGTATGGCAAATAGGGATTTTGTAATGAATTTCAATTAATCTGATCACTCTTCATAACATTCTGGAGTATATGCAAATTGCCATCATACAAACTAAGGCAGCATTTTCAACTTTTGGCCGTGACTGTACACTGCCGGGTATAATACTTGTGTTCTATAGAGATAATGGATCTGCCCTTTTCTCCCCTCCCAAGGCGCGCTGCGACGCGTCCTCCTTCGAGAGTGTCCGCTGTACCTTCTGTGTGGACTCAGGTGTGTGGTACTATGAGGTCACTGTGGTCACCTCAGGGGTCATGCAGATTGGCTGGGCCACCAAGGATAGCAAGTTCCTCAACCATGTAAGTGTTCATTCTTTACTGATACACACAGCAAGCAGTGTTTATTCATGCTAGACTGAATGCCATAATGTGTGTGTTTCAGGAGGGCTATGGGATAGGAGATGATGAATATTCATGTGCATATGATGGCTGCAGGCAGCTAATCTGGTACAATGCTCGCAGTAAGCCACACTCCCACCCTTGCTGGAAAGAGGGTAAGTTCTACCCGAACTTTGTACAGGATTCATGTAGCTCAGAGAGGCAGGCTGTAATGGGAGATGACTGTCGGGGCCTCAGCTTACACACATTTGTTACTGAGCTAATGGCCCTTACAAGCCTATCCTTAAGCTTTACACTCATGTTGATCTGTAGGAGATGTCATCGGTTTCCTACTGGACCTCGGTAAGAAGCAGATGCTTTTCTTCCTGAATGGACATGAACTCCCCCCAGAGAAGCAGGTGTTCTCCTCCGCAACGTGAGTATACACACCCTACTCCTGCTCGCTCCCTTCTATGGACATAATCCACCCCACACAAGTATTCACATGCTGTACATTTCACTAACTCACTGCCACATCCAATGTCCTCCCTATTCTTCCACTTACCTTAGTCTCTCTACTTCATCTCTTTCTCAGGTCTGGCTTCTTTGCAGCAGCAAGTTTCATGTCCTACCAACAATGTGAGTTTAACTTTGGGGCGAAGCCCTTCCGCCACCCCCCATCTGTTAAATTCAGCACCTTCAATGACTTTGCCTCGCTGGCGTCTGATGAGAAGATTATCCTTCCCAGGTAAGTCTGAGGTAATGGAGGGAAATGGTTAGGCTCTAAATGATCACTCTGGTTGAACAACTGCACATTATGTGAACTCCTATGTAGCTTTTCATGACTGTGCTTGTGTGTTTCCCTCAGACACCGGCGCCTGGCTCTGCTGAAGCAGGTGAGCATCAGAGACAACTGCTGCACCCTCTGTTGTGACCAGATGGCCGATACGGAGCTGAGACCCTGTGGACACAGGTACAACAACTTCCCTCTTTTTCACCACTTGTACCTATGTAGCCATTTGCCAATGTGTTACAGCTCCTTACTTGGCCTCTGTGTGTTTGTGTCTGTCTCCTTAGTGGGATGTGTATGGAGTGTGCCTTACAGTTGGAGACATGCCCACTGTGTCGCCAGGACATTCAGACACGTGTCAGACTCATCTCACACGTGTCCTGACACTTCGCCTCCAAACCAGGACATGAACACTCCTCCCCAACCCTCCCCTCCTCCAATCCCAACCAATAGGACAATGGGGCTGTGCTAGGATTTGTGATCGGACACTGGGCCTAATTTGAGGAGGGAGTGGTGGGACCTGACGAAGACCCCCAGGAGAGCGACTGTAGGGAGAATAGAACAAGGAGGGGGAACCTTTCTTTTATCTGCACTCCATGGAGCGTTCTCTCTGTGAGGAGATGGGCCCCTCACCAGTCTGAGAGCAAGAAAGTGCTGAGAGAGTGAGAGGGCAGGAAGGCAATTTTGAGATATTAGCAGGCAGCAGCATTTCCAGAATTGCCTCATCAATCTTAATGTCATAAACTCACACAGTATCTGCACATGGATCTGCCTAATGTTACCTCAGGCTCTGGTCAATGTGTCCTGTGTATCTCTGCTCAAACGTTTTAAATGTATCTGTGATTCTCTTGTTTTCTGACTAAACGTAAAGGCACAACAACAAAAAGACTATGTTAACTCCCTGCTCAAACATACAATACCAACTGAGCACAGATTTGTCTATTACTCTCCATCTCTCGCTCTCTCCTTTACTTGAAGCATTTCTGAGTTGATTGAATAATCATTCTGTTATAAATGAGATTGCAAAATTAACAGAGGAACTCTGATTCAAAAAGTATCATATTTGTGTACGTACAATTAAAACTAAATTGAGTTGATTGAAATTAAGTTATTGAAATCACAGTTAACTGGGATAGTTTTGATTCCCAGGATAGCCTGAAGTGGTTGTGGAAAATCATTCAGAATCAGAGGATGTTGTCAGAAGATATCACACATCTCTGTTAGTATGAATGACTACATTTGGTCACAGTGCAAATTTGGAGGGCCAATTGTCTCCATTCCAGAAAATTAGTCATTGAAGAAAAAGTGAAATTGTATCTTAACGTCTTAATGGAGTAGCCCCAGGGGTCCCAAAGATGTGATTTACTGATTGATCATTGTTTTCTGAATTGTGATATTTGTAATAATAAATATTCAAGTAACTGTCCAGTGTTTCCAGATTTCTATGAAATATGACCTATAATTAAAAACAATGAGTGAAATAGTTTGCCTTCCAAAAAATGTTAAGTAATGATCTTAAAAAGCAGCTTTTTTTTGTGTTGGAATGTTGTGGAAGTGCCCCAACAACAGAATGGTGTGGGTGTAAACCGGTCATTAAAACTATTCATGGGAGCTCATCCCACAGAAAGCGTTTCTGAAAGTCTTTTTTTCTCCAATGTATGCTTTGACTACAAATACGATTATAGGACGAGTCAACATTATTTGGAAATATAAACTTTTAAAAGTGAGATGTTGTTGTTTGTCAAAGATGCCATTATTATTGACATGATTTAGCCATGGCCTACATTCACAACTAAACCCATCAGTCAGAATGAATTACATGATATGTACTCTGCATTATCATGGGACAGAAAAGGGAAAATTAATGTACAGTCCATGATTGCAATAAAGGACTTAAACGCACTTAACATTAATTTCAGTTTACACGATGTTGAGTGCCTGACCCATAGAGGTGCTATCAAATTACTATAATTCTCAATTCTATGGCCTGACCGTACTGTACTCTACTGTACTTCCGGAACTAATCAGCTGGGATCTGTTTCTTTACCGGACTGAATTTACTGAAGGGAGGTTTTTTTTTTGTTGCCTTGGTAGCGATTACAAAAAATCAATTAGCTAGACAGCTACGTAGTTTGCTAACTAAATAGATTAAGAATGGACGTTAAAGAGCGAAGTGAGTTCTTGACTAATTTTAAATAATACGAAAATAGCCAGAGAAATATAGCAATGGTTGCTCAGCTAGGCTAGCTAGCATCAAATGTTGAAATGATATCGTTATCTAATGTATTATGCAATGTCTTGTCTTTTTGAAAGATCCGCTGGGTGGTGGCGAGAACATCGTTGAAATGGTGGATTTGGATGAGGAGAATTTTGCTGTTTCAAAGTATGTATGTATGTATGTGTGTGTGCATACGTGTCAGTATGTCTATGAGGAAGTGAGTGAGTGAAGTAACGTTAATTTAGAAGAGAATGATTAATGTTGATATGTTTGGTTGCTGACTGATTTACCCTCCCCAGCTCATCAGATTCAGATGCAGCCTTTGATGCTGTCATTGGGAGTATTGAAGACATCATCATGGGTAAATTGGACAAAAAAAACTTTTATTGTGTTTTATTGTTCACTTCACATGTTTTAGTGTATCAACGTTAAATGGATAGCTCGCTAATGCTTCTCAATTTTCTCCTCAGAGGACGACTTCCAGCACATGCAACAGAGCTTCATGGAGAAACACTACCTGGAGTTTGATGACTCCGAGGAGAACAAACTCACCTATACACCCATCTTCAACGAATATGTAAGGCACTATACTCTGTTCATCTGCCTGCCTCATCATCAACTGTCAAGTAAGGTAGAAGGTCTGAAAAAACGATCTATGTGAACGTGTCATACATATTCTGATGTTTACTTCTACCTCTTCAGATTGAGCTGCTTGAGAAACAACTTGAGCAGCAGCTGATGGAGAGAATTCCCGGTTTCAACATGAGCACATTTACTCAGCTACTCAAGTATGTAAACCATTTCCACTCAGGAGTAACCTTTTTCGGTTACAGTACCACCAGCTCTTTTGTTCTTCCAGTAAGCCTATGGTCTCATGAGTCTTCACGAATACCCCCAGGGGTCCTAGCACCCCTCGTTGGGAACCACTGCACTCTGACACATTAGGCCAGTAGGTGGCACACCAGGCGGCACGTTGCCCCATGTAAACCAAATACATCTAACTGCAGAGTGCAAAGTTTTTGTTTCTCATTTCACAAAAATACATTTTCACTCTTTTCTATGTTTCAGGCAGCACAAAGACGAAGTGTCAGGAGACATCTTCGACATGTTGCTTACTTTTACAGACTTTATGACCTTCAAAGAAATGTTCATTGATTACAGAGCAGTGAGTAAAAACTCAATGTTTGGAATTGGATGTACATTATATTTTAGGATACGTATGTACTAGTGATTTGTTGAGAGAAATTTGTGTTGAGGATTCTGTCTCTTTGTGGTTGTGTGACGTGTCACAGCACCCATACCTCCTCTGTCTGCAGGAGAAGGAGGGCCGAGGGCTTGACCTCAGTGATGGCCTAGTGGTGAGGTCTCTCAGCTCTACATCCTCCAAATCCATCACCTCCAGAACAACAACAAAACTGAAGTAACTAATGAAGAGTCATCCCCAAACACATGACCAATAGTGCACTGTGCTGCTGACAACAGAACATAATTGTTTGTCTTGCCCATGCCCTCCAGTCACAGGGGACCACAGGGAACATCTGTCTTTCCCACAGCTTTTGTATTTGAACTGTTGTAGGTTTGCAATGGGAATGGTATCAGTCAGGTTGGTCTTTGTTTTACAAATAGCCTTTCTCTGGTTAAGATAGACACCTTTGTCCTCAGGGTGGGGTACATTGTTTTTTATAAAATTTGTGCTCAATGACTTGAGTTTTGTGCCCGTTACATTATTAACACGAATGCCAGAAGGTGTTTGTAGGTCAAGCATTTTAGACAGACTAAACAGTAGCCTAGTTGCTCAGCCCTTGGCATTGGTGGTTAGGAGAACTATATGCACCAGCAATGGGAAAACACTTCAATGTTTTTTTTTTTTTATTGTACTCATAGCCCTCCACAACAAACAGTATATGAAGCCTGAAAGACGAAACCTGGTACATTCAGTCCTAGGCTGTTTGGTCGATGGTGCTTTCTCAGATCCTTCTTTCTCATTTGAACCAATGGGATCCCTTTCTGTAAAATAATTTCAATAATATTAGTACAACATTTGTCCTACAGTGGGGAGAACAAATATTCGATACGCTGCCGATTTTGCAGGTTTTCCTACTTACAAAGCATGTAGAGGTCTAATTTTTATCATAGGTACACTTCAACTGTGAGAGATGGAATCTAAAACAAAATTTAAGAAAATCACGTATGATTTTTAAGTAATTAATTTGCATTTTATTGCATGACATAAGTATTTGATACATCAGAAAAGCATAACTTAATATTTGGTACAGAAACCTTTGTTTGCAATTACAGAGATCATACATTTCCTGTAGTTCTTGACCAGGTTTGCACACTCTGCAGCAGGGATTTTGGCCCACTCCTCCATACAGACCTTCTCCAGATCCTTCAGGTTTCGGGGCTGTCGCTGGGCAATACGGACTTTCAGCTCCCTCCAAAGATTTTCTATTGGGTTCAGGTCTGGAGACTGGCTAGGCCACTTCAGGACCTTGAGATGCTTCTTACGGAGCCACTCCTTAGTTGCCCTGGTTGTGTGTTTCGGGTCGTTGTCATGCTGGAAGACCCAGCCACGACCCATCTTCAATGCTCTTACTGAGGGAAGGAGGTTGTTGGCCAAGATCTCACGATACATGGCCCCATCCATCCTCCCCTCAATACGGTGCAGTCGTCCTGTCCCCTTTGCAGAAAAGCATCCCCAAAGAATGATGTTTCCACCTCCATGCTTCATGGTTGGGATGGTGTTCTTGGTTGTACTCATCCTTCTTCCTCCAAACACAGCGAGTGGAGTTTAGACCAAAAAGCTCTATTTTTGTCTCATCAGACCACATGACCTTCTCCCATTCCTCCTCTGGATCATCCAGATGGTCATTAGCAAACTTCAGACAGGCCTGGACATGCGCTGGCTTGAGCAGGGGGACCTTGCGTGCGCTGCAGGATTTTAATCCATGACGGCGTAGTGTGTTAATGGTTTTCTTTGAGACTGTGGTCCCAGCTCTCTTCAGGTCATTGACCAGGTCCTGCCGTGTAGTTCTGGGCTGATCCCTCACCTTCCTCATGATCATTGATGCCCCACTAGGTGAGATCTTGCATGGAGCCACAGACCGAGGGTGATTGACCGTCATCTTGAACTTCTTCTATTTTCTATTAATTGCGCCAACAGTTGTTGCCTTCTCACCAAGCTGCTTGCCTATTGTTCTGTAGCCCATCCCAGCCTTGTTCAGGTCTATAATTTTATCCCTGATGTCCTTACACAGCTCTCTGGTCTTGGCCATTGTGGAAAGGTTGGAGTCTGTTTGATTGAGTGTGTGGACAGGTGCAGTTAATACAGGTAATGAGTGGAGAACAGGAGGGCTTCTTAAAGAAAAACTAACAGGTCTGTGAGAGCCGGAATTCTTACTGGTTGTTAGGTGATCAAATACTTATGTCATGCAATAAAATGCAAATTAATTACTTAAAAATCATACAATGTGATTTTCTGGATTTTTGTTTTAGATTCCGTCTCTCACAGTTGAAGTGTACCTATGATAAAAATGACAGAACTCTACATGCTTTGTAAGTAGGAAAACCTTCAAAATTGTCAGTGTATCAAATACTTGTTCTCCCCACTGTATGTAGCAGTCTTTACTGAGAATAATATTTTAAGTGTTTTAATTAAATGTATTTGTTTCACTGGTTTGTACATAGTCTTGTGTCCCATTGCCTGTAAATAAGTGTTTCAAATAAAGACATGAAATAATTTTGTAAAATCACAATCTACTTTATTTGAAAAGGTGTACTGATATGGATAAACAGTACACATGATTCTCTTGGTCTTCACAATGGTGAAAAAATAATATATAAAAATATGTTTCTGAACGTGTGTTGCACACAGACCGTGTAACCCATTGGGATTCCTGTGTATCTACAAGTATTATAATAATTAGGTGGGTGCTTACATTTGTCCTATTTCACACATACACAAATGTGTATTATACACATGTGAATTAGAAATTTGTTTTTTGCATATCACCACCCCCACGTCAGCTGATTTTTCACCTAGTTGGATCAGGGATTCGAAACAGCGACCTTTCGGTTACTGGCCCAACACACTTAACTGCTAGGCTACCTACCCCCTTTATTACAGTATAAATAGATGTATCATTCATTACACTTTCCTACAGTATGTGATCATAGTGGTTATGTATGGGAGCATGTATGTGAGTGAGTCATGATGAGTGAGTGTACTGATGGATGTGCAGTGGTAGGGTTACCATAGCAACACACTTTGAAAGGGTCTGCAAAATGCTTCCAGTCTTCACTCCAGTCACCATTTTGACATTAAAAAAAGGCTATTGATGTCCTGCTTCTTTTTTAAAAAGTATACCGTATATAAAAACACTCGTCCTTTGATGAACAGGTTTGGAATCTCCTCTACTTGTCACACTGTTCGGTTCACACTGTCCAAGTCTCTCTGTATGGAGAGGGTTTATCAGGACAGATAGTAGAGTAGTCCTATGCAGGACCAGAGTGGCTGGCTGCATTACCTCCATCCCCCTTCCATGCCAAATAGGAAAAGAAGGTGCTGGCTCCATATAACAAAGTCACCACAATGCCAAAAAACTGAACAAGAGACAAACACATAGTAAGAGACAATCAGATGAGAGAAGAATGTTATTATCATAAGATACAGTACATGCCTGCGTTAACTATTCTTCCTCGAATGTCAGTTCATTGAGATTGTTGAATCTTTGACTAGCAATGTTAATGATATGCAGGCAGGCTGCCAGTACTAGGTGCCAGATCTCTTTGGGCTGTAGCCAACTCCTCTGTCATCATTTGTTGTCATGCCATATGCGTTGCAACAAAAATGACACAAACATACAGTACCAGTCAAAAGTTTGGACACACCTACTCATTCAAGGATTTTTCTTTATTTTTTCTACATTGTAGAATAATAGTGAAAACATCAGAACAAATAACACATATGAATTGATTCACATACAAATCCAAATATATTTTATATCTGAGATTCTTCAAAGTAGCCACCCTTTGCCTTGATGACAGCTTCACACACTCTTGACATTCTCTCAACCAGCTTGACCTGGAATGCTTTTCTAACAGTCTTAAAGGAGTTTCCACATATGCTGAGCACTTGTTGGCTGCTTTTCCTTCACTCTGTGGTCCAATTAATCCCAAACCATCTCAATTGGGTTGAGGCCGGGTGATTGTGGAGGCAAGGTCATGTGATGCAGCACTCCATCACTCTCCTTCTTGGTCAAATAGCCCTTACACAGCCTGGAGGTGTGTTGGGTCATAGTCCTGTTGAAAACCAAATGATAGTCCCACGAAGTGCGAACCAGATGGGAGTGCGTATCGCTGCAGAATGCTGTGGTAGCCATGCCTGTTAAGTGTGCCTTAAATTCTAAATAAATCACTGACAATGTCACCCGCAAAGCACCCCCACACCTCCTCTTCCATGCTTCATGGTGGGAACCAATCATGCGGAGGACATCCGTTCACCTACTCTGTCTCACAAAGACACGTCGGTTGGAACAAAAAATCTCAAATTTGGACTCATTAGACCAAAGGACAAATTTCCACTGGTCTAATGTCCATTGCTCGTGTTTCTTGGCCCAAGCAAGTCTTTTCTTATTGTTGGTGTCCTTTAGTAGTGGTTTCTTTGCAACAATTTGACCACGAAGACCTGATTCACGCAGTCTCCTTTGAACAGTTGATGTTGAAATGTGTCTGTTACTTGAACTATGTGAAGCATTTATTTGGGCTGAAACTTCTGAGGCTGGTAACTCTAATGAACTTATCCTCTACAGCAGAAGTAACTCTGGGTCTTTCTTTCCTGTGGCGGTCCTCATGAGAGCCAGTTTCATCATTGTGCTTGATGGTTTTTGTGACTGCACTTGAAGAAACTTTCAAAGTTCTTGACATTTTCCGGATTGACTGACCTGCATGTCTTAAAGTAAAGATGGACTGTCGTTTCTCTTTGCTTATTTGAGCTGTTCTTGCCATAATTTGTAGTCTTTTACCAAATAGGGCTATCTTCTGTATACCACCCCTACCTAGTCTCAAAACAATTGATTGGCTCAAATGCATTAAGAAGGAAAGAAATTACACAAATTAACTTTTAACAAACCACACCTGTTAATTTAAACGCATTCCAGGCAACCACCCCATGAAGCTGGTTGAAAGAATGCAGTGTGCGCAAAGCTGTCATCACGGCAAAGGGTGGCTACTTTGAAGAATCTTAAATAAAACATTTAACACTTTTTTCATTACTACATATGTGTTATTTCATAGTTTTGATGTCTTCACTATTATTCCACAATGTAGAAAATAGTAAAAATAAAGAAAAACCCTTGAATGAGTAGATGTGTCCAAACTATTGACTGGTACTGTATATTGTAGCTACATTCTCCCCAAAGCAAAAATAAAATATTTGATCTACATACACATAAATACTGACCCCTGACCTACATCAAACTGTGATGTTTGTGAAAATAGGAGGAGAATCTTTATTGGCTAGAGTCACCTGGCTACTGTTTTCCTGGGTTGTGAAAGGAAGGAGATACAAGTCTTTGAACACACTATGATGTAGGATCTTAATTTGATCACCTTGTTGTAGGAGAACTGTAGTGTATTTGAGGTTTAAAAAGGCTTGTGAAGTTTTTAATATCCATTTAGATTTTGTTTTTCTTGCGAAAAATGTATCAACCCCAGAAAAAAATGTCAATTCTTATAATAATAATAATAATAATTCACATTTCCTGTTGCAGTAGGGTTATTTTCTTGCTGTAGCAAACTGGCTCAAATTAAGATCCTACATATGTATGCATGGTGAAACATTAACATGTTAGTAATTTAGCAGACACTCTTATCCAGAGCGACTTACAGGAGCAATTACTGTTGACAAACCCTGTTAGATATACTCTAATAGCCCTGGGTCTTGTGCAACAGGGCCAACGTTATGGTGACTGGCTTGTTCCTCCCAGGAAGATCAACGGGCTTGGTCATGTGCCTCATTGTAAATAGCAAATGGACTCTGGCCAGGATTGCCATGGAGAGAGACCACACCATAAAAGCACATCTACCTTACATTTTTTCTAGCTCCATCTCTCTTTATCTTTGAACCTGTCACAGTCAGGTGTGCACATGACGCATCAGTCCTGCCTCTTTAGTCAAACATTTAGGAGTGCCAGAAAGTGGAAGGGCCAGAAACACACTTTTGTGTTTTCTATTCATCCTAGCCAGAACATAGATATCAGCACATCCTGTTGAAGGTTATCTTGTGACTATACACAAATGTGCAAGTATTGAACGTAATGTACTCAGTCTCAATCTATGTGGCCCTATGTAAGGGAGCGCTTGTTTAAACAAGGGCTTCTCATGTGTTTCTGTCGCTCATCAACTGATCAGAACTCTTCAACCAATTAACAAGTAAGCCAGCCTACATGTGCCTATGTTTCAGTCTAGTGTCTGCATGTCTTTGTATATCTGTAGATATTAAGTTGTCTGTTCTAGACTTACCGCAGCAGCTGCCATATGGCCGTAGAAGTATGTTGAAATGTAAGGAGCGACTGATGCAGCATTGGCCAGAAATGCTGTGAGGTACAAAACGGTTGCCATAGCATTATACACCATAACCTACAAGATAGAAAACAGATGTTGATGAATACAGCCTACATTTTATTTCAAAGTTACTTTACATTGAATAACTATTACAAAATAACTTTGAAATAAATGTATAGCAAAAATGCAGCATAGCAGAGACTACACGGGTCATTCTACGACAATGGTGACTTTCCTGTCCCCCGCCTTAACCACCAGGAAAAACAATTTTAAAAGTCAGATATTTGTTTAAGTTTTAATTGAAGTGTTTTATTGTTAATGAAACATATGTCAGACAGTTATGTTGCAAAAATCTAATCAAATCAAATATATTTCAAGTCAAATCAAATGTTTGTGCCGAATACAATAGGCGTGTAGACCTTAGAGTGAAATGCTTACTCAGAAGCCCTAACCAACACTGCTTTAAGAAGTTTTAAGAAAACAAATGAAAACAAGTGGAAGGAATCTTATGGCTTAAGGGTAGAAGCTGTTAAGAAGCCTTTTGGTACCAACACTTGGCGCTCCGGTACCGCTTGCCGTGCGGTAGCAGAGAGAAGAGTCTATGTCTAGGGTGGCTGGAGTCTTTGACAATTTTTAGGGCCTTACTCTGACACCACCTGGTATAGAGGTCCTGGATGGCAGGAAGCTTGGCCCCAGTGATGTACTGAGCTGTACGCACTACCCTCTGTAGTGCCTTGCGGTCGGAGGCCGAGCAGTTACCATACCAGGCAGTGATGCAACCAGTCAGGTTGCTCTCGATGATGCAGCTGTAGAATCGTTTGAGAATCTGAGGACCCATGCCAAATATTTTCAGTCTCCTGATGGGGAATAGGCTTTGTCGTGCCCTCTTCACGACTGTCTTAGTGTGTTTGGACCATGATAGTTTTTTGATGATGTGGACACCAAGGAACTTCAAGCTCTCAACCTGTTCCACTACAGCCCTGTCGATGAGAATGGGGGCACAATCATCTCCTTTGTCTTGATCACATTGAGGGAGAGGTTGTTGTCCTGGCACCACACTGCCAGGTCGCTGACCTCCTCCCGGTGATCAGGCCTACCCCTGTGTCATCGGCAAACTTGATGATAGTGTTGGAGTCGTGCCTGGCCATGCAGTCATGAGTGAACAGGGGTACAGGAGGGGACTGAGCACTCACCACAGACAGGCCCCCGTGTTTAGGATAAGCGTGGTGGATGTGTTGTTACCACCTGGGGGCGGCACATCAGGAAGTCCAGGATCCAGTTGCAGAGGGAGGTGTTTAGTCCCAGGGTTCTTAGCTTAGTGATGAGTTTTGAGAGCACTATGGTGTTGAACGCTGAGCTGTAATCAATGAATAGCATTCTCACATAGGTGTTCCTTTTGTCCAGGTGGGAAAGGGAAGTGTTGAGTGCAATAGAGATTGCATCATCTGTGGATCTGTTGAGGCGGTATGCAAATTGGAGTGGGTCTAGGGTTTCTGGGATAATGGTGTTGATGTGAGCCATGACCAGCCTTTCAAAGCACTTCATGGCCACAGACGTGAGTGCTACGGGTCGGTAGTCATTTAGGCAGGTTGCCTAAGTGTTCTTGGGCACATGGACTATGGTGGTCTGCTTGAAACATGTTGGTATTACAGACTCAGTCAAGGACAGGTTGAAAATGTCAGTGAAGACAGTTGCCAGAGTACACGTCCTGGCAATCCGTCTGGCCCTGCGGCCTTGTGAATGTTACTTGCCTCGAAGCGAACATAGAAGTAATTTAGCTTGTCTGGTAGGTTCGTGTCACTGGTCAGTTCGCAGATGTGCTTCCCTTTGTAGTCTGTAATAGTTTGCAAGCCCTGCTACATCCAACGAGCGTTGAAACCGGTGTAGTACGATTCAATCTTAGTCCTGTATTGACGCTTTGCCTGTTTGATGGTTTGTCGGAGGGCATAGCGGGATTTCTTATAAGCCTCCGGGTTAGAGTCCCGCTCCTTGAAAGCAGCAGCTCTACCCTTTAGCTCAGTGCGGATGTTGCCTGTAATCCATGGTTTCTGGTGTGGGTGTGTACGTGCAGTCACTGTGGGGACGACGCCATCGATGCACTCATTGATGAAGCCAGTGACTGATGTGGTGTACTCCTCCATGCCATCGGAAGAATCCCGGAACATATTCCAGTATGTGCTAGCAAAAACAGTCATCTGCTTCATCTGACTACTTTCTTATTGACCGAGTAACTGGTGCTTCCTGCTTTAGTTTTTGTTTGTAAGCAGGAATTAGGAGGATATAGTTATAGTCAGATTTTCCAAATTGAGAACGAGGGAGCGCTTTGTATACGTCTCTGTGTGTGGAGTAAAGTTGGTCTAGAGTTTTTTCCCTCTGGTTGCACATTTAACACACTGTTATAAATGAGGTAAAACGGATTTGAGTTTCCCTGCATTAAAGTACCCGGCCACTAGGAGTGCCCCCTCTGGATGAGCATTTTCCTATTTGCTTATGGCTGTATACAGCGCATTGAGTGTGGTCTTAGTGCCAGCATCAGTCTGTGGTGGTATATAGACAGCTACGAAAAATATAGATGTAAATAGTGTGGTCTACAGCTTATCATGAGATACTCTACCTCAGACGAGCAAAACCTAGAGAACAACACCAGATGTTGTTTACAAATATACGTAGGCCGCCGCCCCTTGTCTTACCAGAGGTCGCTGTTCTATCCTGCCGAAAAAGCTTAAAACCTGCCAGCTGTATGTTAATCATGTCGTCGTTCAGCCACGACTCTGTGAATCATAAGATATGACAGATTTTAATGTCCCGTTAGTAGGATATACGTGCTCGTAGTTTGTCTATTTTATTATCGATTGATTGTACGTTGACTAATAGAACCGATGGTAAAGGTAAATTACCCTCTCGGTGACAAGGCACTCGGACTTTCGTCCCCGATATCTCCATCTTTTCCTCCTGCGAATGATGGGGATGAGGGCCCTGTCAGGCGTCCAAAGGAAATCCTTCCAGTCTGACTCCATGAAGAAGAAGAATTCCTCCAGTACGGGGTGAATAATTACTGCCCTGATATCAATCAAGAAGCTCTTTTCGGTCATAAGACACGGTGGCAGAAACCTTATATACAAAATAAGTTACAAATAACACAAAAAATATATACACAATAGCACAATTTCTTTTGCTATAACATGGGTCCTGAGATCCTCAAAAGGTTCAACAGCTGCCACATCGAGAGCACTGGTTGCATCACTGCCTGGTACGGCAACAGAGGGTAGTGCGTACGGCCCAGTACATCACTGGAGCTAAGCTGCCTGCCATCCAGGACCTCTACACCAGGCGGTGTCAGAGGAAGGCCCTAAAAATGGTCAAAGACCCCAGCCACCACTACCTCAATTGGGCCGACCAACCAGTGCCCTCGCACAGTGGCTAACCGGGCTATCTGCATTGTGTCCCACCTACCACCTGCCAACCCCTCTTTTACACTACTGCTACTCTCTGTTCATCATATATGCATAGTCACTTTAACCATATCTACATGTACATACTACCTCAATCAGCCTGACTAACCGGTGTCTGTATATAACCTCGCTACTTTTATAGCCTCGCTACTGTATATAGCCTGTCTTTTTACTGTTGTTTTATTTCTTTACCTACCTATTGTTCACCTAATACCTTTTTTGCACTTTTGGTTAGAGCCTGTAAGTAAGCATTTCCCTGTACGGTCTACACCTGTTGTATTCAGCGCACGTGACAAATAAACTTTGAGTTGATTTGATTTGGAATTGATTACGGGATCGTAAAACGGCAGCCATCTACTTCAGCGCCATTATATACACAGATTTGTCACTGGTGTTGCCGTCACTGGTGTTGCAGTCACTGGTGTTACGGTCACTGGTGTTACCGTCACAGGTGTTATTATAGAAAAAAGTGTTTTCCTTAATGTCAATTATTTCTAATCAAAAACATTTCTTAATATTATTATTAACGCTTTATGTCTTTGATTATATATGCAAATGAAATAGTCAAATGACATATTGTAAAGCCTGAATCGTCATTAAGATATAGGTAACGCTAGTGACAAAAAAGCAACACAAGCATTTTTATTTTATTTAATGTAGTAAAAATACCAAAATGCATCAAGCTGTTAAAACAGCCACAATTTTCATAGAACAACCCACTTCGACTACCCACTTCGACATAAGCCTGAGGTCAGGTCAGCAATCACACCAGAGGTTAGTGGATTAGGACACTCACCAACATTGGCCAAGGCACAGAGCTGAGTTTGTGATAGGCGCCAAAGAAGAGCATGAAGAAGAGGATAATGGTGAGCAGCCACAGTGTAACGGCTACAAACATCACCCAGCCATAGGCAGGAATAAGGGAGGAGGCACTGGCAATTAGAGCCCATTGCAGCAGGCCAAGACCCTGAGGAGAGTGAGACAGAACAAGATACATGTTCAGAAACATTTAGCTGACATTTGAACAGGTGAACCTTCTATTGAGTCTCTAATCCAAGTCTTCACGCCAGATCAAATCTGAGGCCTAAGGCAGGTTTGTTTAAGTTGTGTCAATTTAAGGTGTGTGTGTTTGAGTGTGCCTGCCTGGTTTTGTGTAGGGTGTGTGGGCGTATATCCGTGAACTGTTAACAATCAACTGCAGTAAACCTATAATGAATATAGAAGATCCAAGATATGGGCTCACAAAATCATCAGGGTTCAAAATATCTGGCTGAGTTGACATGATTGAACAATACCATCACAGGGTCCAGCAATTCATATTAATGTTATTGTTAATGCTCAATTATAGTAGGAATGTGATGTCTTGTGTTATGAGATGTCTATAATCATGGGTGATGGCTGTTGACACACACATTTAACAAGTATGTACCACTATACTCAAGTGGAACAGTGTGAGTCCTGATATTTCTTTCTCATGTAATTATTGAGATGGCTATCAAGGGTGTGATATAAAGCCTAGTGCAGTGACCCACCTAGCCGGGTCAGTCACATGTACTACAGGTTCAAAGGGAGTGGCATCATATTGAAATATGTGCTTTATATATGACTCTCTGAATGTACTGTTAATTATCAATACATTATGTAAATATGTAAACATAAAACATATTCAAGACACAGGACGTTTTGCATAAAACAATTCTTAATTTATGTTATGTTAAAATAAAACAAGCTGTCACCTGATTAATGTCCCAGTGTGTGTCCATTACTACAACTCTTAGCAACCACTAGGTATAACTCAAGCCCATACAAAACAATAAGATAGAGGAAAACAGGGATTCTGAAAAGATACATAGATATAGATTGGCCTAGAAGATGAGGAGTAGGACAGAGAAAGAAGGAAACATGAACTGGGTACAGGAGACAAAAACATTTATTGCTAGGTTTACTGCACTGTTGGAACTAGAAACACAAGCTGCACCTGCGATAACAACTGCAAATCTGTGTACGTGACCGATAAACTTGATTTGATGATGGATAAAGTAAATACACAGGTGAAACTGGTATTTGTCACTCACTATCTCAGCCAACATCAGGATTCCAGGAATGCTCTTGATCAAGCCCAGGTCCATGGAAATACTGGCAAGCTGAAAGCTGGACCCTCCCTGTTGTGACTGGGTTGAGCTGGTCTCAGTGGCCACATTATCTGGAAAGTCTGACATCACTCCTTCAAATCCACACAATAATGGTCAACAATAACAAACAAACTTTCCTTTTGTCCCTAGTCAGAGAATAGAACCCTTCCAGAGCAAATATACAGATCTGGGGAATGCAGCCGTTGTTACCACCTGGGTTGCTTTTCTAGACTGGCAGGTGTCTTGTGTTTTTTTCTCTCTCTCTCTCTCTCTCTCTCTCTCTCTCTCTCTCTCTCTCTCTCTCTCTCTCTCTCTCTCTCTCTATCTCTCTCTCTCTCTCTCTCTCTCTCTCTCAGTGACACATTAACACCAGCCACCAGTTTGAGTACAGGTAGGTAGGTATATACAGTTGAAGTCGGAAGTTTACGTACACCTTAGCCAAATACATTTAAACTCAGTTTTTCACAATTCCTGACATTCAATCCCAGTAAAAATTCCATGTTTTTGGTCAGTTAGGATCACCAATTTATTTTAAGAATATGAAATGTCAGAATAATAGTAGAGAGAATGATTTAGGCTGGGTTTCTGTACAGCACTTTGAGATATCAGCTGATGTACGAAGGGCTATATAAATTAATTTGATTTAATTTGATTTGATTTAGTCTGGCTTTTTTGTGGCGGATTTGGAGCAGTGGCTTCTTCCTTTCTGAGCAGCCTTTCAGGTTATGTTGATATAGGACTTGTTTTACTGTGGATATAGATACTTTTGTACCTGTTTCCTCCAGCATCTTCACAAGGTCCTTTGCTGTTGTTCTGGGATTGATTTGCACTTTTCGCACCAAAGTACGTTCATCTCTAGGAGACAGAACGTGTCTCCTTCCTGAGCTGTATGACGGCTGCGTGGTCCCATGGTGTTTCTACTTGCGTACTATTGTTTGTACAGATGAATGTGGTACCTTCAGGCATTTGGAAATTGCTCCCAAGGATGAACCAGACTTGTGGAGGTCTGCAATTTTTTTCTGAGGTCTTGGCTGATTTCCATTCATTTTCCCACGATGTCAAGCAAAGAGGCACTGAGTTTGAAGGTAGGCCTTGAAATACAGTGGGGCAAAAAAGTATTTAGTCAGCCACCAATTGTGCAAGTTCTCCCACTTAAAAAGATGAGAGAGGCCTGTAATTTTCATCATAGGTACACTTCAACTATGACAGACAAAATGAGAAAAAAAATCCAGAAAATCACATTGTAGGATTTTTAATGAATTTATTTGCAAATTATGGTGGAAAATAAGTATTTGGTCAATAACAAAAGTTTATCTCAATACTTTGTTATATACCCTTTGTTGGCAATGACAGAGGTCAAACGTTTTCAAGTCCAGAAACTGAGATGACCATTGCATTTCATAGCCAGGTTCTGTAGTTAACGCACTAGCCAAGTGTCTCTCTTTTCCTTTGAGAAAACGTCTTGATTTTAGCCATTACCGTGCAAAGATATTACCTATACTACCGGCACTATGTCTTTTTCTTTCTATCATGCATTGGCAGGCTACATTTTACATGAATAAAGCTGTTCTAATACAAGTCTAATTGCGGACGGACCCTTAACCATTTGTTAAGGCTACACCTTGTTCAGTCAACAACGTGTCGCGTTCAGCGGGATGCAGTATTTTGGAACATTCAGATAGAAATATGCTATGTAGAACATACTGAATAAGGAATAACGTGAGAAGGGTGCAATTGTGGCCTGTAATTCCGGGCGTTCCTGCATGTTGGCATTCCTGCATCTGCAGGAACCCCTCTTAATACTTCTATTGGTCAATTTATAAACTAAATCCAACAGAAGAAGGGGAGGGGGTGACAATGGTAGCTAGTTAGCCTTACACCGGTAGACATTGTCCTTTGTCCCCGGCTGTAAGACACTGTTTTCCCGCAGTTCTGTTAATGTCTGCGAGGGCAAGTGTTTGGCAGGCGGTAGAAAAGGAGACTGTGTGCTAGTTTAGCCAGCTAGTCCAGTACACAGCAGGCGGGAGAGGGTGGCGACGCATGGTGTCCCTAACAAGCAAGCTAGCTAGTTAACTAACACACGTGTTGCCCCAGCCTCCCTCCCTCCTGCTGTGCTAGCTGGAGGCGGGGGCAACTGGTAGACCGTGTCCTTCGCCTCCACCTGTCGGGCACGGTTTTCTCGGTTCATGCAAAAACCAATGGGATACAGGAATGTCCACATGCAGGAACGCCCTGAATTGCACACTATTGAATGTCAGCTCTATTCATGGAAGTTCTATCTGCAATGTTTGAGAACGTTTTTGGTGGCACAGAAAGAAAGGATAAGGGATAGCAAACAATTTGTTGACTAAATCCCTCTTGCCACAACATTATCTCTGACTGGATAAATAACTTTATTTTGAGTTAATGTGGACCCAGTGACTCAGACTTGAGTATTTGAACCAAGACTCAAGCACTTGGATATTGGACTAGTCATAGGGACTTGTGACTCAACCATTGGTGACTCGGACTTGGACTCGAGCACAGGGGACTTGGGACTTGGGATCTGGGCTAAACAGTCATTAGCTCACGTTATAAGTCATTAGCCCTATTCTATGCTGACTGGCTGCAACCTTGACAAAGGGGTAGACGTAACATAGTAAATGTAAATTATAGTATGATATGTTACATTCGTATGGTACTGCCACATTCAAAACAACTTGTCTGAATTATCTGACTTCAGTGCTTTCAAGACAACTGGGAACAAGCTCCTTATGGGAAAAATAATTTAGAACATTCATCCAACTCGGATACTCGGGCATCTTTCTAGAGCTTTGACTTTGACCTAGTATTTGACCTGTTTTTTCCCCAGTTGTCTTGAATTCACTTCAAGTATTAATTTGTGGATGTCCGTCATCCATTTAAAATTATCTGTTACGAATTACAATTTGTACAATATGTTACAAATTTGCTAAACGTGTATGTTACGAATTACAATTTGTTGTGGCTAACATTAGCTAGGTGGCTAATGCTAAAATTAGCTTGTTTTTTTTATTACCTTTATTTAACTAGGCAAATCAGTTACAATGACAACCTACTCCAGTGAAACCCAGATGACACTGGGCCAATTGTGAGCCGTCCTATTGGACTCCCAATCACGGTGTGATACAGCCAGGATTCAAACCCGGTACTATAGCAATCACCTCTTGCACTGAGATGCAGTGCCTTAGACCTCTGAGCCACTCAGGAGCCAAGGCTTAGTTAGGAGTTAGGTTAACGGATTAAGGTTTGGGGAAGTGTTAGCTAACATACTAAGTAGTTGCAATGTAGCAAACAAATAGTAAGTTGTTGCAAAGTTGCTAATTAGCTAAAATGCTAAAGTGGTCAGTGATGAGATTCAAACACGCAACCTTTGGGTTACTAGACGTTCATGTTATAGGTTGTGTTATAGCCTATATTTGGTCAGTACTTAAAAAGTAGTGTGTGGAGATACACATCTACCCCCAAATACATTTTTACATTGGTGTTTGATTACTATCATAATTAACTCTCTTGAAAATCCATTATATGTGCATAAACATCTTTCATATCCAACTGTGACAACGTTGATCTATGTCTACTTTGGTTAACCTGATGTCAGCTTTACTTTTGTTGCTCGACATGCCTTTTTGCTGCTGTGCTTTCAGGTGGACCTTTCACCTGAGAGCAGTGTTGCCAACTAATTGTCAGGGGAAGTTGCTAGAGGCAGGTCGATCTGTTGCTAAAAGTTGCAAAATGACGTTGTGATGTCATTGCGTGATGACGTCATTACGTAATAACGTAAAACTGCGTCATTACGTAGAATACACAATAACGTTACTCAAATTGACTGGCCATCTCTGCAAACAATATGATTTGACATTTGTTAGTTTAGATTTGTTTGTTTATTATCATATATCTTTATTTATAAAAGTAATATAAACACAACACATTTTTATATGATCATTTTTATTTTTAAACAACACATTGAATTATTGAACACTTACACATTATTGCACAATTACATTTTGTTATTTTATTTTTAACCAGTAAACCTACACATTCTGAACATGATAGTTTTAAGCAGTGTATTGGTAGTTAGTTAACATGCTACCTAACTGATCAACAATTACAGGTACAGGCTAATAACAAGGTATATATGCTATCTTATTGAATAAGCAACTTAACTCAAATAATGATGTATGCGCTAGGCATCTCTCTCCAGCTCTCTCCAGGTTGTTGCGCTGCTTGGCTGGCTAGCTGCTCAATGGTTCCCTCCAGATATTGCCAATGTTTTCGCACACACTGCAGTACACACTGCCACCATCAGCTGTGTGTCTCCGCCAGTTTCAGAAAGTCCACTCCTTGCATACGTACTGTAAATATGATGAATCATAGATTGGCAAGAAAATCCTCTTCATCTTCACTGTCCAACTGCATTGTCACGGAGCTGGAACCAGCAGTAGAGGACGGAGTGGCCTTAACTTCTTTGGGATAGGGGGCGGTATTTTGACATTCGGATGAAAAGCGTGCCCAAAGTAAACTGCCTGCTACTCAGGCCCAGAAGCTAGGATATGCATATAATTTGTAGATGTGGATAGAAAACACTCTAAAGCTTCTACAACTGTTAAAATAATGTCTGTGAGTATAACAGAACTGAAATGGCAGGCAAAACCCCGAGGACAAACCATAAAAAAATATAGAAAATTCAGCATACCACTGATTTCAATGGCTGGCACTTTTATAATAAAACTAATTCGTCCCCGATTGCAGTTCCTAGGGCTTCCACTAGATGTCAACAGTCTTTAGAAAGAGTTTCAGGCTGGTTTTTGGAAAAATTAGGGAGAAGTTGTAGTTTTTCTAAGTGGCTCCCATTTTGGCTGTAGTGTTTCCAAGCGCATGGCCGAGAGAGCGCGTTCTTTTTGTTTATCTCCGGTAAAGACAATAACGATTCTCTGTCTTAAATTTGATCGCTTATTTGCGTATTAGGGTACCTAAGGTTTGATTATAAACGTTGATTGACTTGTTTGGATAAGTTTATTGGTAACGTTTGGGATTCATTTTGTATGCATTTTGAAGGAGGAAACCGAGTGGATTATTGACTGAAGTGCGCCAGCTAAACTGAGTTTTAATGGACATAAAGAAGGACTTTATCGGACAAATGGACCATTTGTAATGTAACTGGGACCGTTTGGAGTGCCAACAGAAGAAGATCTTCAAAGGTAAGGCATATATTATATCACTATTTCTGACTTTCGTGTAGCAACTGCCTGGTTGAAAATGATTTGTTATGCATTTGTGTGCTGGGCGCTGTCCTCAGATAATCACATGGTTTGCTTTCACCGTAAAGCCTTTTTGAAATCTGACATGGCAGCTGGATTAACAACAAGTTAAGATTTATTTTGATGTATTGCACTTGTGATTTCATGAAAGTTAAATATTTATAGTAATTTAATTCGAATTTCGCGCTCTGCAATTTCACCGGATGTTGGCCAGATGGGACGCTAGCGTCCCAATGATCCGCAAGAAGTTTGAAAGCTGTATGCTGCTATGGTGCCAAACTGCTGCAGAACTTCACTTGGTAGTTTATGCTGGTAACAGGTATCACCAGCCACTTCAGTCCATACCGCACCAGGAGTATGGAGTTGAGAGTGTGCAGTGACATTCTATTTGTTAATTTTGACTCGACCACACTCATTAGGCTGAACAGCCGTTCAAACTCCTTATTTGAGTGTGGCAAGGAGAGGACAGCGAGTGCAGCTTTGCACAGTTCTTTAAATGGATTTGACCCGGAAGAGTCTGTGTAGTTATTGACTTCACTCCAAAACTCAACTGTATTTTCAGTTGAGTCCCACCTAAACAGATGGATGTTTCTCCATTGGGAATCCCAGTAGCTCAGCTACTTTAATAATTTCAGTGGTTCCCTTATTGTGCTTTAGTGTTTCCTTAACAAAGAACAATGCCATGTTTCGCAAGGCTTCAAGGTTGTCTGGGAGCCTTGCTTGCAGCTCCTTGCTTAAAGCAACAATTTAGTTGATGCACTGTCCCCGAATGACCTCTTTGTCCTCTGGCACAAGACTGAGTTGGTACACCGTGCTCTCGAAAAGGTACCGAAGGTATGGTGATGGACTGAGATGTCCATCAATGGCATCCTTCAGGACACCCATTTTTGCCATTGGGTTGACTACTCTGCTGCAAATTGATGTTAAGAGGTGTACCAGATTGTCCAAAAGCTTGACAGGATCTGTTTGCTCTCCCTCAAATGACTTCACTGCAACTTATATGTCAGACAGGATTGATTTCAAGAATGTCAGGTAGACATAGTTGGTCTTGTCCATGTAGCAACGGTCACTGGTCTTGGTCAACTCAAAGTGGAGTTTCAGTTCTTCCCACTGGCTCAATATATGAGTTACCGCAGGCTCAATCAATAGCCGACGTGTGGCACACACTTTGGTGATCTGCAGGGGTTTCTGGCCACAATTAATGGTGGCATACACTGCTTTGTACTTCTCGCACCGTTTTGGGGAAATGGAAAACCAGTTGTAGGTTTCCCTGATTAAGTACTCAACACTCATAGGGATGGTTTCTTTGGATGCTGCACAGACAGCCAATTGTAAAGACTGGCACATACAGCGGATGAGTACCAAATTGGGCAATGCACATTCTTCCTTTAAAATCATGTGCACCCCGTTGTGCACCCCAGTCATCAAGGACACATTATCAGTGCCTGAAGATTCTCTTTTTTAAGATTACACTTCTCAAGAAATTCAACTACCGCCTTTGCTATTGATCTGGCATCGCCCCCCTCCAATTCACATCAGTGGACTCATCCAAAAGGAGACTGAACTTCTCATCCCCCACATCTGATGTTACCCTTTTGAGAAAATAAGGAGGCAGTACTCCCCTAATCATTTCTGTGCACTTGGTGCGGTGCATTTGGAAGTTTGTTGCTGCCACAGAATCTGAAAAGGCAGCTTTGCAAGCCATACCTAAATGGTCGCATGCTAGCAGCGAACAATGCTCTGCAGTGGCCATTGCCATAGTAGCTTCTGCACTTTTCCAGTCATCCACTTTCTTAATCAACTGTGGTAATGTAGACTGAGTTGTGGGGTTGTACGGTTTTGATTTATTTATATGCTTTCCTGTAGCACAATGTTTTTTGATGTCATACATTTTTGCAAGCATATCTGATCTGCACTATGCACAGAATGCCCGACAATCATCCACAATTACTGGCTTCCGCCACCCTTTAAATTAAGGTACAGACTCCCACTCTTTTCTGTACTTCTGGCTGTACAATTTTGATTGAGACATGTTGATTGATGTTTTCAGTTCTGTTCAAGATCAAACATTTGTGAGCAACTATATTCTTTGGGTTTGTCTCGTCGAACGCATATTACTGCTGCTGCAGTCAGTCAACAATGATTTTTAATTTGCTGAAATTGATGCTGGCCTGCTGCTGCCTGTGCAAGAGCTGAGCGCCTGCTGCTGACGTCACTCACAATGCACTTTTGCTGCCAGGACGTGTGTCGTGACAGAGAAAATCGTTTTTGTGTAATTTAGAGGGAAAATGAGTGCATTTTAGCTTTTTGAGTCACTTTTCAAAAGTTGCTAAATGTTCCAAATATATTTTTAAAAGTAGCTTTATTTGTTGCTAGGCGCTGTTTGAATTTTGTTTTGCCAGGGTACTCTGAAAAGTTGCTAAATCTAGCAACAAAATTGCTAAATTGGCATCACTGCCCGAGAGTCCCTTCATTGAAAAGTCATAGTTCAACTGCAAAGCTGGACAAGGACAGTGTAATCACCTTATTGGTTTGCTGTACACTAGCAAACTACATCAAAATGGGATGCAAGACTGTCCCTCCCACGCAGAGCAAAACTTCTTTACCCCAGACCTAGCACGTCCCACCATGCACTATGTGTTTAAGTTATAAACCCATCAATACTGTGGAGATCTCAAACATAAAGCCACCCACTGGCGCCCAGAAAGGACATGTCCCTCTGTAAAGAAGGTGTGCTGAGGTGAGGGATTGTAAGTGACCTCTACTGCCCAGTACCACTCCCCCTGCCTTGCGAAGAATTTGCGCAAAGCCTTAAGAACCTCTCTGACATTGGAAGCACATTCATGAACTCCAGCACATCAGCCAAAGTGTACCCTCGCAGTATAGTGATCTGCCTTGACATGTCAGACTCTCAATGTGCCAGAGCCCACCTCCACTGATGATTACCCCACCTTTCCACTGCCTCCACAGCCCAGTAGCTTTACAACTGTTCTGAATCAAGATGAGGTGGACCTTTACAGTGGTATGGAGACAGTCTGATTCAGAACATGTCAAGAGGGAAACTAGAGCGCAAAGTAACTATAAAGTCTGTCATCGTGTGCACTCTCAGCGCATTACCTCATCTATACTGTACAAAAATGTAAATATAAATGCAACATGTAAAGTGTTGGTCCAATATTTCATGAGCTAAAATAAAACATCCCAGAAATGTTCCATATACACAAAATGCTTATTTGTCTCAAAGTTTGTGCACAAATATGTTTACAATCCCTGTTAGTTAGCATTTCTCCTTTGCCAAGATAATTCATCCACCTGACAGGTGTAGCATATCAAGAAGCTGATTTCATGATCATTACACAGGTGGACCTTGTGCTGGGGACAATAAAAGGCCACTCTAAAATGTGCAGTTTTGTCACACAAAACAATGCCATAGATGCCTCAAGTTTTGACAGAGTTTGCAATTGGCATGCTGACTGCAGGAATGTCCACCAAAGCTGTTGCCAGATAATTTAATGTTAATTTCTCTACCATAAGTATTTCATTCAGTACAGTCCAGTACTACTCTGGTATGTGGGGATGTGTTCCTGAAACAGAGGGGCATCAGCTCATTAACAGTTACACTTTAGAGCCAAATTGGAAGCGATCCTAGCATGAAGTAAAGGTAGTTTACCCAGGTGACACATTCTACCCAGGTGACTGTGGAGTGTGATACACTGAAACAAACAGCTAAATCCACTCCAAGGAGGCCCTGTCTAACACGGCACAGAAAGAGGAAGAACTGATCCATTAGGGTTAAGCTTTAAAGCCAACTCTAAGTGGGTATTCATCTGTTTTGTTTAAGCACTGGACCTGACTCCATCTATCCACGGTCTCTGATGTTGGCTGTAAGGCCAGAAAAACAGCTTTATAGTACTGTAGTCTCTAAATTCAGTGTAAATGTGTTTTTCTTTTTTTCACACTGGAAGCATAGAAGGAGGAACTGGTTTGCCTGAAGCTTCGTAATAATAGACAACTACCTTAGCTCATCTGGCTCCTCTGCAGGTGCAGCCTCACTGTAACACAGAGCAATGCATTACAGTTGATCAACGAGTCTACCTGATAAGTGGTACAATTAAGAAATAAGGCACGAGGGGGTGTGGTATATGGCCAATATAGCACGGCTAAGGGCTGTTCTTACGCACCACAAACCCCCGAGGTGCCCTATTGCTATTATAAACTGGTTACCAAAGTAATTGGTAACCGCCCCCAGGTGGTGAAGGTAGGAAACTACATCTCCACTTCGCTGATCCTCAAAACTGGGGCCCCAAAAGGGTGCGTGCTCAGACCCCTCCTGTACTCCCTGTTCACCCATGACTGTGTGGCCATGCACGCCATCAACTCAATCATCAGGTTTGCAGATGACACAACAGTAGTGGGCTTGATTACCAGCAATGACAAGACAGCCTACTGGTAGGAGGTGAGGGCACTCGAAGTGAGTGTGGTGTCAGGAAAACAACCTCTCACTCAACGTCAACAAAACAAAGGAGATGATTGTGGACTTCAGGAAACAGCAGAGGGAGCACCCCCTTATCCACATCGATGGGACAGCAGTGGAGAAGGTGGAAAGTTTTAAGTTCCTCAGCGTACACATCAGACAAACTGAAATGGTCCACCCAGACAGACAGGAGGCTGAATAAATTTGTTTTGTTACCTAACATCCTCACAAACTTTTACAGATGCACAACTGAGAGCATCCTGTTGGGCTGTATCACCACCTAGTAAGGCAACTGCACCGCCCACAACTGCAAGGCTCTCCAGAGGGTGGTGCGGTCTGCACAACGCATCACCGGGGTCAAGCTACTTGCCCTCCAGGACACTTGCAGCATCCGATGTCACATCAAGGACAACAACCACCCGAGCTACTGCCTGTTCACCCCGCTACCATCCAGAAGGCGAGTCAATGCAGCTGCATCAAAGCGGGGACCGAGAGACTGAAAAACAGCTTCTATATCAAGGCCATCAGACTGTTAAACAGCCATAACTAACACAAAGAGGCTGCAGCCTACAGTACATACAAACTTGAAGTCATTGGCCACTTTAATAAATGGATCACTTTAATAATGCCACTTTAATAATGTTTACATATCTTGCATTACTCATCTCATATGTACAGTTGAAGTCTGAAGTTTACATACACTTAGGTTGGAGTCATTAAAACTCGTTTTTCAACCACTCCATACATTTCTTGTTAACAAACCAGTTTTGGCAAGTCGGTTAGGACATCTACTTTGTGCATGACATAAGTCATTTTTCCAACAATTGTTTACAGACAGATTATTTCACTGTATCACAATTCCAGTGGGTCAGAAGTTTACATACACTAAGTTGACTGTGCCTTTAAATAGCTTGGAAAATTCCAGAAAATTATGTCATGGCTTTAGAATCTTCTGATAGGCTAATTGACATCATTTGAGTCATTTGGAGGTGTACCTGTGGATATATTTCAAGGCCTACCTTCAAACTCAGTGCTTCTTTGCTTGACATTATGGGAAAATCAAATGAAATCAGCCAAGACCTCCGAAAATAAATTGTAGACCTCCACAAGTCTGGTTCATCCTTGGGAGCAATTTCCAAATGCCTGAAGGTATCACGTTCATCTGTACAAACAATAGTATGCAAGTATAAACACCATGGGACCACGCAGCCGTCATACAGCTCAGGAAGGAGACGTGTTCTGTCTCCTAGAGAAGAACGTACTTTGGTGCGAAAAGTGCAAATCAATCCCAGAACAACAGCAAAGGTACTTGTGAAGATGCTGGAGGAAACAGGTACAAAAGTATCTATATCCACAGTATAACGAGTCCTATATCGACATAACCTGAAAGGCTGCTCAGAAAGGAAGAAGCCACTGCTCCAAATCCGCCATAAAAAAAACAGACTACGGTTTGCAACTGCACATGGGGACAAAGATCGTACTTTTTGGAGAAATGTCTAAATCTTAACTGAGTATACTGATAGTTTGTCCATCTGTTAGTCTTCTACATATCTGCACATCAAATTCAGGAACGTAAACGCCTGCTCCTGTGTGCACAATATCTGGGTCTTTGGATCCATCTGTGAAAAGCATAAAAACTTCTGCCAATGTAATTGTCAACCAGTTTCCCTATATCACTGACCTCTGACCAATCTTTCCTTTCTCTACCAAGGTTAGATCAACAACATGATCAGGGAGTAACCATGGATGCACATTCCCTATCACCACAGAAGGGCCAACCTCTAACTACCTCAAACCACTCTCATTAGCAAGCTTTCCAACTGTCCAACCAAAACCACTGCCTTGTCTACTAGTATATTCCCAACAGTCATCTAGAACAGTAGCAGTGGGATGCTCAACCTCACAGCTTTTCAACCTAACCCAATAACCTAACCCAACCTAACCCATTTTTATACCGTATATCCAAAGACATCTCACCTGCCTCCAGTAGTAAGGCACATATAGATCTTGATTTAAATGCACCAATACATATCCTTAAATCTATATACTGGATTCTGCCCAGCTCTGAAGCCAAGTCTTCAACGCTGTTCATAAACTATACACCTGTAATCAATGGTCGTCCTGATCAGAGCTCTATAAATATCCATCAACGATTGTCTGTCAGCACCCCATTCATAACCAGGGACCGAGTGCATAAGATTCACTACCTTCTTACACTTTGTTTAAACATTTAGGACATGATTTTCCCATGTATATCGCTCATTGAACCATAGACCCAAACATTTGTCCTTAACTCTCCCCATAGGCTGTCCATACAGAAACAACTGTATATTATCAGCAACTTTCTTCTTCGAGAACATAAAACAAGTCTTTGCCACTGACAATTTAAAACCCAGTCAATCGACCATCTTTCAACATCCACTATAGCTTGTTGTATAGATTTGATCACATGAGAGACATTCCTTCCCCTCTTCCAAATAGCTCCATCATCAGCATATAGGAAAGCCCCCTACCTACATTCAAAAACACATCTTTAATCATAATGTTGAACAAAATTGGACTGATAGCACTGCCTTGAGGAGTACCATTGTCAACTCCATAGAGCGATTTAATTAGTAGGTCAAAACCCAGTTATATAATCTCCCACCAATACCAAGTCTTTCCATCTTAATCAGTAGGCTTTCTCTCCACATACTGTAGTGTCATAAGCCTTTTCAATGTGAAAAAAGACAGTAGCCATTACTTCCTTTGTGATCAGAGTTTTTTCAACTTCATTGCTCACCTTTACTAATGCATCCAAAGTAGATCAACCTTTACGGAATCCACTTTGACATTGACTCAATACACCTCTATGTTCCAGGAAATATGACTGTCTATTGACTGTCGTCTTTTCCATCAGTTTACACAGGTTAGAGGTATTGGTCTATAACTGTCCGCTCATGAAGAGTCCTTACCAGATCTCCAAATCTTATTAAATAATCCTAGACGAACATGTATGACCTCATCAGGTAGATGCTAAAACATTACATGGCACAACCGATCATGACCTGGGACAGTATATCCACAGCCTAAAGGCTAAACGCATCTCATATACAGTAAAATCAGTATCCAAAGAAGAGTCAGCAGTATCCCTTTTCTTATTAACATTAACATGAGTATTTGAAATCTCACACCTGTGTTGCTTATATACTTGATCCAAAGTAACCCCACTATGTACCCTAGCAAATGTCTTCCCCAACAAGTCAGCTTTTTCTTTATCAGTTACGGCTATTTTTTGACCCACAACTAAAACTGGACTGCAAGTTGACTTGCTTCTTTCAGTCATTTTCTTCAACATAGACCATACAACCCCCAGCTCAGTACCCCTGCCCATTGTAGAGCAGAACTGTCTCCAAGCATTTCTCTTGACAGACTTGATGACCCTGCGTACTAAAGCTATCTTCCTTTGGAAATCAACTAGATTCTCAGGAGTAATATTCCTATGCAACACTCTGTAAGCCCTATTACTTTCTTGAATAGCTGCAGTGCACTCTTCAGTCCACCAAGGAACCCCCTTCCCTTTCTCACCCACTTCACTCACTGGTACATATACACTTGCAGCACTCAAAATCAGAGGTTACAGAGGCAGCACATACTTTAAGCAACGATCACCATCTTCTGAATGGTACCCTACCTGGAATAGTAACATCACAGTTCATGGTACACCAAATTGTGAAATGATCACTTCCAACAGTAGAATCATTCATTCGATTCCATTCACACATAGATGCAATAGAGTACGAAGCCATTGTGAGGTCCAGGCAGGATGTAACCCCTCAAACAACATCAACTCTTGTATCACATCCATCGTTAAGACATACAGTACACCACCACCTACTGTACTGGAGTGTGAGGCCAGTTACGGCCTAACTATATACATTAAATGAGTTCCGTTCCTCCAAAAAAAGTGAAATTGAGCCCCAGACAACACTTCCCTCCCATTACCTCCCCCCACTACACCACCCAAACCCCAACCCTGTCCAGCCTCTCTAACCCTTTCACACAATCTCTCCCTATCTACGTCATACAGTTCACAAAATATCAACACATGCTCCACCATTTTCTCCACTAAACACTCATCACATGGGCCTGTTTCATGTCTCTCTATCATCATTGCCAGGTCGCAGTTGTAAATGAGAACTTGTTCTCAACTGGCCTACCTGGTTAAATAAAGGTGAAATAAAATAAAATAAAAAATCCACAACATCCTGCAAGAGACAAATCTTCCACAACTCCCACAGCTTCATGTAAATTTGTCATCACATATTTCACATTCCCATCTCTCTTCCATACAGCCCTCAATGCCATCAACGGCATACAAGGCCACACCCACTCCCTGTCCCACCTCAAATATGTAATCTATCATCAGGGTGAACAACACTGGACTAACCACACTTCCCTGAGGAGTGCACTGTTCACATCAAACCACATTGACTGGATCCCTTCTAGCCATGATCCCGTTAGACCTGATGATGTATTTCTATGCATGAGTTCAGCTAGCCAATGTCACCATGACACCGCCTACAAGTGTGATTGGGGATTTCTATTGTAGATGCAGTTTAAGTCTATCTTCATACTGTACTGTGTTTGATACTCTGACATTACCTTTGGTGCTTTCAAGACATCTGGTGACACGTTCAGAACAACTTGGAACTGGGCCGACTTCAGTGCGTTCAGAACAACTTGGAACTGGGCCGACTTCAGTGCGTTGTAAACAACTGGGAACCCGGGAAAAAACTATTTGAATGGTAATCCAACTCGTAATTCCAACTCGGGAACTCTGGCCTCTTTCTACTCTTTCTAGAGCTCCGACTTTCTGACCTGAAGATCTCTGACTTCATGATTTGACCTCGTATTTTTTTAGAATTCCCAGTAGTTTTGAACACGGCATGGGAACTTTGAAAAAAACTAGGTCAAATCATGACGTCAGTCCGAGTTTCCGACTTGGAATTCCGAGTTGGATGACTGTTCAAATTGATTTTTCCCAGTCGGAGCTAGTTTTTCCACAGTTGTCTGTCACGCGCACATAGGGCCAAATCTAACGTTGAGACAAAATAACAAATAGCCTAGTACCACATGTAACTAGTGGGTGTAGATTAACTTCTGGTTAGTTAACAGTATCTTTTTCTGATACCTACAAAATTACAATTACATTTCCTAAAAGTAATGTCAGAAGTGGGATTTGAACCCACGCCTCCAGGGGAGACTGCGACCTGAACGCAGCACCTTAGACCACTCTGACATCCTGATGTTCATGTATCAGAAGATTATAACATATATGAACACAGTTTTGTGTAAGACAGTTGAAAAGATAGTTAGTAATAATAGTACGGCGAACAACTGAATAAATAATGAAACAAGGAAGTTTATCTGCAAGCAAGCAAGCAAATGAGCAGCTAGCTATCATGCATAATTCCTAGCAGCTAGCTAATGTTAGCACGAGGTTTCAAACTCTAGGCAGAGGTTTCTGTCTCCTGATGTGACCTTCTGGCATCACTGCAGCACGCACTCAGCCTGTGTTGATGGAGATGTCTCCAAGTGCCACTGCTGCATACTTGGGGGAAGGAAGGAGCAAGAACAAGACCTCCTGAGGACCATAGACAACTTGAAATATCTTATTCATACTCTGTGTACATGTTGACAGAGGTGTCTGACTCGCTGTCCTTACTTCAGTGTTCCTGTTGTAGTGAAAGAGGGGATTCATGACTCACCTGGGGTGTAATTTCAGGGAGTCACTCGATCTGGGTTGTCCCTGCCCTGTGTGTCTACACAACCAGCCTACAGGCAGCAATGCTTCCTAAGGTAGGATGGGCTATGCTCCAAAAGTACTCCCGCTCTGTCAGGAGAAGAGTATTTATGTCTCAGCGTTTGCACAAGCATGAGAGAAAAATAAGATGAGGGATGCATTGTTTCAGTGACGGTCTGAGGAGAGTTAAATCAAATCAAATGTATTTATATAGCCCTTCGTACATCAGCTGATATCTCAAAGTGTTGTACAGAAACCCAGCCTAAAACCCCAAACAGCAAGCAATGCAGGTGTTGAAGCAAGTTGGCTAGGAAAAACTCCCTAGAAAGGCCAAAACCTAGGAAGAAAACAAAGAGAGGAACCAGGCTATGAGGGGTGGCCAGTCCTCTTCTGGCTGTGCCGGGTGGAGATTATAACAGAACATGGCCAAGATGTTCAAATGTTCATAAATGACCAGCATGGTCAAATAATAATAATCACAGTAGTTGTCGAGGGTGCAGCAAGTCAGCACCTCAGGAGTAAATGTCGAGTGGCTTTTCATATCCGATCATTAAAAGTATCTCTACCACTCCTGCTGTCTCTAGAGAGTTGAAAACAGCAGGTCTGGGACAGGTAGCACGTCCGGTGAACAGGTCAGGATTCCATAGCCGCAGGCAGAACAGTTGAAACTGGAGCTGCAGCACAGCCAGGTGGACTGGGGACAGCAAGGAGTCATCATGCCAGGTAGTCCTGAGGCATGGTCCTAGGGTTCTGGTCCTCCAAGAGAGAGAAAGAAAGAGAGAAAGAGAGAATTAGAGAGAGCATAATTAAATTCACACAGGACACCGGATAAGACAGGAGAAGTACTCCAGATATAACAAACTGACCCTAGCCCCCCGACACATAAACTACTGCAGCATAAATACTGGAGGCTGAGACAGGAAGGGTCAGGAGACACTGTGGCCCCATCCGATGATACCCCCGGACAGGGCCAAACAGGAAGGATATATCCCCACCCACTTTGCCAAAGCACAGCCCCCACACCACTAGAGGGATATCTTCAACCACCAACTTACCATCCTGAGACAAGTCCGAGTATAGCCCACAAAGATCTCCGCCACGGCACAACCCAAGGGGGGATGCCAACCCAGAAAGGAAGATCACATCAGTGACTCAACCCACTCAAGTGACGCACCCCTCCTAGGGACGGCATGAAAGAGCACCAGTAAGCCAGTGACTCAGCTCCTGTAATAGGGTTAGAGGCAGAGAATCCCAGTGGAAAGAGGGGAACCAGCCAGGCAGAGACAGCAAGGGCAGTTCGTTGCTCCAGAGCCTTTCCATTCACCTTCACACTCCTGGGCCAGACTACACTCAATCATATGACCCACTGAAGAGATGAGTCTTCAGTAAAGACTTAAAGGTTGAGACTGAGTTTGCGTCTCTCACATAGGTAGGTAGACCATTCCTTAAAAATGGAGCTCTATAGGAGAAAGCCCTGCCTACAGCTGTTTGCTTAGAAATTCTAGGTACAATTAAGAGGCCTGCGTCTTGTGACCGTAGCGTACGTGTAGGTATGTACGGCAGGACCAAATCAGAGAGATAGGTATGAGCAAGCCCATGTAATGCTTTGTAGGTTAGCAGTAAAACCTTGAAATCAGCCCTTGCCTTGACAGGAAGCCAGTGTAGGGAGGCTAGCACTGGAGTAATATGATCAAAGTTTTTGGTTCTAGTCAGGATTCTAGCAGCCTTATTTAGCACTAACTGAAGTTTATTTAGCGCTTTATCCGGGTAGCCGGAAAGTAGAGCATTGCAGTAGTCTAACCTAGAAGTAACAAAAGCATGGATTAATTTTTCTGCATCATTTTTGGACAGAAAGTTTCGGATTTTTGCAATGTTACGTAGATTGAAAAACGCTGTCCTTTAAACAATCTTGATATGTTCGTCCAAAGAGAGATCAGGGTCCAGAGTAACGCCGAGGTCCTTTACAGTTTAATTTGAGACGACTGTACAACCATTAAGATTAATTGTCAGATTCAACAGAAGATCTCTTTGTTTCTTGTGACCTAGAACAAGCATCTCTGTTTTGTCCGAGTTTGAAAGTAGAAAGTTTGCAGCCATCCACTTCCTTATGTCTGAAACACAGGCTTCTAGCGAGGGCAATTTTGGGGCTTCACCATGTTTCATTGAAATGTACAACTGTGTGTCATCCGCATAGCAGTGAAAGTTAACATTATGTTTTCAAATGTCATCCCCAAGAGGTAAAATATATAGTGAAAACAATAGTGGTCCTAAAACGGAACCTTGAGGAACACCGAAATGTACAGTTGATTTGTCAGAGGACAAACCATTCACAGAGACAAACGGATATCTTTCCGACAGATAAAATCTAAACCAGGCCAGAACTTGTCCGTGTAGACCAATTTGGGTTTCCAATCTCTCCAAAAGAATGTGGTGATCGATGGTATCAAAAGCAGCACTATGGTCTAGGAGCACGAGGACAGATGCAGAGCCTCGGTCTGATGCCATTAAAAGGTCATTTACCACCTTCACAAGTGCAGAGTTAATAGCTCCCCCTGGTGTGAACACTTGGACCAGTGATTATTTTATTAAAACTTGGCTTATCCACTCACTGACTGTATATCACTATACACCAGACTTGACCTTTACAGCCTACCATGTTGTTTTCATATCCTCTCTGACCTCCCAAAAAGGGAGTCACATAGTAGTGGTGTGTGACTAGTCATACTGGTCAACTGTCATCGTCACCTAGGTGCTATGTGGAAGAAGTTCTGTGAGCGGTGGACACCCCATTTTCCCGAAATCTTACTGTCACAGCATTCCTCAGTCTCTCTTTTGGGTGGGGCAGAATGATCACCGGGTTGTTTGCCCCCTGTGTCAGCAGGACAGAGGGGCTTCTGTGTGTCAGCAAAAGCAAGCACCACCCAAGCGATGTAACAGCACAGTGAGAATCTGCTACCATCAGAGTGATTAGAGATGTTATTGTTAGAGATGTTATTGTTCCCTCCACTTTCCACTCACGCAATTCCATAGGCCTCATTTCCTATTTATAGTCACTGAGAATTAACCAAATATGTCACACACTGTAGCAAGGAGGCTCGGTGCTGTCATGGTGATGAAGAAATTTCCCTCATATTGTTTCTCTTGTAGTGTGTCTCCTTACTCCAATATTGGAATATGACTTCCTGAGACACGGTCTGGCTGGCAAACACACGTACCTCTTACGCACTCACCATTCAATTACTCATAAATTGTAACTTCACACAGCCTAATAAGTACAACTGATAGTGAGCATGTACACACTCAAAAAGTACTCTAATATATTTTATTACTATGTTGTATATTAGTAGTAGAATGTTGGACTTGAATCCTATGACTTGGACTTAAGTTGAATCTCACAAATGTAATAACGACTTGAACTTGGAGCGTTGACCCTCATGACATGACATTGAAGGACAGATGATACATGAGATGATATTTCAACAGCATGCGTTCCACTATAAACATTTTTCTTCTTGCTTTTACTATTATTCTTTAACATTGGGACATAGAGACATCATATGGATAGGTAAAAAGATCACCGTTATGATATTTCAACACAATATATTTTAGTAGTAGTACCCTTCCCACTTTTCACATAATTTCAGTATAAATACACTTTCAGCTTTTTAATTAACTGAGCAAGTCAGTTAAGAACAAATAATTTTTTACAATGACAGCCTACCCCAGCCGAACCATAACCTGGACAACACTGAGCCAATTGTGCCTCACCCTATGGGACTCCCAATCACTGCCAGTTGTGATACAGCCTGGAACTGAGTGCCTCTAGCACTGAGATGCAGTGCTTTAGACCGCTGAGCCACTCAGGAGCCCCAGATTTCACTGTATTGGATGTGTAATCGATGTCCTATAGTTGATGATAAACGTTTGTTTAAATGGATGTTTAACTTTTTTATTTAAAACCAGCTTGGGTTTGATTGTTTTGCTTTACCATGTGCCAGGATAAATAGCTCCAGTCAATATCCTGGACTGCAATTCAGCTGAACAAAATTTAATTTTAACATTTGAAGTATATCATGCTGTAAACTTATTCAACTTGTATATTTTGTAATTGGTGACTTTCAGGCTTTATACATAAAGAATAAAAGTGGCCATGTACGCAAAGCATTTACTGGAGAACTGTTGGATTAGTAAAAGTGTGCCCTATGCCCTGAACCCTTTATCCGCTTAACAGAGAACACAGTGTTTGAGCTTAGATCACCGTGGGAGAAAAAGGTTCCGGCACACGGCTGACACAAACTATAGTAAATATTTGGGCTCTCATGCTTTTTTCAGTAGAAGTAAAATATTGAAGTAGGCAGAGCTTGTGCTTCCCAACTCAAGCTTGTACACACACGCACACACGCATGGGCACGCATCCAATCACGCACGTACACACACACGCACGCATAGATTGTGGGTACACCTCTGTTCTGGATCTCCACAGAGTGTGATGTCAGAGGTCAGGGAGAACAGTGAACGGGAGGTGTGTATGGGTGAACATGTGTGTTTGAGCACTAGGACAGGGCCGTTCCTCTCCAGTATAAATACTGGGTCCTGGTGGAGACGGGTAGAAAAGTGGGGCATACACCTTCAGGACTGAGTGAAAAGACAAAAGAGGAGTCAAACTTATCATAAAAGGAGGTTACACGGCAGAGAAGAGAAGATTCACAGAGGAGTTATTCACCACAAAGAGTGGAGAATGACTGACCAAAACGGTAAGGGATTTACCATTATTTCACATATTTTTAAAACCATTGGTAGTGCCCTCCGAAGTAGAGGAGACAAATATTACAAGCAATTTCTATGTCTGTGAAAAATGTGCTGCCGGATGAATTCACAGCCGTGTGTTAAGGTCAACCATTCTAATTTAAGCAATGCATACCAGGAGAGCATGAGACCAACAGGCTCACATGCGCTAATCATACAAATATGAGGATGGAGCAGAGGTGTTATCTGACAAAGTGTATTCTCAAATGTGTACATTTCTACATTTAGACAGAATATACAGTAGATCTGTGTTTCTCCTTGTCAAAAATGAAAGTTGGTCTGTTTCTGTCTGTGTCTCTGTGTGTGATCGTAGTACATGGCACACAAGTGTGTCTAACCTCAGGAATGGCTGAAGGATGACTTCAGTTTGATGGCTTAGATTGGTCTCTTTTGTGCCAATCTGACCTGGCAAACCAGGTCTATACTTACTTATTACTTGATGGTTTATAAAGAGCATCTGCAAAAAGCATCAGACTTTGTTATTCACCTCTGTTCTTTAAAAAAAGCTTTCTCCCGCGCTACTGTTACAATATAGGATTAACATACATTTCTGGCAATCATTGTCATAACCCTTTAACATCAAAACAGCAATATTAATGTTTTCACACAGTGCCACATGCTTGAGTGGAGTTGTCTACCGACGGTAGCTGCTATAAATATGAAGTCGGGTCCTTGATTTTATGACTCACACTGATAGTCAGGCTCAAATAGATGACTTGTCTGACCTTTCTGTGGTTTGACCTGTACAACATGGGACAATTGTGATTGATATGACTAAACTAGAGATCTCTCTATAAATATGAATATCTACAAGAGTAATAGTACAGGTGTGGTCTGGTTACCCCCTAAAACATCCTCTTGAACTCATTATTTGTAACTATACAGTATAATAGGTTTTTATTAGAAGTGACTGAACCCTATGCTTTTTCTTTGATTGTGTTCCAGGTGTATTTATGGGGATGGACCTGCTTTGCCAGGTGAACAGCCATGCCCATCGTACAGAGGAGATGGACGTGGAAAGGCTGCTGGTTCGTCGGGGGCAGCCCTTCTCCCTTGCCTTGCAGTGCCACACAACCCTGTCCCCTAAACACAAACTAGCCATGATCTTGCATCTAGGTAAGCAACTCAAGGACAAGGACCATAAGCTTAAGTCAGCAATAGAGTGGATACTACTGCACAGTGGGAGGAGGAGTTAGTTATGATTGACAGATATAAAAAATAAAATGGTCTGGGAAAACAGCTTTGACTGCCAGTATATGTGTGGTTTTGTTTGTGTGTTTAGGTAAGGAGGGTGAGGTGGTGGTGAAGGTGTTGGATGCCCGTGCTGGCAGGGACAAGTGGTGGTTCCGCCAGCAGGGGGCTCAGAGTGAGGTGCTGCTGACGATCCACAGCCCAGCAGACGCCCCTGTGGGACTCTACAGCGTGACAGTGCTGCTCCTCTCCCCTGACGGACACATCCTGGAGAAGACAACACCAGAGACGTTCTACCTGCTCTTCAACCCCTGGTGCAAAGGTGAGCTCACACATGCATGTCCTGCGTGCACATGCACACACACACTAGTTGAATCAGTAAAGAAGTATTGAAAGTGCTCAGTGTTGCGGCACTGCACCCTGTCCTGTTTTATTTGCTCTTTTGGTAAGGTGGAGGGCTCACGGAGGTGCCACTCTCAGAAGGTTAGAGTCAGGGAAGATACCGTCTTCAGTTGTGTACTTGTGTCTGTCCCTGTGATTACTTTGAATTACATTTGAGCCGAACATGAAATTATAACAACATATAGAAAAATATTAAATTAGTGGAACAGATTGCTTATATGAAAGTTGTCAGTTGTGTGATATCACTACAACAAGAATGCCTCACTCTTCTCTGAGTCTTTATTTTTCTCCCTCCCAGCTGACTCTGTGTACCTCCCTGACGAGGAGCTGCTAGAGGAGTACATCCTGAATGAAAATGGCCTCCTTTACCAGGGTTCCTGGGACCAGATTTCCTCACTACCCTGGAACTTTGGACAGGTAGCAAAGAAACAGCACTTCTGAAGGACAGACAGCCAACACAGCTGAGATAGAATAGAGAGCCCAAACCTGTTGAACCCATTATCAACCCATCGATCCAATGAGAACCAGATCTCAGTGATGTGCAGCCTGAATCACAGTTCTAGCTGAGGCATTCCAAACAGAAAGATTAACAACGGGGCATGTGGGTGGGTGTTGGCAGCCAGTGGTTTCTGTCAAGTCTGTAGGCTTGATGGTGGCCTGTGTGAATTGTCACAGCTTGGTGTCGTTTGGAGACACCATGCACCAGCTGGCAGAGGAAATGTCTTTGGTGGATGTAAGACATTTTTACACTGGATGTGTGAAAATACCAACCACTCAAACGTGGGTTTTTCTCATCCGAGAGAGACAGAGACATAGTCACATAGACATTGAGAAAGAGACAGACAAACAACCTGCATGGCTTATTGTCTCCATCCAGTGAGGAGAAAGTACATAGAGTCACAGTCACAATCAACAATTCTATGTATGTATTTTTAACACTGGTTTGAGATGTGTATCTACGTCATCATGAGCTCACTTAATGCATTCTCATAATATTTTTATAATCCCTCATGTCATTTTTCATAGTTTGAACAAGATGTGGTGGACATCTGTTTTGAAATCCTGGACAATTCACCTGCTGCACTGACAAACCCAGAGATGGACACAGCCAACCGAGCAGACCCAGTGTACGTGAGCAGGACAATTACTGCCATGGTAAGGTTCACTCTATAACTTCATTATTTCTTCACATTGAGAATAGTTATAATCTCACAGTAATTAACCTACCTGCTCTACACCTGTGCAGGTGAATGCTAATGATGACCTTGGCGTGGTGTCGGGCCGTTGGGACGGGAAGTACGATGACGGGGTGCCGCCCACACGTTGGACTGGCAGTGTGCCCATCCTCAGGCGCTGGAGTGAGGCCGGGGCACAGAGGGTGCGCTACGGACAGTGCTGGGTGTTCTCAGGCGTAGCCTGTACAAGTGAGAGACACATATGTGGACAATTACAAATACCTAGGTATCTGGTTAGATTGTAAACTCTCCTTCCAGACTCACATTAAGTACCTCCAATCCAAAATTAAATCTAGAATCGGCTTCCTATTTTTGCAACAAAGGATCCTTCACTCAAACTGACTATCCTACCGATCCTTGACTTCGGCGATGTCATTTATAAAATAACCTCCAACACTCTACTCAGCAAATTGGATGCAGTCTATCACAGTGCCATCCGTTTTGTCACCAAAGCCCCATATACTACCCACCACTGCGACCTGTATGCTCTCGTTGGCTGGCTCTTGTTGGCTGGCCCTCGCTTCATATTCGTTGCCAAACCCACTGGCTCCAGGTCATCTATAAGTCTTTGCTAGGTAAAGCCCCGCCTTATCTCAGCTCACTGGTCACCATAGCAGCACCCACCCGTAGCACGCGCTCCAGCAGGTATATTTCACTGGTCACCCCCAAAGCCTATTCCCCCTTTGGCCGCCTTTCCTTCCAATTCTCTGCTGCCAATGACTGGAACGAATTGCAAAAATCACTGAAGCTTGAGACTCTATTCTTCCTCACTAACTTTAGGCATTAGCTGTCAGAGCATCTCACAGATCACTGCACCTGTACATAGCCCATCTGTAAATAGCCCATCTGTAAATAGCCCATCTGTAAATAGCCCATCCAACTACCTCAAACCCATATTATTTATTATTATTATTTTGCTCCTTTGCACCCCAGTATCTCTACTTCATCTTCTGCACATCTATCACTCCAGTGTTTAATTGCTAAATTGTAATTACTTCACCACTATGGCCTATTTATTACCTTACCTCCCTAATCTTACCTCATTTGCACACACTGTCTATAGATTGTTTTCCTATTGTGTTATTGACTGTACGTTTGTTTATTCCATGTGTAACTCTGTGTTGTTGTTTGTGTCGCAATGCTTTGCCTTATCTTGGCCAGGTCGCAGTTGTAAATGAGAACTTGTTCTCAACTGGCCTAACTGGTTAAATAAAGGTGAAATAAAAATGAAATAAAAACATAGGAGACAACACACTGACACAAGATGGCTCTCTCGCTTTGGCTCTCTCTCAGCTAATTTCCTAACACTCTCTGGTTCTATATTTGCACTATCAAATATTTCATTCAGCTACAGTATATTAAGCTATAAACAGACTATATGCTGTTTGCTGATTGGTTCCTTTCTCTCACCCATCACACAGTTCTTCGCTGTCTGGGCATACCCACTCGCCCAGTTACAAACTACTCTTCTGCCCATGACACTGATGGCAACCTGAATGTGGACTATCTGTATGATGAGCAGCTGGAGAGTGTGTCTGAAGGCAGGAAGGACATGATCTGGTAAGGCTCACAACCTTCTATAGTTTTCATGTTGCTTTCATTTCTAGATATCAGCTTAGAATTATGCAGAATCAGCACTGTATGATTGTGTGTGTGTGTGTAGGAACTACCATTGCTGGGTGGAGTCCTGGATGGACAGGGAGGATCTTCCTAAAGGCTATGATGGGTGGCAGGCTCTGGATCCCACCCCACAGGAGAGGAGTGATGGTACGGTCCCACTTCATATTCATGAGCAGTCTTGGTTTACTATTCCCTTTAAAAATCTATTTTTCTATGTTTGGGCTACTACAGGAAGTTACATTTCATACATGTTTTTCTGTATAGTAGTTTTTCTTGCCCTCATCCCTATCTCCTCCTTCTCAGGGGTGTACTGTTGTGGGCCCTGTCCAGTCAAGGCGGTGAGGGACGGTGATGTGGGGATGAAGTATGATGCAGCCTTCGTGTTCTCTGAGGTGAACGCAGACCTGGTCACCTGGATCGTCTACCCAGATGGCCAACGCTCACAAGTTTCCCTCAACCAGAATACAGTGGGCCAAAACATCAGCACCAAGAGTGTGTACGGAGACTACAGAGAGGACATCACTAAACATTACAAATACCCCGAAGGTATTCACTTCCTTCCCTTAAACAAACATACTGTAATGTTCACACCTGCACAAATACTAGCACAGATGGGAAGAGAACCTAAAGAGTACAGTAGACTGTTACACACTACAAATACCCCCAAGGGAAGGGTGTCACTTTGGACACATACCACACGAACACACCGTTAATTGAACAGTATGGCATCCTCCTTCCTTTCTACCAGGTTCAGTGAAGGAGCGTGAGGTGTATGAGAAGGCAGGACGGCGGGTAACGCAGCCGAATGGAGCACCAGGGCAGCTGGAGCTGAAGATCAAACACGCCCAGGCCGTCCTGGGGACAGACTTTGATGTGATAGTGGAGGTGCACAACGTCGGTGGAGAGGACACCCCAGCCCAGCTGACTGTGACGTCCAACGCTGTCACCTACAACAGCCTCCACCGGGGGGAGTGCCATAGGAAGACTGCCAGCCTGACCGTGCCAGCCCAGAAAGGTGGGCCTCAACTGCCATCACACAATCAAACTTTTGAACTAGTGTGAGACCCTGTGTTTGATTTATTTTTTAGTGGCACTGGGTCAGTCTGACCCCTGGTGTTCTTGTATGTTTAGGAACCAAGTTAACAGTGCAAAACTATGCCATGGAAAAAGTGTGAAACAATACAATAACATACTTTCTCCTCTCATCCCTATTATTCTCACAGCTCATAAGGAAGTGCTGCGGCTACGGTACGAACACTACGGGGCATGTGTGTCTGAGCATAACCTGATCAGGGTCACAGCACTACTCCAGGTCAGCGGCCAGCCCGAAGTCGTCTTACAAGAGGTCAACATCCAACTGAGCATGCCTCAGCTCCATGTCAAGGTACTATCTGGAACTGGAAATGGCTCTGGTGAAGCAATGCTTAAATTGAGTACTATTGGTCATGAGAATGGATATGTTCAAGTGCAAACAGTGGTTTATAGTATATTGATTTAAGGTTGTTTGTTACTGAAATGATAATTTCTGATGATGCCTACACTGTCCATGTTCTTTCCCCAGGTAGTGGGAGATGCAGTTGTATCTCGGAAATTGATTGCCCACATTAGCTTCACCAATCCACTGCCTATTACCCTCAGAGGGGGCGTGTTTACTGTGGAGGGGGCAGGTCTGACAGCAGCGCGGGAGATCCAAGCACCGTAAGTATCTCTGTGTGTTGTATGTGAGAGAGGAGATCCAATCTTCATTGAATTTGTATTCGCTTTTTCAGCAATGAGAGAATGTACGTAGACCTGAAACTCTTTAAAACCTAGGGCTCTTTAAGATCTCACACCCTGTGCAGCAGCTGCAGATTTAGAGGGGGTAGCATCTCAGAGAGCTTTTGGCTGCTACTGTAAATTCCTCAGCAAGGACATAGTCTGACCGCATTGCATGAGTAAAAATAACAAGATCTGCTTTTCTCTCGCTCCACCTCCCTTAAAAAGACAAAGAGAGATCCTGACATATCCTCCTCATCCCAGGCCAACGATGATTAAACCGCCCCAGCATGGCTCTCCAGGACCACAGGCCAAATGTTACCACACATAACCTCCAAAAAGAGATGCCAGTGTAAACATATGCCCTCAGACTAAACACAGGATAATATCTCTGCTGGCCGTCTGGGTGAATTTAACATTCTTTGACAAAACATCACACTTCCTGGAAGGACCTAGCCTACCTCATTTTGTGTGAGAAAAGTGTGAGAAAAAAAAATCCACATTTTCATAGCAGCACCAGGGTTGGGCAGTCATATAGTTTCTGTATCATGGGGTATACGGTATTACCAAAGATTTTTTATAAATAACCCAAGATAGACCAGAACTGAATCATAGTGGGCCGAACAAGCAAGGTGGGCAGAGCCAAGCATGAACTAGTGAGATCCTATTGGTGTGTTCTAGCATTTATTTGCATATTTCCGTTAGGGAATTCCGACTCTGTGAAATAGGCGTGTGAAATACTCAATTCGCCCTTGCACTCCTTCTAAACAATGCAATTTTTGAAACTTTGGCAAAGGGTAAAGTCTACAAAATGCAGTCCACTCGGTTTGTTACACATTTTAGTTTTGGAAACAGAAAACTGTACGGAGATCAAATGTTTTATAGATGAGAAAATGTACAGAATGTCGGCAAAAATCAATCTCGCTCCATCTTCTCCCACTGCCGGCCACTGGGCTTCCTCTCATCACCATATTTGGTAATGAGTGGAAACACCAACCGAATGCTTCACATTTACACATCCGGTGAAATATCCTGCTCATTGTTCCATCTGTGGTATTACCGAATGTGCATGCACACAAGGGGCGGTATTTAAAAAAACACAAAAAAATACAAATGTAGGCAGCAGGGATCTTGATCCAGGAGGGGATTGAATGTCTCTGCTGTAAACAAGAAGCTTGATTTTGACATCTAGCCACATAGCTAGCCAGTTAGCAAACAAAATGCATAGCTGGTGCCCTGAGATGAATCATTTATTTGACACATCTTAGATTTCTTATAGTCATGCTTAATTTATAAGCAGTGGCGTATGAGTTTCCCCAAACCCAATAAACACTTTTTCAAGGGAGTATTGAAAATCATACCATCTGTATTTTGAAATACCCCGGCATACGGTATAAAAGGTACAGTATATCACCCAAGCCTAAGCAGCACATAGCCACAACTGTAATTTCTGGCAGCTAATCGAGTTTACAATTCCAGCAGACCTGAATGTTAAACAATTTGTGTGGTCTTTCCCAGAAATATAGGACTACAAAAAAGTTTCTATTACCAGATAATGTTTCTGAATGAGCAGGTTTTTGGCAAGAGGTGTTAAAATACACTGAACAAAAATATAAACGCAACATGCAACAATTTAAAGGATTTTACTGTTACAGTTAGTTAATTTAAAGAAATCAGTAAAATGAAATAAATTAATTAGGCCCTAATCTCTGGACTTCACATGACTAGCCAGGGGCACAACCATTGGTGGCTTGGGAGGACAGAGGCCCACCCACTTGGGAGCCAGGCCCACCCACTGGGAAAACAGGCCCACCCAATCAGAATGAGTTTTTACCCACAAAAGTACTTTATTACAGACAGAAACACTCCTCAGTTCAATCAGCTGTCCAGGTGGCTGGTCTCAGTCGATCACACAGGTGAAGGAGCCGGATGTGGAGGTCCTGGGCTGGCGTGGTTACATGTGGTCTGCGGTTGTGAGGCCGGTTGGAAGCACTGCCAAATTCTCTAAAAAGACGGAGGCAGTTTATGGTAAAGAAATTAACATTCAATTCTCTAGCAACAGCTCTGGTGGACATTCCTGCAGTCAGCATGCCAATTCCACCCTCCCTCAAAACTTGAGGCATCTGTGGCATTGTGTTGTGTGACAAAACTGCACATTTTAATGCCTTTTATTGTCCCCAGCACAAAGCGCACCTGTGTAATGATCCTGATGTTTAATCATGTTTTTGATATTCCACACCTGTCAGGTAGATTATCTGGACAAAGGCCAAATGTTCACTAACAGTTATGTAAACAAATTAGTGCCCAAAATTTGAGAGAAATAAGCTTTTTGTGCATATGGAAAAATGCTGGGATCTTTTATTTTAGCTCATGAAACATGGGACCAACGCTTTCCATGTTGCGTTTATATTTTTGTTCAGTATAGCGTGACATGTTTGACATGGCCTCATTGAACACAGCAGGAGACCTCCGGTAGTATTTTAACCGTTAGTGGAACAGAGCAAGACTGAGTTGAAAGAACTATGTGTGCTTGTAGTGAAACGATCTCTTTCCTCCTACAGAGATGACATTGGACCAGGTCAAGAGGTCAAGGTCAAGTTGTCCTTCAAGCCCACCCGAGCAGGCCTGAGAAAACTGATGGTCGACTTTGATGCAGACAGAATAAGGGATGTTAAAGGCATTGCCACTTTGATTGTGAGAAACAAGTGAACTGTCAATTAACAACGTATATCATATCATGTATATTTCTATATAAAATAATTACCCTGTAAATGCAATATGAAAGTGAGTTGCAAAATCATGTGTTGTTATTTTCTATTCTTCTTGATGATCTTATGAAGAGATTTACAAGCCTTGGCAAAGAAAGGTGGGTCTCTGAATCCAAAAGTATTGCTAGAGTCCGGAGACTAAATCTAAATGTAACCATACCCTTTGTCACGTAGAGTAGGCCAGAAGGCTAAACTGAAAAACCTAACCTCTATCAAATAAAAATATGGCGGCAAAAGTACTTCTGTGCAAGGGTGTTTATTTATATAGTGAATCCGGTGCCAGGTTTCCTCCAGACGTGACACTTGGCATTTAGGCCAAAGAGTTCAATCTTGGTTTCATCAGGCCTGAGAATCTTCTTTCTCATTGTCTAAGAGTTCTTTAGGTGCCTTTTGGCAAACTACAAGCAGGCTGTCATGTGCCTTTTACTGAGGAGAGACTTCCGTCTGACCATTCTACCATAAAGGCCTGATTAGTGAAGTGCTGCAGAGATGGTTGTCCTTCTGGAAGGTTCTCCCATCTCCACAGAGGAACTCTGCAGCTCTGTCAGAGTGACCATCGTCACCTCCCTGACCAAGGCCCTTCTCCCCGATTGCTCAGTTTGGTCGGGCGGCCAGCTCTAGGAAGAGTCTCATTTTGAGTCTCATAGCAAAGGGTCTGAATACTTATGTTAATAAGGTATTTCTGTTTTAGTTTAAAAAATGTGCAAAAAAAAACCAAAATGTTTTTGCTTTGTCATGATGGGTTATTGTGTGTAGATTGATGAGGAAAACATTTTATTTAATCCATTTTAGAATAAAGCTGTCACGTAACAAAAATGTGGAAAAATGGAAGGGTTCTGAATTCTTTCTGAATGCACTGTAAGTCCAATTTGGATATGTTTGGCTGTTTTCGTTGCATAACATGTAGAAGCGGTCTCTATTCAGGTTAAGAAGAAGTGACTACTAAATGCTAACTCCCGTTCACATAAACTGGTTAGCACAGCTAGCATACCGAAATCAGTGGCTGTAATCAAATTAGTTTGTAACTGTAATTCAGTTGATTGGTAACAATGACAAGAACATGTGTTAGGTTGACATCCCCATACAATCATTATACTCTGATTTTTACCTCAACATAGTGTGAAATACACATATAAACAATAGCCTAAATGTCATCTAATTTTGCAGGGGGGCAATGAGGAGACTCAGGATCGTTCCCCCCCACAGCTCTTTCCCCCACGTGTTTCCATGGCAATTCCATTGTTTTGGTCGAGTTCAATTGACTTCTCCACCGCTACTATGCGTAGAACGCGTCATCGGGTTGAACGTTCATCTAGCGCCAAACTGTGCATGTGCAGGTCCTCAAATCCAAGGCACTCCTTCGATACAAGGTTATTTTTGACAAAACTGAATACGTTTGTCACTCACGTGGTTGGAGTAATAAAAATGTTCAACTGCTTAGGACATTGGCTCGAATCTAGGTTGTGCCTTTAGTTTAGAGAAATTGAACAACTACGGAATAATTTTTCACTTCTCTTATTGACTTCTCAAATCCCGGCCTGGTCTCTTTTGAACAGTCGCAATTATTATTATTTTTTTCATGGTGCACAAGACACCTGTCTGTTTTACGCCTGTCTCAGTGGACTTATATATTGCGGAGGCCACGGTGATGGCACTGTCTATCACTCTTAAGACATGATACTGAAATGGTATATGGTTTTTATGTAAAAAAATAATGGTGCAACACTAATAAATATAATATTCAGGGAGGCACGATATATAGGTGAACATATCAGAATCGGACGATATTAGCTATAAATGCCAACATTGGCATTGGCCCGATGTCTAGTTTAACGCCAATGTGCAAAACCAATGTCAAAGCTGACGTGCATACCTACAGTTGAAGTTTACATACACCTTAGCCAAATACATTTAAACTCAGTTTTTCACAATTCCTGACATTTAATCCTAGTAAAAATTCCCTGTTTTAGGTCAGTTAGAATCACCAATTTATTTTAAGAATGTGAAATGTCAGAATAATAGTAGAGAGAATTTTTTATTTCAGCTTTAATTTCTTTCATCACGTTCCCAGTGGGTCCGAAGTTTACATATACTCAATTAGTATTTGGTAGCATTGCCTTTACATTGTTTAACTTGGGTCAAACGTTTCAGTTAGCCTTTCACGAGCATCCCACAATAAGTTGGGTGAATTTTGGCCCATTCCTCCTGACAGAGCTGGTGTAACTGAGTCAGGTTTGTAGGACTCCTTGTTCGCACACGCTTTTTCAGTTCTGCCCACCAATTTTCAATGGGATTGGGCTCAGGGCTTTGTGATGGCCACTCCAATACCTTGACTTTGTTGTCCTTAAGCCATTTTGCCACAACTTTGTTTTTGTTTCATCAGTTCAGAGAACATTTCTCCAAAAAGTATGATATTTGTCCCCATGTTCAGTTGCAAACCGTAGTCTGGCTTTTTTATGGCAATTTTTGAGCAGTGTTTTTTTCCTGGCTCAGGTTATGTCGACTCGTTTTACTGTGGACATAGATACTTTTGTACCTGTTTCTACCAGCATCTTCACAAGGTCCTTTGCTGTTGTTCTGCGATTGATTTGTAATTTTCGCACCAATGTACGTTCATCTCTAGGAGACAGAACGCGTCTCCTTCCTTAGCGGTATGACGACTGCGAGGTCCCATGGTGTTTATACTTGCGTATTATTGTTTGTACAGATGAACGTGGTACCTTCAGGCATTTAGAAATTGCTCCCAGGGATGAAGCAGACTTGTGGAGGTCTATCATTTTTTCCCCAAGCTGTTTAAAGGCACAGTCAACTTAGTGTATGTAAACTTCTGACCCACTGGAATTGTGGTAGAGTGAATTATAAGTGAAATAATCTGTCTGTAAACAATTGCTGGAAAAATTACTTGCATGCACAAAGAAGATGTCCTAACCGACTTGCCAAAACTATAGTTTGTTAACAAGAAATGTGTGGAATGGTTGAAAAGCAAGTTTTAATGACTCCAACCTAAGTGTATGTAAACTGTATGGTTTGCATTAAAGTTTATAATATCAAAGGGAGTTCAATGAATTTATAGCTGCCTAGCCAGCTGTAAAACATGAACAGTCAGTGGTGAAGGTAATGGGTCTATTCTAAAGGCAGAGACAGACCCTGATGGTATTTTCTCAAGATTGAGAACGAGGCCAAACCTGCCATAAACATGATTGTTATACAAGGATGTCCTAGTGGAAGGAAGATTCCATTGGTATTTTATTAGCCCAGACAAGGGATGTGCTGTAACATTGTTTTTGCATGAATTTTGATGAAACTTACTCATTTTGCCAGAAGCAGATTAATGTTGTGTAGGGCCATTTTTTCAGTTCCTATTTGATGGCAACATATTGCTTCAGCATTTGCAATGGAAGCAAGGATCAATAACATTTTAATTGGAACTTAAGCTTTTTAGGTGCAGTGTTCACACCTGCCTACTTGAGCTGGGCGATGTGGAGAAAGATCCTTTAATTTGCCTGAATTATAAATACGATTACATGAATCAGCTTTTTTTTGTTTAAATGATCCTTTAAAGTACTACTACTAGTTTGATGGTTGTAGCCATCAATTGCCCCATTAACAACCACCCATATTAGCAAAGAAGGTGTGGTGGTACACACAGAAGTGCATCTGCACTGGGGGCTAGCACAATGACTTGGATTATTTGGGCAAGGACGTGTACCACAACACCTTCTTTGAGATGCTGGGCTCCTGGTCCTTCGGAGACTACTTTAAGGTAAACCAGGCAGACCAACCAACCGCCTGTTAGATAGTGTTGTCATCTGACCTGTTATGATGTCAATGTGGATGCGTGTTAGAAAGATGAATTGCTTTCTCTCATTTCCTTTCCTGCTGACTCCTCTCCCTGCAGCACCTTGCCTGTACCATGGCCCTGGAGTTGCTGACTAAGGAGTTTGGGATTCCCATCGAGTGCTTGTATGTCACCTACTTCGGGGGTCACGAAGAAGCTGGGCTGGAGCCATATCTGTAGTGTAAACAGATCTGGCTGGACCTCTGGTGAGTGAGTTTCACGAGTAGGAAATTCTGGTCAGAACTAATAGGGCTATTAGGTATCAAAATCTACCTGAATGACAGAAATATCCTGACCCGTTTCTACTCTTGTTAATGTGGTTAGTAACACTATGTGTTGGTTGATAAGTCTCTCAGGTAGAGGTCAACCGATTAATTGGCTTGGTTGGATGCGTGCTGTGTTAAGAAGCAGTGTGGCTTGGTTGGGTTGTGTTTTGGAGGACGCGTGGCTTTCGACCTTCGTCTCTCCCGAACCCGTACGGGAGTTGTAGCGATGAGACAAGATAGTAACTACTAACAATTGGATACCACGAAATTGGGGAGGAAAAGGGGTAAAATAAAAATATAAAAAATAAAAAATAAAAAAAATAAGAATTTCATGTTAGTAGGCAATTTTAACTAGGGAAATGGTCACTTCTCTTGTGTTCAGTGTCATGTATTGTCATGTTGTGTCTTGTTTCTGTCCTTTCCTTTCACCCTGTCTCCCTCTGCTGGTCGTACTAGGTTACCGTTTCTGTCCCTCTTTCCCCCAGCTGTTCCTTGTCTTCTCTGACTACCTCATTCACCCCTTTTCCCACCTGTTCCCTTTTTCCCTCTGATTAGGTCCCTATATCTCTCTCTGTTTTTGTTCCTGTCCTTGTCGGATTCTTGTTTGTTGTGTTTCATGCCTGAACCAGACTATCGTCATGTTTGCTGTAACCTTGTCCTGTCCTGTCGGAATCTGCCGGTCTATCTGAGCCTACCTATGTTTGGTTATTAAAGAAGCTCTGTTTAAGTTAATTCGCTTTTGGGTCCTCATTCACGCACCGTAACAGAAGAATCCGACCAAGAATGGACCCAGCGACTTCGGATCCTCTCCACTCAGCCGTCGAGATCCAGGGGGCGATGCTAGGCAGACACGAGCAGGAATTGTCTGCTGCTCGACATGCCGTTGAGACCCTGGCCACCCAAGTCTCCAACCTCACAGAACAGGTTCACCATCTCCGCCTCGATCCACCGGCCACTTCCAGGGCTTTCGAATCTCCGGAGCCCAGAATCAATAACCCGCCGTGTTACTCTGGGGAGCCCACTGAATGCCGCTCGTTCCTCACCCAGTGTGATATTGTGTTTTCTCTCCAGCCCAACACTTACGCCAGGAGCACTGCTCGTGTCGCCTACGTCATATCTCTCCTTACTGGACGGGCTCGTGAGTGGGGCACGGCAATCTGGGAGGCAAGGGCTGAGTGTACTAACCAGTATCAGGACTTTAAGGAGGAGATGATACGGGTTTTTGATCGATCTGTTTTTGGGGAGGAGGCTTCCAGGGCCCTGTCTTCCCTATGTCAAGGTAATCGATCCATAACAGACTACTCTATTGAGTTTCGCACTCTTGCTGCCTCCAGTGGCTGGAACGAGCCGGCTTTGCTCGCTCGTTTTCTGGAGGGTCTCCGCGCAGAGGTAAAGGATGAGATTCTCTCCCGGGAGGTTCCTTCCAGCGTGGATTCCTTGATTGAACTCGCTATTCGCATTGAGCGACGGGTTGATCTTCGTCACCGAGCTCGTGGAAAGGAGCTCGCGTTCTCCGTTGCCCCCCTCTCCGCATCACTACCATCTTCCTCTGCCGGCTCGGGAGCTGAGCCTATGCAGCTGGGAGGTATCCGCATCTCGACTAAGGAGAGGGAACGGAGAATCACCAACCGCCTCTGTCTCTATTGCGGTTCTGCTGGTCATTTTGTCACTTCATGTCCAGTAAAAGCCAGAGCTCATCAGTAAGCGGAGGGCTACTGGTGAGCGCTACTACTCCTGTCTCTCCTTCAAGATCCTGCACTACCTTGTCGGTCCATCTACGCTGGACTGGTTCGTCAGCTTCCTGCAGTGCCTTAATAGACTCTGGGGCGGAGGGCTGTTTTATGGACGAGACCTGGGCTCGGGAACATGACATTCCTCTCAGACAGTTAAGGGAGTCCACGGCCTTGTTCGCCCTGGATGGTAGTCCTCTCCCCAGGATTCAGCGTGAGACGCTACCTTTAACCCTCACTGTTTCTGGTAATCATAGCGAAACCATTTCTTTTTTAATTTTTCGTTCACCTTTTACACCTGTTGTTTTGGGCCATCCCTGGCTAGTTTGTCATAATCCTTCCATTAATTGGTCTAGTAATTCTATCCTCTCCTGGAACGTCTCTTGTCATGTGAAATGTTTAATGTCTGCTATCCCTCCTGTTTCCTCTGTCTCTTCTTCACAGGAGGAGCCTGGTGATTTGACAGGGGTGCCGGAGGAATATCACGATCTGCGCACGGTGTTCAGTCGGTCCAGGGCCACCTCTCTTCCTCCACACCGGTCGTATGATTGTAGTATTGGTCTCCTTCCGGGAACCACTCCCCCCCGGGGTAGACTATACTCTCTGTCGGCTCCCGAACGTAAGGCTCTCGAAGATTATTTGTCTGTAGCTCTTGCCGCCGGTACCATAGTCCCCTCCTCCTCTCCCGCCGGAGCGGGGTTCTTTTTTGTTAAGAAGAAGGACGGGTCCCTGCGCCCCTGCATAGATTATCGAGGGCTGAATGACATAACAGTGAAGAATCGTTATCCGCTTCCTCTTATGTCTTCAGCCTTCGAGATCCTGCAGGGAGCCAGGTTTTTCACTAAGTTGGACCTTCGTAACGCTTACCATCTCGTGCGCATCAGGGAGGGGGACGAGTGGAAGACGGCGTTTAACACTCCGTTAGGGCACTTTGAATACCGGGTTCTTCCTTTCGGCCTCGCTAACGCTCCAGCTGTCTTTCAGGCATTAGTCAATGATGTCCTGAGAGACATGCTGAACATCTTTGTTTTCGTTTACCTTGACGACATCCTGATTTTTTCACCGTCACTCCAGATTCATGTTCAGCACGTTCGACGTGTCCTCCAGCGCCTTTTAGAGAATTGTCTTTTTGTGAAGGCTGAGAAGTGCTCTTTTCATGCCTCCTCCGTCACATTTCTCGGTTCTGTTATTTCCGCTGAAGGCATTAAGATGGATCCCGCTAAGGTCCAAGCTGTCATTGATTGGCCCGCCCCTAAGTCACGCGTCGAGCTGCAGCGCTTTCTCGGCTTCGCGAACTTCTATCGTCGTTTCATCCGTAATTTCGGTCAGGTGGCAGCTCCTCTCACAGCCCTTACTTCTGTCAAGACGTGCTTTAAGTGGTCCGTTTCCGCCCAGGGAGCTTTTGATCTCCTCAAGAATCGTTTTACATCCGCTCCTATCCTTGTTACACCTGACGTCTCTAGACAGTTCGTTGTCGAGGTTGACGCGTCAGAGGTGGGCGTGGGAGCCATTCTTTCTCAGCGCTCCCTCTCTGACGACAAGGTCCACCCATGCGCGTATTTTTCTCATCGCCTGTCGCCGTCGGAACGTAACTATGATGTGGGAAACCGCGAACTGCTCGCCATCCGGTTAGCCCTAGGCGAATGGCGACAGTGGTTGGAGGGGGCGACCGTTCCTTTTGTCGTTTGGACTGACCATAGGAACCTTGAGTACATCCGTTCTGCCAAACGACTTAATGCGCGTCAGGCGCGTTGGGCGCTGTTTTTCGCTCGTTTCGAGTTCGTGATTTCTTATCGTCCGGGCTCTAAGAACACCAAGCCTGATGCTTTATCTCGTCTCTTCAGTTCTTCAGTAGCCTCCACTGACCCCGAGGGGATTCTCCCTGAGGGGCGTGTTGTCGGGTTGACTGTCTGGGGAATTGAGAGGCAGGTAAAGCAAGCGCTCACTCACACTCCGTCGCCGCGCGCTTGTCCTAGGAACCTTCTTTTCGTTCCCGTTCCTACTCGTCTGGCCGTTCTTCAGTGGGCTCACTCTGCCAAGTTAGCCGGCCACCCTGGCGTTCGGGGTACGCTTGCTTCCATTCGCCAGCGTTTTTGGTGGCCCACCCGGGAGCATGACACGCGTCGTTTCGTGGCTGCTTGTTCGGTCTGCGCGCAGACTAAGTCCGGTAACTCCCCTCCTGCCGGCCGTCTCAGGCCGCTTCCCATTCCCTCTCGACCGTGGTCTCACATCGCCTTAGATTTTGTCACCGGACTGCCTTCGTCAGCGGGGAAGACTGTTATTCTTACGGTTGTCGATAGGTTCTCTAAGGCGGCTCATTTCATTCCCCTTGCTAAGCTTCCTTCTGCTAAAGAGACGGCACAAATCATCATCGAGAATGTTTTCAGAATTCATGGCCTTCCGTCAGACGTCGTTTCGGACAGAGGTCCGCAATTCACGTCTCAATTTTGGAGGGAGTTTTGCCGTTTGATTGGGGCTTCCGTCAGTCTCTCTTCCGGCTTTCACCCCCAGTCTAACGGTCAAGCAGAACGGGCCAATCAGACTATTGGTCGCATCTTACGCAGTCTTTCTTTTCGCAACCCTGCGTCTTGGTCAGAACAGCTCCCCTGGGCAGAGTACGCCCACAACTCGCTTCCTTCGTCTGCAATCGGGCTATCTCCTTTTCAGAGTAGCCTCGGGTACCAGCCTCCGCTGTTCTCATCTCAGTTCGCCGAGTCCAGCGTCCCCTCCGCTCAGGCTTTTGTCCAACGTTGCGAGCGCACCTGGAAGAGGGTCAGGTCTGCACTTTGCCGTTATAGGACGCAGACTGTGAGGGCTGCTAATAAGCGTAGAACTAAGAGTCCTAGATATTGTCGCGGTCAGAGAGTTTGGCTCTCCACTCAGAACCTTCCCCTTAAGACGGCTTCTCGCAAGTTGACCCCGCGGTTCATTGGTCCGTTCCGTATTTCTCGGGTCATTAATCCTGTCGCAGTTCGACTTCTTCTTCCGCGATACCTTCGTCGCGTCCACCCGGTCTTCCATGTCTCCTGTATCAAGCCCGTTCTTCGCGCCCCCGCTCGTCTCCCCCCCCCCCCCCCCCATCCTTGTCGAGGGCGCACCCATCTACAGGGTCCGTAGGATTTTGGACATGCGTCCTCGGGGCCGTGGTCACCAGTACCTCGTAGATTGGGAGGGGTACGGTCCTGAGGAGAGGAGTTGGGTTCCCTCTCGGGACGTGCTGGACCGTGCGCTGATCGAGGATTTCCTCCGTTGCCGCCAGGTTTCCTCCTCGAGTGCGCCAGGAGGCGCTCGGTGAGTGGGGGGGTACTGTCATGTATTGTCATGTTGTGTCTTGTTTCTGTCCTTTCCTTTCACCCTGTCTCCCTCTGCTGGTCGTACTAGGTTACCGTTTCTGTCCCTCTTTCCCCCAGCTGTTCCTTGTCTTCTCTGACTACCTCATTCACCCCTTTTCCCACCTGTTCCCTTTTTCCCTCTGATTAGGTCCCTATATCTCTCTCTGTTTTTGTTCCTGTCCTTGTCGGATTCTTGTTTGTTGTGTTTCATGCCTGAACCAGACTATCGTCATGTTTGCTGTAACCTTGTCCTGTCCTGTCGGAATCTGCCGGTCCATCTGAGCCTACCTATGTTTGGTTATTAAAGAAGCTCTGTTTAAGTTAATTCGCTTTTGGGTCCTCATTCACGCACCGTAACAGTTCAGTGCAAGCAGAGTCAGGGTATATGCAGCAGTTTGGGCCACTTGGCTCGTTGCGAACTGTGTGAAGCTCATTTCTTCCTAATGACCGTAATTAATTTGCCAGAATTTTACATAATTATGACATAACATTGAAGGCTGTGCAATGTAACATCAATATTTAGACCCCTTAGATAAAATATGGAACAGTTCTGTATTTCACTGAAAGAATAAACATTTTGTTTTTGAAATTATAGTTTCCGGATTTGACCATATTAATGACCTAAGGCTCGTATTTCTGTGTGTTTATTATAATTAACTATATGATTTGATATTTGATAGAGCAGTCTGACTGAGCGGTGGAAGGCAGCAGCAGGCTCGTAAGCATTAATTCAAACGGCACTTTCCTGCATTTGCCAGCAGCTCTTAGCAATACATGAAGCACAGCGCTGTTTATGACTTCAAGCCTATCAACTCCCGAGATTAGGCTGGCAATACTAAAGTGCCTTTAAGATCATCCAATAGTCAAGGTATATGAAATACAAATGGTATAGAGAGAAATAGTCCTATAATTCCTATAATAACTACAACCTAAAACTTCTTAACTGGGAATATTGAAGACTCATGTTAAAAGGAACCACCAGCTTTCATATGTTCTGAGCAAGGCACTTAAACGTTAGCTTTTTTACGTGGCACATATTGCACCTTTACTTTCTTCTCCAACACTGTCTTTTTGCATTATTTAAACCAAATTGATCATGTTTCATTATTTATTGGAGACTAAATTGATTTTATTTATGTGTTATATTAAGTTCAAATAAAAGTGTTCATTGTTCATTCAGTATTGTTGTAATTGTCATTATTACAAATAAATATCTAAAAATTGGCTGAATAACCGGTATCAGATTTTTTGGCCCTCCAATAATCGGTATCGGTATCGGCATTAAAAAAAAAATCATAATCGGTCGACCTCTACTCTTCAAATCTGAAGACGGCACTCTACTGGTTACAAAAACAGTCATTCCCTCCTTTGGGTCTCACCTGTTTTACCTGTGTGTCCCCTCTGGGTGACAGGCTCGCATTCTGCCAGGCAGCATGAAGGATAACTTCTGGGAGATGGGGACACAGGTCCTTGTGGGCCCTGCAGTGAGATTCACTTTGACCGTATCGGGGGGAGAGATGCTACCTGCCTGGTCAATATGGACGACACCAACGTGCAGGAGATCTGGAACCTGGTGTTCACCCAGTTCAACAGGTAAAACATGGAAAATAAGTGGCTTGCAATAAGCTGTCTTATGTGTAATAAACGTATGCACACATGGTGCCCTACTCCTGTTCAGGTTCATACAGTTCAAGTCCCGCCTTTCCTTCCAGTTCTCTGCTGCCTGTGACTGGAACGAATTGCAAAAATCGCTGAAGTTGGAGACTTTTATCTCCCTCACCAACTTCAAACATCTGCTATCTGAGCAGCTAACCGATCGCTGCAGCTGTACATAGTCTATCGGTAAATAGCCCACCCAATTTTACCTACCTCATCCCCATACTGTTTATATTTATTTACTTTTCTGCTCTTTTGCACACCAATATCTCTACCTGTACATGACCATCTGATCATTTATCACTCCAGTGTTAATCTGCAAAATTGTAATTATTCGCCTACCTCCTCATGCCTTTTGCACACAATGTATATAGACTCTCTTTTTTTTCCTACTGTGTTATTGACTTGTTAATTGTTTACTCCATGTGTAACTCTGTGTTGTCTGTTCACACTGCTTTGCTTTATCTTGGCCAGGTCGCAGTTGCAAATGAGAACTTGTTCTCAACTAGCCTACCTGGTTAAATAAAGGTGAAATAAAATAAAATAAACATATGCAGATGCCCACATAGTCACATACAAGCATTATGATGTCACTGAACCTGTTTCCCCCTCCTCACCAGGGAGTCTGAGACAGAGCTGAATCCCCTGCCTATGAAGTGTTGATACAGGCATGGGTCTGGAGCGTCTGGTCCAACTATGACACAGACCTGTTCATCCCCTACTTCCAGGCCATCCAGAAGGCAAGCACCACTGCCAGTCATTATTTATTGAATCGTGTGTTCTCTGCCCTCTGAATGACCTTGCTGACTGTACCACTGTGTTTGTTCCAAACAGGGCACAGGAGCCAGGGACTACACAGGAACGGTTGGTGCTGAAGACGTAAATGGCATTGACATGGCCTACTGTGTCCTGGCTGACCACGCCCACACCATCACCATCGCCCTCTCTGATGAGGGCAGGCCAGACAACACAGGGAGAGGGTGCCCTTTTAACTGTCTGGCTGTCTTTGATCTATGCTCGTCTGAACATCAGTCTGTTAATGTGGACATGTTAACCCTCTCGCACTGTTTGTGTGCAGTTGTGTTGCTCTCACGAGAAGCTGGGTGCTCAGAGAGGCTTCTTTGCCACCTTAGTTGATGTGGTGGTAGAGTCCCTAGTATGAAATCTCATCCCACTCCTACTCTTCATGTTATTAACTATCTTTATCTCTCTCTCCCTCTTAGTCATCCTCCCTTACCTGTCTTCCTCTGCTGTCCCCTCTCTCCAAGGTGATGACTTCCCTGAGCTGAAGAAGGACCATGACATGGTGAAGGATATCGTCAATGAGGAGGAGGAGCAGTTCCTCAAGACACTCAGCAGGGGGCGAAAGATCCTGGACAGAAAGATCCAGAGTCTTGGAGAGAGCAAGGCCATCCCTGGTACTGAAGGGCCACATTAGAATATGGGATCAATTAGAAACATTTAAGTTGTTGTCAAAACAGAATGTTTCTGAACTCGTTTCTCTCCTCTTTCTCTCCCTGTGTAGGTGACACAGCCTGGTTGCTGTACAACACATAAGGTTTCCCCAGTGGATCTCACTGCCCTCTTTGCTGAGGAGAGGGGGATGAAGGTGGACGTTACAGAGGGGGATGTTGGAGAAATGGTGACCAGTAGAAAAGATAGAGCCTTGGATTGGCATGGGAGTTTATGTGAATATCTGCATTTGCCTGTCTTGAGTACTGATTTGCGGATGTACAAAGACAGGAATGCTTTCCTCTCTGTCAACATTTCTCAGTCAGCATTGCACTATTAAGTGAGAAGTGCCTTGCTCTGCTGATTAGCTAAATCAGTATTTACAAGTACATTACAGATCCATCACATTGCAGTGGTAATTCATACTGAAAGGCTCCTTTCCACATAGGAGTGAAGGTCAAAATCACTTCAATAAAGCCAAATGATATCAGTGCTAAACATGCAAGTTGGCTTTCTATCTAAAGAATGAGTATGATGCTTCAGCATAATGAATGACTGATCCAGCATTAGAGTAAAGTTAGTTGCAGGTTTTTTGCAATGGAAATAGATCTGAGATTGGGGATTTGGGCTAAGGCTTTCTCCTCATGTCCCAGGGAAGGGCTCTGGGGAAGAGGACCACATCATGCTGGACATCTATGCCACCGAGGACGTATGCAATCAGGGCATCGCTGCTACTGACGACTCACCCAAGTACAGCTACAGTGCTGACGACTCACCCAAGTACAGCTACAGTGCTGACGACTCACCCAAGTACAGCTACAGTGCTGACGACTCACCCAAGTACAGCTACAGTGCTGACGACTCACCCAAGTACAGCTACAGTGCTGATGACAGCGGCAAATATGGACAGAAACAAAATCAACTCAATTTCATTCACCAACTCAAAGATGGTTTGCTTGATATTTATTCAAATCAGTTTCTTGCTTGTGTCAGTGTTTTAATCTCTTTATATGTTTCTGTGGTTGTCCCACAGTTTGAGCAGGCTGTGGGGACAGTGCTGGCTCTGAGAAGGGAGCGTGCCGTCGTGGATGAGGTAACGACAGGGCAGGAGTGTGGGGTTCTGCTGGACCATACCTCCTTCTATGCTGAGCAGGGAGGACAGAGCTTTAACGGGGGCTACATGCTGAGGAAGGACGACTCTGGAGATGACGTAAGGACAGGACAATCAAACTATGGCCGTAATTGTATAAAAAAGCATATCAAACCTTTGAAACAATGTAAGGTCAAGCCACAGTGAGGAGAGGTCCATATCACACCACATTTTACTCCCTTCCTCAGAGGATGGAGTTCACAGTGAAGAACACTCAGGTTCATGGTGGATATGTGCTGCTTGTAGGAACGGTTTGTGGCACTCTGGAGGTGGGCGACTGTGTCATCCTGCACGTGTACGAGGTAATACATCACTCAGAGGTACATTTTAGGACTCAGTTTTGAGATATTTTCTCAACTGACTTGGTATTGAAAGAAATTCATTACATGTCTCTTTTGTCCACCCTCCACCGCCTCTCTCCCAGGCCCGTCATGAGTAACCACACTGCCACCCACATCCTGAACTTTACCCTGCGGGGGGTCCTGGGAGAGGCTGACCAGCGTGGCTCCCTGGTGGCTCCTGACCGCCTGCACTTTGACTTCACCGCCAAGGGTGCTCTGTGCACAGGAGCGGTGCGACGCACAGAGAAGATTGATTCATGACGCAAAGGTGAGAGGTCATAGGCCACTGAAAGTATGAGTAGGGAGGGGTATGTTGTTTTCTGTTTGATCAAGTTTGTATTTACACAGATCTATGGTTTCAGGTGTTATTGATCTCAGGCCTTTTGTCTATTGTTTAATTTTTGCATTCCTGGGCTGCTTTGCTTCTTCTTTGGCAAACAACACCATTGCGCCTTAACATTCCGCCTATCTCCCTATAACTGTTATACAATATGTCACCCCAAGGCGCCTGTCATTATTTTCTCCTCCTCACAGAATGCAATGTTTTCAAGCACGTATTACCAAGTCACTGTGTTGTTGCAGTCTCTGGGCATAGCGGTGATCTCCCAGTGGGAGAAAGATGATATGAGGGAGGCTTTGAAGGGACTGAAGAAGACCATGGATGACCTGGACTGTTCCAACAAGGCTGATGTCCAGAAGAGGATGAGAGAGCGCGGGGGGGCAGGTCTAGGCTAAGAGGGGTTGATAGAGGTTTTATGACTGTGTGAAGGGATTAGTACATGTCAGAAAATTGATTGCAGGGCCATTCTATAAGTATTGTTTTTCATGGTTGAGCTGGTATTTCATTGCTATGTGCTCTCCTCCCCCAGGTTCTTGAAAAGACCAAGGAGATGATTGACAGCAGTCCTAACCAGCTGCTGGTAGTCATGGAGATGGAAAATGGAGTCTCTGCCAAGGTAACAATAGCATCCTTTCTAAGGCATCCCAAAAACTACAATACCACAACACAGCACCAAGATCCATCAATTCTAATCAGGAGTGTAATTCTAACCTGGTGTTTGTCTGCATCTCTCTGTCCCAGGCTCTGAATGAGTCTCTGAAGCTGCTGAAGACTCAGTCCCCCCAGACTGCTGCTATGCTCTTCACAGTAGACAACGAAGCTGAAAATATCATCTGTTTATGCCAGGTTCCCCAGGTAAGCCATGCATCTAACCTACATGTGTATTTGCATCCATTCACACCATAATTCACAGATGAGCTCCTTATTTGTGCTTAATGCAATAACTTGCATATTTTGTTGGGACAGTATCTTATCTGTTCACTCTCTCCTCTACCAGGATGTTGCCAACCGAGGTCTGAAGGCCAATGAGGGTGTGCAGGAGCTTAGCCCTCTGATGGATGGCAAGGGTGGTGGCAAGGATATATCTGCCCAGGGCACTGGCAGGAACACACACTGTATAGCAAAAACACCACAAATGGCCAACCAGTTTGCCTGTCTCAAACTGGGTGAAAACTAATATGGAGGAGACTGGGGTGTGGTGAAGGATTGTAGGGAAAACCCTTACCACCCCCACTGGAATGTTCCAGCTCTGTTCTCTGTGACTCTGGACATTCCAGGTAGGAAATTGTAAAGGAACATTCACCCATCTAATGGTTAGAAAGGGAAGAAGATGCACGAGCCCTCTGTCTCTTTCTCTGAAAGGGAGATGCACCTGCTATTTAAGGAGGGTATCAAGGTTTGAGCCGATGCACAATTCTGATGGATCCTTCAATGGTCTGTGTGCTCAAAGGAGGCTAATCACTTTGATTGGGAAACTGAATGATGATCGGTGTATGCGAGATGCTAACCCAACAGCCTCCTACCTGATCTGTCCTCTAGTAGTCAAAGCCCAACAACTATCCTCTTAAACCATCCCTTTTAAACTAATGATGGAAATACTCAATGGTAAACTGCTTCTGTTCATTGCCTGTTCCTCTCTATTCCAGTGGTCTCTCCATGTCATTGTGTTTGTGTCTCACTTCCCTGCCCTGACTGTGGGGAGATTGTAATGTAGATTGACACCTACTACAGTAGCCATGAAAGGCAGAAGCAACCTTAGCATCTGTCAGTGCCGCTAGCTTTGACAGTCTTGTTGTCTCTTTCATATGTAGCGTCCAATAAATAATTGGCAATTAATTAAATGGATGACATGACATTGTCAAATCTGTGAAATGCATTTTATTGCCACTTCCTAGGAATGCATTGGGATTAGTCCATGTCTGATGCATTCCATGTTGTGGAATGAAAACACTGGTAACGCTTGATTTCTGTTGCATTCTTTCCACGAATACTAGTAGTTAGATCTCTCTTCTCCTGTAGTTTATGGGCAATGGTACGGTAAGATGACCTGTTTGACTGGTCAGTCAGATGCTAGGTAAAGATGTCAAGCTTTAGTACAGGGCAGATGTTGTCGCTGCTCCTACTACCCCACTTAAGAAAAGATCCAGAAAGCCACATTTGTTTCATTTTGTTTTTATTTTACAATAGCATATGATAAAAACAGTCCATCATATAGATCGAGTTTTAAAATAGAGATGGAGTACTGACTGACCCAATGATAGTCATAACACCAATGAGGATACTATTGGTAATAGTAGTAATACGATAGTAACACTATGTACACTGTTGTCGGTGAATCCTGTTGTTGTGCACAAGAGAACTCTAATGAAGAGCTGGAGATGCAGACCACCAAAACAATGCAACAGAATAGATACAGTATGTGTCTTAAGAAACCATGTAGGTAACGCTACAAACCAGAACCAATAAACTCAAAATACATTAAAAAACGATCCATTATCCAACGATACACTCGGGGACAGCAGAGTGGAAAGGGATCTCACCTTTCACACAGTCAATTTCCCCAGAAGGTACACTGCAATTGAACAACATAATAGGGGAAATACTGTGTCCTTACTATGTGAAAACAAAATGATGCAAGTTGAGCTAGGATGTGGCGTTAAGCATTAGTGGGCTAGCTTTATTGATACATTACATATGGGCCTTATATACTGTTGAATAAACATTTATAGAGTTAGAAAAGTGATAGGAAGTAATGGAATGAAAGATATAGAAGTCATTAGAACAATGTTAATTATGTTTGATACTCTTTGGTGAAGTATTGTACATTCTATTTCTGGCACGGACAGCACCACCCAGAAAAGTGGTGGGAATATTTAGACTTTCCATGTGAAACAGGGTGGAGTTGTGTTTTAAGCACTAGATACATCGCCATTGGCTGTCATCTTGGAACACGTTAGCTCACCGACAACGGCAAAACACAGATTGAGCACAGCAAATTCATTCAGCCATTGTCATATCACCCAAAACTAGTCGTCACAGATAGAGTTCATGTCAAGGTAATGTGTTCTGTATAAAAAGTAACATAAAGAAAGCCTTTCTACGTGGCTCCTAGAGAAAGGCAGAGTGAAACGTATGTGTGTGGGTCCAGAAGGCACAGCTCTCAGCCAAGCCGAGACCAGGGGGTGTGTATAATGTACGGTAATGTGTGTGGGTCCAGCTCTCAGCCAAGCCGAGACCAGGGGGTGTGTATAATGTACGGTAATGTGTGTGGGTCCAGCTCTCAGCCAAGCCGAGACCAGGGGGTGTGTATAATGTACGGTGTGTGTGTGGGTCCAGAAGGCACAGCTCTCAGCCAAGCCGAGACCAGGGGGTGTGTATAATGTACGTGTGTGTGTGGGTCCAGAAGGCACAGCTCTCAGCCAAGCCGAGACCAGGGGGTGTGTATAATGTACGGTGTGTGTGTGGGTCCAGCTCTCAGCCAAGCCGAGACCAGGGGGTGTGTATAATGTACGGTGTGTGTGTGGGTCCAGCTCTCAGCCAAGCCGAGACCAGGGGGTGTGTATAATGTACGGTGTGTGTGTGGGTCCAGAAGGCACAGCTCTCAGCCAAGCCGAGACCAGGGGGTGTGTATAATGTACGGTAATGTGTGTGGGTCCAGCTCTCAGCCAAGCCGAGACCAGGGGGTGTGTATAATGTACGGTAATGTGTGTGGGTCCAGCTCTCAGCCAAGCCGAGACCAGGGGGTGTGTATAATGTACGGTAATGTGTGTGGGTCCAGCTCTCAGCCAAGCCGAGACCAGGGGGGGTGTATAATGTACGGTGTGTGTGTGTGGGTCCAGCTCTCAGCCAAGCCGAGACCAGGGAGTGTGTATAATGTACGGTAATGTGTGTGGGTCCAGCTCTCAGCCAAGCCGAGACCAGGGGGTGTGTATAATGTACGGTAATGTGTGGTCTAAATCAGGGAAAAGAAGCCATTTGAATCCCTCAGAATGTGCATGTGTAAGAGACATGACTAACAAACAGTAAGATTTGAATAGCACATGCAGGTATTTATAGTAGGTGTGTGAATGTGCATGACTACCAACACTTAAGATAGCACTGTACTGTAGCTGAGGTTTATGGTGCACTACAGGAAAGGTACTGTATGTCCAACAATGGGAAAAGGCACGCAAGCATGGACGTGTGTGTTGTCACATGGCTGTAAATACAGTGCCTTGCGAAAGTATTCGGCCCCCTTGAACTTTGCGACCTTTTGCCACATTTCAGGCTTCAAACATAAAGATATAAAACTGTATTTTTTTGTGAAGAATCAACAACAAGTGGGACACAATCATGAAGTGGAACGACATTTATTGGATATTTCAAACTTTTTTAACAAATCAAAAACTGAATAATTGGGCGTGCAAAATTATTCAGCCCCCTTAGGTTAATACTTTGTAGCGCCATCTTTTGCTGCGATTACAGCTGTAAGTCGCTTGGGGTATGTCTCTATCAGTTTTGCACATCGAGAGACTGAATTTTTTTCCCATTCCTCCTTGCAAAACAGCTCGAGCTCAGTGAGGTTGGATGGAGAGCATTTGTGAACAGCAGTTTTCAGTTCTTTCCACAGATTCTCGATTGGATTCAGGTCTGGACTTTGACTTGGCCATTCTAACACCTGGATATGTTTATTTTTGAAGCATTCCATTGTAGATTTTGCTTTATGTTTTGGATCATTGTCTTGTTGGAAGACAAATCTCCGTCCCAGTCTCAGGTCTTTTGCAGACTCCATCAGGTTTTCTTCCAGAATGGTCCTGTATTTGGCTCCATCCATCTTCCCATCAATTTTAACCATCTTCCCTGTCCCTGCTGAAGAAAAGCAGGCCCAAACCATGATGCTGCCACCACCATGTTTGACAGTGGGGATGGTGTGTTCAGGGTGATGAGCTGTGTTGCTTTTACGCCAAACATAACGTTTTGCATTGTTGCCAAAAAGTTCAATTTTGGTTTCATCTGACCAGAGCACCTTCTTCCACAAGTTTGGTGTCTCTCCCAGGTGGCTTGTGGCAAACTTTAAACAACACTTTTTATGGATATCTTTAAGAAATGGTTTTCTTCTTGCCACTCTTCCATAAAGGCCAGATTTGTGCAATATACAACTGATTGTTGTCCTATGGACAGAGTCTCCCACCTCAGCTGTAGATCTCTGCAGTTCATCCAGAGTGATCATGGGCCTCTTGGCTGCATCTCTGATCAGTCTTCTCCTTGTATGAGCTGAAAGTTTAGAGGGACGGCCAGGTCTCGGTAGATTTGCAGTGGTCTGATACTCCTTCCATTTCAATATTATCGCTTGCACAGTGCTCCTTGGGATGTTTAAAGCTTGGGAAATCTTTTTGTATCCAAATCCGGCTTTAAACTTCTTCACAACAGTATCTCGGACCTGCCTGGTGTGTTCCTTGTTCTTCATGATGCTCTCTGCGCTTTTAACGGACCTCTGAGACTATCACAGTGCAGGTGCATTTATACGGAGACTTGATTACACACAGGTGGATTGTATTTATCATCATTAGTCATTTAGGTCAACATTGGATCATTCAGAGATCCTCACTGAACTTCTGGAGAGAGTTTGCTGCACTGAAAGTAAAGGGGCTGAATAATTTTTCACGCCCAATTTTTCAGTTTTTGATTTGTTAAAAAAGTTTGAAATATCCAATAAATGTCGTTCCACTTCATGATTGTGTCCCACTTGTTGTTGATTCTTCACAAAAAAATACAGTTTTATATCTTTATGTTTGAAGCCTGAAATGTGGCAAAAGGTCGCAGACTCAAGGGGGCCGAATACTTTCGCAAGGCACTGTAATTGATATGTGTCTTTGTTATGAGGGCTCTTCCTGAAAATCAAACTAAGAGAATCACATTTCTTTCTTCAGCTCTCGCTCACACACACACGCATGCACAACAATGGCTGGGATGGTCATGGAATTTTGGATGACGGCTATTGGTCAGCCAAATGACCACGGTCAACCGGCCGACCCATCTTCAGTCAGCTATTCTTTTTTTTTTCAGAGTTCCTAAACTCTTACTAGCAGTCGGTTTAGTTATGTTTAGCCATATTACTCTCAGCTATCAAGTGGTCATCATTAGACTCAGAAAGAGGCAGCCTTCAGTTTGTCCTATGCATGCATAATGTCTGGGCTTCAGAGTGATGCAGTATCCCTTAACAGGCAGAAGGAGGCAGCAGGCCATCTTAGTTAGGGCTCTTTTTACTCAGTCTTATTCTTAGTGGTATTATCTTGAATTTACCAAGAACATTGTGTGAACCCGTGTATGTGTGGGAGAGTGTGTATGCACCCGTGTATGTGTGGGAGAGTGTGTGTGTGTACCCGTGTATGTGTGGGAGAGTGTGTGTGTACCCGTGTATGTGTGGGAGAGTGTGTATGTACCCGTGTATGTGTGGGAGAGTGTGTGTGTACCCGTGTATGTGTGGGAGAGTGTGTGTGTACCCGTGTATGTGTGGGAGAGAGTGTGTGTACCCGTGTATGTGTGGGAGAGTGTGTGTGTACCCGTGTATGTGTGGGAGAGTGTGTGTGTACCCGTGTATGTGTGGGAGAGTGTGTGTGTACCCGTGTATGTGTGGGAGAGTGTGTGTGTACCCGTGTATGTGTGGGAGAGTGTGTGTGTACCCGTGTATGTGTGGGAGAGTGTGTGTGTACCCGTGTATGTGTGGGAGAGTGTGTGTGTACCCGTGTATGTGTGGGAGAGTGTGTGTGTACCCGTGTATGTGTGGGAGAGTGTGTGTGTACCCGTGTATGTGTGGGAGAGTGTGTGTGTACCTGTGTATGTGTGGGAGAGTGTGTATGTACCTTCAGAAAGTATTCACACCGCTGGACTTTTTCCACCGTTTGTTGTGTTACAGGCTGAATTTAAAATGTATTACATTTGGATTTTTTTGTCACTGGCCTAAACACAATAAATACCCCAAAATATAAAAGTGGAATGACGTTTTCTGATATTTTTAGAAATGAATAAAAAATGTAAAGCTGAAATGTTTTGAGTCAATAAGTATACAACCCCTTTGTTATGGCAAGCCTAAATAAGTTCAGAAGTTAAAATGTGAGTCACGAGTCACATAAAACAGTAAGTTGCATGGACTCTGTGTGCAATAACTGTTTAACATGATGTTTGAACGACTACCTCATCTCTGTACCCCACACATACAAGTATCTGTAAGGTACCTCAGTTGAGGAGTGAATTTAAAAAAAGATTCAACCATAAAGACCAGGGAGGTTTTCCAATGCCTCGCAAAGAAGGGCACCTATTGGTAGATGGGTAAAAAATAAAAGAAAGAAAAGGCATTGAATATCCCTTTGTGGTGAACTTATTAATTATACTTTGGATGGTGTATCAATACACCCAGTCACTACAAAGACACAAGCGTCCTTCCTAACTCAGTTTCCGGAGAGGAAGGAAACCACTCAGGGATCTCACCATGAGGCTAGTTACAGAGTTTAATGGCTGTGACAGGAGTAAACTGAGGATGGAGCAACAACATTGTAGTTACTCTACAATACGAACCTAAATGGCAGAGTGAAAAGAAGGAATCCTGTACAGAATGTTCCAAAACATGCACCCTGTTTACAACAAGGCACTGAAGTAATACTGAAAAGAATTTGGCAAAGCAATTCCCTTTTTGTCCTGAATACAAAGTATTATGTTTCGAGCAAATCCAACACGTCACTGAGCACCACTCTTCATATTTTCAAGCATAGTGGTGGCTGCATCACGTCATAGGTTTGCTTGTTGTCAGCAAAGACTAGGGAGATTATAGGATGAAAAGAAACAGAATAGAGCTAAGCACATGCAAAATCCTATAGAAAAAAACAGGTTCAGTCTGCTTTCCAAAAGACACTGGGACAAATTCACCTTTTAGCAGGACAATAACATGGCTGCGTGAGTGGCACAGCGGTCTAAGGCACTGCATCTCAGTGCAAGATGTGTCGCAACAGTCCCTGGTTCAGATCCAGTCTGTATCACATCTGGCCGTGATTGGGAGTCCCATAGGGCAGAACACAACTGACCCAGTGTCGTCCGGGGTAGGAATTTGTTCTTAACTGACTTGCCTAGTTAAATAATGGTTATATATATATATATTTTCAAATAACCTAAAACACAAGGCCAAATATACACTGGAGTTTCTTACCAAGACGACATTGAATGTTCCGGAGTGGCGTAGTTACAGTTTTGACTTAATTCGGCTTGAAAATCTATGGCAAGACTTAAAAATGGCTGTCTAGCTATGATCAACAAGCAACTTAACAGAGCTTGAAGAATTTAAAAAATATTAATGTGCAAATATTGTACAATACAGATGCGCAAAACTCTTAGAGACGTACCCAGAAAGACTCACAGCTGTAATCCCTGCAAAAGGTGATTCTAACATGTATTGACTCAGGGGTGTGAATACTTATGTAAATTAGATATTTCTATTTCATTTACAATTAATTTGAAAAAATATCTAAAAACATGTTTTCACCTTGTCATTATGGGCTATTGTGTGTAGATTGGTGAAAAAAAATCCATTTTGAATTCAGGCTGCAATACTTTCTGAAGGCACTGTACAGTATATACAGCTAAAAAGTATTTAGTCAGCCACCAATTGGTCAAGGTCATTTTCATCATAGGTACACTTCAACTATGACAGACAAAATGAGAAAAAAAAAATCAAGAAAATCACATTGTAGGATTTTAATGAATTTATTTGCAAATTATTGTGGAAAATAAGTATTTGGTCTCCTACAAACAAGCAAGATTTCTGGCTCTCACAGACCTGTAACTTCTTCTTTAAGAGGCTCCTCTGTCCTCCACTCGTTACCTGTATTAATGGAACCTGTTTGAACTTGTTATCAGTATAAAAGACACCTGTCCACAACCTCAAACAGTCACACTCCAAACTCCACTATGGCCAAGACCAAAGAGCTGTCAAAGGACACCAGAAACAAAATTGTAGACCTGCACCAGGCTGGGAAGACTGAATCTGCAATAGGTAAGCAGCTTGGTTTGAAGAAATCAACTGTGGGAGCAATTATTAGGAAATGGAAGACATACAAGACCACTGATAATCTCCCTCGATCTGGGGCTCCACGCAAGATCTCACCCCGTGAGGTCAAAATGATCACAAGAACGGTGAGCAAAAATCCCAGAACCACACGGGGGGACCTAGTGAATGACCTGCAGAGAGCTGGGACCAAAGTAACAAAGCCTACCATCAGTAACCCACTATGCCGCCAGGGACTCAAATCCTGCAGTGCCAGACGTGTTCCCCTGCTTAAGCCAGTACATGTCCAGGCCCGTCTGAAGTTTGCTAGAGAGCATTTGGATGATCCAGAACAAGATTGGGAGAATGTCATATGGTCAGATGAAACCAAAATATAACTTTTTGGTAAAAACTCAACTAGTCGTGTTTGGAGGACAAAGAATGCTGATCCGTGTAAAGGAAAGAATGAATGGGGCCATGTATCGTGAGATTTTGAGTGAAAACCTCCTTCCATCAGCAAGGGCATTGAAGATGAAACGTGGCTGGGTCTTTCAGCATGACAATGATCCCAAACACACTGCCCAGGCAACGAAGGAGTGGCTCCGTAAGAAGCATTTCAAGGTCCTGGAGTGGCCTAGCCAGTCTCCAGATCTCAACTCCATAGAAAATCTTTGGAGGGAGTTGAAAGTCCGTGTTGCCCAGAAACAGCCCCAAAACATCACTGCTCTAGAGGAGATCTGCATGGAGGAATGGGCCAAAATACGAGCAACAGTGTGTGAAAACCTTGTGAAGACTTACAGAAAACGTTTGACCTCTGTCATTGCCAACAAAGGGTATATAACAAAGTATTGAGATAAACTTTTGTTATTGACCAAATACTTATTTTCCACCATCATTTGCAAATAAATTCATTAAAAATGATTTTCTGGATTTAAAAAAACATTTTTGTCTGTCATAGTTGAAGTGTACCTGTGATGAAAATTACAGGCCTCTCTCATCTTTTTAAGTGGGAGAACTTACACAATTGGTGGCTGACTAAATACTTTTTTGCCCCACTGTATGTGTGAATGAGTGAGTGGTTTTAGTCTTATCTGTATGTCAGCTTGTGTTTGTGTCTGCTTGTGTTGTTGACTGTGCGTAAGCCTCTCCCCAATTAACCTAATCAGCAGTATGATTAGTCACTTAAAATGGTTAACACAAATAAAACGGTTAATACCGTATATGTGGTCAAATCGCTGTGGGCTGTACATACCTTCAAGATGATAGTCATGTAATTACAACAGGAACTCTTATTTTGAAGTAGCCTCTGGGCTTGAAAGCATGTAAACCTCAACTACCTATTGCTCCTAGCACCATGCAGGTGTGGCTAGCGAGAGGGCTTTAGCAGCAGCTCTGCAGGTGGGTGTGGACATGGCAGGGATAGCTCAGTGACCGTCACTGGTTGTCATGGTATTTACGGTGGGGGCGACAGAGTGGGAGGGGACTGAGTCTCTGGGCGTGAGACCCCCAAGGCGTGTGATGACTCAACCCCCAATGGCTGAGCAAGAGGGGGGGATTGTGGATGGGACTGGTTCACAGGTCCATTCAGTGGCTAGGACAGACTTATCTGCCCCCTCTATAGTTCTGTCGGAGGTAGTAGGCCTGTTGGGGGCAGAGTGTAATCACATGTAGTTCGACCCAAAACCACCATCATCTTACCACAATGGGAACATGATTAGCAGGCATTGTATAATGTACTGTTTTGGATCCCTCTCTATGCAAAGCACAAAGAAGCAGGTGACAACATCAAAAAGCCTTGTGGTGATGGGTGTTCTAGTGTTCCTGTAAACCTGTCCAGCCCACCACACCTTCAGCCCTCGTCACTTTCCTGGGAAGATGGTGATCTTGCCAGCCTTAACCAGCGAGTCAATGATCAGGGCCTCATAATCTGCATCATGCACCCCTGTTTTCCGGAACTCTCCAGAGTAGCGGTTCTGCTCCCAATAGTGGTGCCAGTTGCCTCGACTGTCAGCGCCAAAGCCAAACACATTCACCTGGAATACAAGATAACGTTTTAAAACAGGCAGAGAGACTGGCCGAGAGACATGTCTGTATTGGGTGTTTGTGTGAAAGTATGTTAGCGAGGTCCTCACCTCGTCACACACGTGCAGAGCGAAGAACAGGACCAGCATGCCTGTGGAAGGGTAGCGTCCATGGTGCCTGGTCCAGCGGTCATGGATGTACTTGAAGAAGGCTGGGTTGAAGATCTGAGCCTGGGGAGATTAGATAGCAGCACAGTGTACCATGCTGGGTTTACCAATGATATTGGAGACAGACATATTTATTTACAATTCTGCACTATTGAACAAATACATGACAAAGGTTGGATGGAGAGATTATAAATATAGATTAGCACCTTGTCCTTGTCCACCCGTAGAAACTGCTTCACAGGGGCGTAGGTACTGAAGGAGAGAGAGATAAAGGGAGAGCGAAAGAGTCTTAGCACACTTTTATCCTTTCATTTCTAAATTGCTGTGAAATGATTGACTGATTCACAGATGGCACGCCGTTCCTTTTTCCCACAGAGAGAGTGCTCTGTTGATGATGTGCTCTGACCTGGAATGGGATGAGAGAGAGAGAGAAAGACAGAGAGCGCAGCGTGTGAAGATGTGATTGTGAAGCCAGCAGTTCACTTTGAACGTGAACAAAATGTGCTCGTGTGAAAAGGTGTGTTTATGTAAAACAATATAAATGGACTCGGGTCCGGCCTGCTCACTAGGCAGGATTAGGTGTCCGCCTAAATCCTAATCTAAGTGGCAGATTGACGAAGGCAGCATTTTCTGAGCTAAACTGACCAAGACGCAACTCCAACAACAACAACATAAATCCTCACACAATTCTGCCCCCCCCCCAAAAATGACAATTTCTCTCAACCAGAGGCATAAGGTATTTTTAGGCGAGCGATTTCGCCCTGTGATAAGCAGTGCCCACTTTGTCAAAGGCAGGGGCGCAAAATATTTTGCTTGTCCAATCCCAGCGCGCCTCTCCAAGGTGCTGTTGGAGAGACGCAACGCTGCGGAGCTCCACCAACGTTCTGTCAAGAAAATAATCTAACATAAATCATGTAGCAGATATAGGATATGGTAGAAAGAGTGTGTGGACTTCTCTGTAGGCTACTGGCTGGAGATAAAATGACAAAGAGATGTAGAGATGGACACTTATTTACATCATGCAGGTTTCTCAAATCATATAGCCAAACCTAAATGGTGCTCAATCAAAATGAAAAAATGTGCTGTCATGTTAACAAACAACATATCCTAAAAACAGAACAGGTCAAAGTAGAATGGACAACATGGATGGACAATCACAACCATCGTCATGATCATTGGTTTCAAGTTTGTATCGGTACATTTTTGACAAGCTGATCGTAGCGAAAAAGAGAATACTTCTGCATTTCCTGCTGTATAAACACATTGCAAATAGGCTCACGATAAGTTCTGATAAAGTTGGGTAGCTGATAGTCAGAGCTTAAATAGACAAATTGATTAGTCACAGGAATCAGGACTAATAAAGCCAATGCAGCAGCTGGTTTTACAAATGGTGGGACTACCACATGGACGGGCATTCATACAATTCCATTTTGGGGCCACACATTAGGCTACATCCCATTAAGCACAAGCCAACGTCTTTTGGACATTGTTTTGGGGGTATTTTACAAACGGTAGGCTTACCACATAGATGGGCATTCATAAAATGTAATGTCAGGCAACACTGTCGGGTGCACCTCAGTAAACACAGACTGATGCCGACATCTTTTGGACAATCTTTTTTTGGTGCAGTCCGGACCGGCCCTGATTTCCACATCCGGTACGGGCCAAATCTGAACCAATCATAGACGTTGAAAATACGTAATTTATAGACCTTCATTCAGAACCAAAAATGAGCCTGACTTCAACATCTGAAAAGTTAAAACAAGTATTCTAAACATACGTAAAAAATATACTTTCAACATTCATTCAGAACCTAAATTGAATCTTTTAGTTGTCTTTTCAACGTCATTTTGCTTACTGGGACTTTTTAAAGTCTAGCAGCATTTTTTGGTCTAGCTTAGGGCTGCAGAACAACAAGGACCGGAACTGAATGGACTGCGTGTATGTGCTGGCAGTTTTGTTCTCACAAGCGAATCTGTCCAGTGGAGAGTGCGCTGGTGATCCACAGCAGGTCCAGGGTCTTGAAGGGCACCAGGACGAAGCTGACATTGGCTGCCAGGTTCTTGGCACTCTCTGGGTACATGAAGTGGTGGGTGGTGTGGCTGCCTGCATCCTCCTCATAGCCCAGCGTGGGCGCCAGATTGATCCTGACAGACACAGGTAATCAGACCATGCTGGGAGCAGCTCCAATGACAGACAAACACACAAACAGAGGGATATCAAGACATCTCAACAAGACTTGCCTAGTTAAATACAAATCTCTCTCTCTCTCTACAATAACTGTAAAGACCCTACAGTAGCATTATAGCACAACACATAATATAACTTACCAGCTACTAAACAGATGAACATAACCTGTTCTAAACCCCCTCAACTACTAAACAGATGAACCTAACCTGTTCTAAACCCCCTCAACTACTAAACAGATGAACATAACCTATGTTCTAAACCCCCTCAACTACTAAACAGATGAACATAACCTGTTCTAAACCCCCTCAACTACTAAACAGATGAACCTAACCTGTTCTAAACCCCCTCAACTACTAAACAGATGAACCTAACCTGTTCTAAACCCCCTCAACTACTAAACAGATGAACCTAACCTGTTCTAAACCCCCTCAACTACTAAACAGATGAACATAACCTGTTCTAAACCCCCTCAACTACTAAACAGATGAACCTAACCTGTTCTAAACCCCCTCAACTACTAAACAGATGAACATAACCTGTTCTAAACCCCCTCAACTACTAAACAGATGAACATAACCTGTTCTAAACCCCCTCAACTACTAAACAGATGAACATAACCTATGTTCTAAACCCCCTCAACTACTAAACAGATGAACCTAACCTGTTCTAAACCCCCTCAACTACTAAACAGATGAACCTAACCTGTTCTAAACCCCCTCAACTACTAAACAGATGAACCTTACCTGTTCTAAACCCCCTCAACTACTAAACAGATGAACCTAACCTGTTCTAAACCCCCTCAACTACTAAACAGATGAACCTAACCTGTTCTAAACCCTCTCAACTACTAAACAGATGAACATAACCTGTTCTAAACCCCCTCAACTACTAAACAGATGAACATAACCTGTTCTAAACCCCCTCAACTACTAAACAGATGAACCTAACCTGTTCTAAACCCTCTCAACTACTAAACAGATGAACATAACCTATGTTGTAAACCCCCTCAACTACTAAACAGATGAACATAACCTATGTTGTAAACCCCCTGTCTCTTCCTCCCTCCCTCACCTCATGATGTAGTTGTGGCTGTCTATGGTGGGTCCGTAACCGGCCCCACGCATGTTGCCAGAGTTCCCCACCACGGCACAGCGCAGGCAGCGGGCGGGGTCCCAGGAGCCATAGGGGGAGCGGCCAGGGATCACCTGGAACAGCCGCAGCAGTACTTGCTGGATAGTGTGGGGCTTGAACTGAGGTTGCAGCATCTACAAGCAGGGGGCGACAGAGAGGCCACACAGTCAGGAGAGCAGTACAGGGGGACTGGGAGAGTACCATAGACTTTCTCTCATTCCTCCTACAGGATGTCAAAAGAGGGCAGAGGGGTAGGTTTTAGTGTCCTAGTGACTCATGGAAAAGAGAAGAGGTTACAACCTATTTAAATGGAGGTGAAAAGAGTCTGTTTTTCAAGTCTTTGCTATAGGAGCACATGCAAACCTCCCAACCCTCAAACAAAACAGTTCCATCAGGCTATCGGCACCAACCTTTAAATACCTCTCTCTCACACAGCTCTCTCTCTCACACACAGCTCTCTCTCTCTTACACAGCTCTCTCTCACACACACACGGCACTCTCTCTCTCTCACACAGCGCTCTCTCTCTCTCACACAGCGCTCTCTCTCTCTCACACACGGCGCTCTCTCTCTCTCACACACGGCGCTCTCTCTCTCACACACACGGCGCTCTCTCTCTCTCACACACACAGCGCTCTCTCTCACACACACAGCGCTCTCTCTCACACACACACGGCGCTCTCTCTCTCACACACGGCGCTCTCTCTCTCACACACGGCGCTCTCTCTCTCACACACGGCGCTCTCTCTCTCACACACAGCGCACTCTCACACACACACAGCGCACTCTCTCTCTCTCTCTCACACACACACACACACACACAGCACACTCTCTCTCTCTCTCTCACACACAGCACTCTCTCACACACAGCACACTCTCACACACACAGCACACTCTCACACACACAGCACTCTCACACACACAGCACTCTCACACACACACAGCACTCTCACACACACACAGCACTCTCACACACACACAGCACTCTCACACACAGCACTTTCTCTCTCACACATACAACACTTTCTCTCTCACACATACAGCACTTTCTCTCTCTCACACATACCACTCTCTCTCTCTCACACATACCACTCTTTCTCACACACATACCACTTTCTCACACACATACCACTCTCTCTCTCACACATACCACTCTCTCTCTCTCACACATACCACTCTCTCTCTCTCTCTCTCTCTCACACATACCACTCTCTCTCTCTCACACATACCACTCTCTCTCTCTCACACATACCACTCTCTCTCTCTCTCACACATACCACTCTCTCTCTCTCACACATACCACTCTCTCACACATACCACTCTCTCTCTCTCTCTCACATACCACTCTCTCTCTCTCTCTCTCTCTCTCTCTCACACATACCACTCTCTCTCTCTCTCTCTCTCACACACATACCACTCTCTCTCTCTCTCTCTCTCACACATACCACTCTCTCTCTCTCTCTCTCTCACACACATACCACTCTCTCTCTCTCTCTCACACATACCACTCTCTCTCTCTCTCTCTCTCACACACACCACTCTCTCTCTCACACATACCACTCTCTCTCACACACACACCTCTCTCTCTCACACACACCTCCCTCTCTCTCACACACACCTCCCTCTCTCTCACACACACACCTCCCTCTCTCTCACACACACACCTCCCTCTCTCTCACACACACACCTCCCTCTCTCTCACACACACCTCCCTCTCTCTCACACACACCTCCCTCTCTCTCACACACACCTCCCTCTCTCTCACACACACCTCCCTCTCTCTCACACACACCTCCCTCTCTCTCACACACACCTCCCTCTCTCTCACACACACCTCCCTCTCTCTCACACACACCTCCCTCTCTCACACACACACCTCCCTCTCTCACACACACACACACACCTCCCGCTCTCTCACACACACCTCCCTCTCTCTCTCACACACCTCCCTCTCTCTCACACACCTCCCTCTCTCACACACCTCCCTCTCTCTCACACACCTCCCTCTCTCTCACACACCTCCCTCTCTCTCACACACCTCCCTCTCTCTCACACACCTCCCTCTCTCTCACACACCTCCCTCTCTCTCACACACCTCCCTCTCTCTCACACACCTCCCTCTCTCTCACACACCTCCCTCTCTCTCACACACACCTCCCTCTCTCTCACACACACCTCCCTCTCTCTCACACACACCTCCCTCTCTCTCACATACACCTCCCTCTCTCTCACATACACCTCCCTCTCTCTCACACACCTCCCTCTCTTTCTCTCTCACACCTCCCTCTCTTTCTCTCTCCCTCTAAGTTTCCCCTGCATGACCTCTCCCCAATGCTCCCTCTCTTTCCTTTACTCTGTCTTGCTCCCTCCCCCTCCAGCACTTGGAACAGCACACCGGCTTTCTGCAGGGTCACGAATTATTGGCAGATGTTCAGTGGGCACTGCTGCTGCCAAACAGTGTCTTTACTGCTCTGCTCTACTCCTGCTCTGCTCCATTGTAGAGAAACTATGACATGCTCTTCATTGCTCAACAACCTTGACCATATACTAGGTATTATGTACTAACCAACTCAACAGTGCAGACTCGACTTAACTCTTCGAGAGATCCATTAACCCTAATCTATGCACTCTTTCACCTTTCCTGTGCACCTACCTCATTAGCTCCTCTCTCTAATCTCATCCTTTCACCTTTCCTGTGCACCTACCTCATTAGCTCCTCTCTCTAATCTCATCCTTTCACCAGCTCATTTACTTAACACCACTTAGTAGCTTGGCACTAAACTGGTCTGCCTCTGTTTGCAATCACCTAATTATCGAGTAGGATATATACTGAACAAAAACATTCATGTAACATGCTACAATTTCAAAGACTTTACTGAGTTACAGTTCATATAAGGAAATCAGTCAATTTAAACCAATTAATTAGGCCATCATCTATGGATTTCACATGTCTGGCCAGTTACACATGGGCTGCGGTTGTGAGGCCGATTGGATGTACTGCCAATTTCTCTAAAACAACTGTGTTGCATCACAACCATCCATCTACATAGGGACTTATGGTAGAGAAATTAACATGAAATTCTCTGGCAACAGCTCTGGTGGACATTCCTGCAGTCAGCATGCCAATTACACACTCCCTCAAAACTTGAGACATCTGTGGCATTGTGTTGTGTGACAAAACTGCACATTTTAGAGTGGCCCTTTATTGTCCCCAGCACAAGGTGCACCTGTGTAATGATCATGATGTTTAATCAGCTTCTTGATATGCCACACCTGTCAGGTGGATGTATTATCTTGGCAAAGGAAAAATGCTCACTAACAGGGATGTAAACAAATTTGCGCACAACATTTGAGAGAAATAAGCTTTTAATGCATATGGGCTCTTTCATTTCAGCTCATGGAAAATGGGACCAACACTTTACATTTTTGCGTTTATATTTTTGTTCAGAATATATAAAGCAAGGCCAGGAACTCGAGGATGTGACACTAAATAAGTTAAACTTCAGACCAAACACAAACTAATTTAGTTTTCTAAAAATGGTACTTCTCACAGGTCAGCATCTTTCTCTCACACGTCTTCTACTTCAGTGTTCACGTCTGTTAAGAATATCAGCCTCTTTAAGCTACGTAATCACCTAGGCGTGCTTTCCTGTCTGTAATTCAAACAGACTTACAGGGAATATTTTTCCACTGGACCTCTACAGCTTTGTCTGACTTGTTCATTTCAATATTCAGACATTACTCAATGTCCTCTTTAACAGACACATCATGTGCTTGCCTTCCTTTAATGTGATTGGCAGAGCTGCTCTCATTCTTTCCAGGGAGAGCAGAAGAATAGAGGATGGTAAAATGAAGTAAAACATAGAAGCTGTTCAGCTGGATCACTTACCACCCACCAGTAGTAGACGTCTGAAGGCAGCTGGATGTTGTCCCGTGTCCACACGGGGGAGATGTCCGGGTCGTAGTTCTCATCAAACCAGTCCGACACCCCAGGGTCCCCCACACAGCGGGGACAGGCACATGTCTTCTGCTGCTGGGTGCTCTCCAGTGGGCCCAGCTGGTGGACACCAGAGTAGTTGGGCACTAGTTTTACTCGGCTGGACTTTTCCCACCCGGGGGGCTCCAGGTAGGGCAGGCCAACGCCCCCCCTCAGAGAGATGGAGAAGAAGAGGGAGGTGAGAAAGACAAGGCCCAGGGAGCCCAGCAGAACCCACACCCTCAATGAGCACCGCATGCCCCCTCCGCCGGCCCTGGCCCCTGCCATTCGACCACCCCTCTCCACGCTGGTCCCGCCTGTCAACATGGGCCTCAGCTCCCCTGATCTTTGGACCCTCACCCCTCCAGGGCTGCCCCACACCCAGCCCCAGTGCCCCTCCCGGTGCTGGGTGACGGAGGGCACCCGGCCCCCCCAATTCCATGCGCTGTTTCCTGCCACCGTCCCCACCCTGCTGGCCTCAGCGCCACTCAGTGTGCTGGCTGGCTCACGCTGGCTCAGAGAGAACACTCTCCCAGCGCCACAGACAGAGAGAGGGAGAGCCGCTGCTCCACAGAGAGTCTCTCAGTGTCTCACACTAAACAGTTTGTCAGAGAGTCTGTGTCTGTTGCTTCTCCCCACTCTCCGTCTCTCCGCACGCAGCTGCCGCTCTTCACACCCACCAGCCCGGCTCTTCACTCCCTGCACTGCTCCAGTCCTGGATGGGAGCTCCAGCAGTGCCTGCACATACAAAACTCTGATGAACTCTGCACAAATTGTACACTGATAGAGTCTGAGAAACTGTCAGAGCTTATCACGCTGTGTTAGCAGTCCCACCTATAGTGATATCCATAGTAAAAGTCAGGTAGCGAGTCATTAGTGTCATCTCAGCCGTCCATGTGAGTAGCCCGCCCTGGTGTTTGGAGGTCCTCTGTCAAGTGCTGAAGCAGTCTTCTGAGTAGTATGCTCTAGCGGGCTAGACGGGAGAAGGAGGGTAAAAGGCGGCGGCGACTGCAGGCAGGCTGGCATGAAAGAAGCTCCATCGAGTCTCTAGTCAACCTGAACAAATAACACGTCTCCTCCTCTCCCTCCCTCTTCTCACATCTCTGCCCGTCTCGCGCGAGCTTGATTTTTTTTCTGTCAGAAGATCCACTTTGGAGCTTCTGAGACTTGCAGAAAGAGCAGAGCTACTCAGGACTTTGTGTTCTCCTCCGCTAGAACGTAGGGCCAGGTGTCCTGTAGTCTAGTTGTCATTGAGGCTGTGAGTGGTGTGTGTCTCTGTGTGGCAGACTGAGCATCTACCAGCCCTCCAGATGCTCTGCATCCACGTTCTGTCTGTCTGTCTGGGGGAGGAGCTCTCTGGACATGTCAAGTCTGATTGACAGGAGAATATGGGCACAAATATTCATCGCAGTGTGGCCTCAAAAAGTCTGCGCGACCATCAGAATTCCAGTGCTCTTCAGTCAGAGAAAAAGCAATACTGTAAAAGCTCCTAAAGTAATCAAAACATTCTGGCCGTAATGACAAAGAGGATTGCCACAGAGTCTTAAGAAAAGTAGATACGAGGACCTTAAAAGGGCTTACCAATGAATGCCCTGAAAGGAACTGAGGCTATGAGTGACTGGATTGAAAAAAGACAAATCAATCAGAAGAAAAAATCCCATCTGGCACTGAACATCAAACAGGACAAGAGGGAAGGGGGGCTGTCCAGCAGTGGAGATTCTTTGTATAATTGTGTGTGAGTGTATGTGAGGCTGGGCCACTGCCTGCCAGTAGCTGTAGGGTTTAATTGAATTCTGCTGTGTAGTGTTGGTGGAAGTGCAGGCTTTGTCAGGATGATGTGCCCTGACCTGCTGCTCTCCCTAATCTGTAATCTCAGCAATGCAGTCGCCTGCCCACCACATTATCCACTCTCTTCCCTCTCTCTGCCAGCCAGATGCTAACCTTCCGCCCAGTGTCGCTCCAGTGCCCTGCAAAGTGGTGCAGTCCTGCTGTTAGACAGTCCTTGTCTGTGTGTGTGTCCACCTCTCGATCCCTGACACAAAGACAGCCTCACAGGGGAACTGAGGAGCAGATAGACACCGTAGCCCCTGTAGCTCCTGCTCCCTATCTGCTTGTTTCCAGGTCCCTGTCCTCCTGAGACACCAACACACCGCTGTTCAGAAAGTGGTGGACAGCTGGAGGAGAGAGAGGAGATAATATAAGTGAGGGTGTGATTCAACAGACTGGGCATTTATAACACACAGGCATCATGGCATTCCCGGCAATAGAGATACTGACATTTACCTGGGTTTTTGACTTCATGACAGTGTTTGATTTGAAAGCTTTTGTGTCGTTCAAGTTATTGTGTCTGCTGTAAAGAACGCTCCCTTGTCTGAGCCCCTCTCGGCATTTACTCTTTCCTTGGTCTTTATATTCAAAACAAACCCCAAACCTCTTGAAAAATTAGATGAATCATGCCTACCCTACCAGAATAGCACAGAATAATGATGCTCATCAGACTTTACATTTGTGGTTTGGTGCTTGTCAAGTCTGTTCAGCTACCACATACCCAAACACAAACAACCCAAAACAAAACAAAGCCCCATTCATTAGGAGCATATCTAATTGAACAGAATTAGAGTTTATTATATCTCAGTATAGCAGCCTCTTCATCTCCCTTATTCCCCTGCCTCAGCCAAAAACCACTTTCCATCTCTACTGCTAAATGCATTTTGTGACTTCGTCTATTCCCCCAAACACCTCATCTCGCTCTCTCTCTCTCCGGGCCAGTCTCTGAGGGAAGAACAGGGGATGTGCTTCTATCTTTGGGCCTCTGTGGGGACCTAAGCTTACAGATGAAAGGAGACAGAGTATCTGCAGCAGGGCCAAAGCACTGGGTTGACAAAGACCAGACATGACATGTAGAAAGAAAGGGACAATCAACAAATAATGTTACACAATGACTGGACCATAATACGTTGGCGCTGAAAACCACATCTGAATGCAGCTCTCCAACTCTCAGGCCACAGTGTAGGTAGGGCCCTACGTAGATGGATGGTTGTGATGGAACGCCTGTTGTAAATACATGTTGGAGTCATTGGTAATGGATGGACCAGTCATATACATATAATCTCTCATTCTAGTTCAGTAGGATCAGTGTTTGTACTCTTTTAACTATGCCCCCCAATGAAAAACGTGCTTGCTTTCACCAAAGAGGAGACTTCAGGTTTCCATGGCTACATACTAGACTCTGTGCGATTGTCCAGAGATGCGTGTTACTCTCACTGAATCAGATTTACAGAAAGGCGTATATACAGGAAAGACTGTTGGTCCACAAACATTTCAATGTTTACAAAATGGGCCAGCCTGGACTTGCCAAAATGCTTCCAAAACACATGGGAACCATCCCAAAAAAAGACAGAACAACATCATACAGCACACACAAATACTTAGGAAGAAGAGATCAGTAAAATACACAATAGCAAAATAGCTAAACATGTGGTCATATGGCAGGATGCTGCTGAAGGATGCTGCCTCAGCTTCAGATTGAATGATGGGCACTGTGATTATATGTGTGGGGGTACCGCTAAAGCGTCGATAATGCCACGATAATGATTTTTGTCACCAATTAGAACATTTTTACATTACATATTCACCAGCAAGCGTTGCATTTGTTCCTTGAAGCTGCAGAGCCCACGTAAGTGGGACAAGAATCGGACAAGAAAGAGGGATGGTCAGAGCGAGAGATTGAAAGAAGGAGTGTGGGAGTTGGAGGGAGATACAAGAGAGAGGATTGAGACTTAAGTGATTGCTACCTGTAGAGATACGCTATCTATCTTCACTGTGACAGGAACATAGAGTACCAGCAACAAGCACAGGCACTGATCTCCTACAGGGCCAGCTCGCAGGCACAGCTTTGAAACTGAACAAAATGGCTCTCCACCCCATGGCAAATGGGTAGAACTGCAGGAAATGTACTTTAAAACTTGAATTATTCTCAAATGTTTTGAATGCAATGTGCCCCCCAACCAAATCTCATTTAGGGCTCCAAAAAGGCTAGGGCGGCCCTGATCCCCTATTTGAATATGTGAAGAAAAGCATAATCATGTTGGGGAGAGAGTTATCCTAGAGACAATCTGGCTTACACTCTTGCAGTGTATGCATGGATCATCTTGACCACAGAGATGATCTTTTCTAATCAAATTCACTGACGTCAATCTAAATATCTCAAAGCTGGAAAAGCCAACAGACAAGCACACATTGGCGGATGAGATGGACACGCTCTAAAAACAAGCATAGCCATATGAGAAGTCCAGGAGTGACCTCACCCACGTATCTTCCATTAGCCAACACTTCTATAAACACACATGTATGCAAGAACACATGTGCAGCATGCGCACAACCACACACACATTAAGACTTTGTTCCATCTCTGTCCTGATTGTCTACACAGGGTTGTGGGGGGTTGGAGGGGTGAGGGCCTCTGTTGCCCTGGAAACATTGCCTCACAGCTGGCTGCCATGGCAATGTAGCAAAATGTAGAAAAAGATATCCATGGACAAGACTGCGTAGCCACCTTAAGAAAGTGCATGCATTACAGGCTCTATCAATCAGTGGAGGCTGCTGAGGGGAGGACAGCTCATAATAATGTCTGGAACAGAGTGAAGGGAATGGCATCAAACACATGGAAACTATGTGTTTGATGTATTTGATACCATTCCACTTATTTCCCTCCGGCCATTAACACAATGGCTGTCCTCCCCAATTAAGTTGCCACAGACCGCATGTGCTATCAATCAATCAATCAATCAAATGTATTTATAAAACCCTTTTTACATCAGCAAATGTCACAAAGTGCTTATACAGAAACCCAGTCTAAAACCCCTAAAACTCCATCCATAATGGATGCCTTATTCTGTGGACTGAGACTTTACGATGCAGCCACAATGCAGCAAACAAGTGTTTGCTTGCCTCTGTCGATTAATCTGAACAAAATACACAGATTTTCAATGGCTGGACCGAGAGGCCTATTCAAATTTCATGTTTAATGGATTAAAGCATTTAAGCGTTATCAAATCAAATTTTATTTGACACATGTGCCGAATACAACAGGTGTAGGTAGACCTTACAGCGAAATGCTTACCTGTCTGTCAAAGACTTTCGGAGGGGACTGGACCTGGGGCTTTCCTTAAGGAAATCAATGTGAAATAACTGACTGACTTTTCATGGCTACCTACATGACTGCTATGGGGTGGTAGCATTTAAGCAGGTTACCTTCGTTTTCTTGGGCAGAAGGACTATGGTGGTCTGCTTGAAACATAACATACTCGGTCAGGGAGCGGTCTGTTTTGAGCCCCATATTTTAGCAACAACAAATAAAACAAAACCCAACATTTTTTTGTTATTTTGGCATTAATACGTGTCACATATCTGTTTCCAAACAATGTAAAAAAATATACACTACCATTCAAAAGTTTGGGGTCACTTAGAAATGTCCCTGTTTTTTAAAGAAAAGCACATTTTTTGTCCATTAAAATAACATCAAATTGATCAGAAATACAGTGTAGACATTATTAATGTTGTAAATGACTATTGTAGCTGGAAACGGCAGATTTTTTATGGAATATCTACATAGGCGTACAGAGGCCCATTATCAGCAACCATCACTCCTGTGTTCCAGTGGCACGTTGTGTTAGCCTTTTAAAATGATAAACTTGGATTAGCTAATTGATCATTAGAATCCCCTTTTGCATTTATGTTAGCACAGCTGAAAACTGTTGGGCTGATTAAAGAAGCAATAAAACTGGCCTTCTTTAGACTAGTTGAATATCTGGAGCATCAGCATTTGTGGGTTTGATTACAGGCTATAAATATCCATAAACAAATAACTTTCTTCTGAAACTCGTCAGTCCATTCTTGTTCTGAGAAATGAAGGCTATTCCATTACAAGAAATTGCCAAGAAACTGAAGATCTCGTATAACGCTGTGTACTACTCCCTTCACAGAACAGTGCAAACTGGCACAAACCAGAATAGAAAGAGGAGTTGGAGGCCCCGGTGCACAACTGAGCAAGAGGACAAGTACATTAGAGTGTCTAGTTTGAGAAACAAGTCCTCAACTGGCAGCTTCATTAAATAGTACCCACAAAACACCAGTCTCAACGTCAACAGTGAAGAGGGGACGCTGGTCTTCTAGACAGCGTTGCAAAGAAGAAAAAAAAGAAGAGTCCTTTAGGTGCCTTTTGGCAAACTCCAAGCAGGCTGTCATGTGCCTTTTACTGGAGCGGCTTCCATCTAGCCACTCTACCATAAAGGCCCGATTGGTGGAGTGCTGCAGAGATGGTTGTCCTTCTGTAAGGTTCTCCCATCTCCACAGAGGAACTCTGGAGCTCTGTCAGAGTGACCGTCGTGTTATTGGTCACCTCCCTGACCAAGGCCCTTCTCCCACGATTCCACAGTTTGGCCAGGTGGCAAGCTCTAGGAAGACTCTTGGTGGTTCCAAACTTCTTTCATTTAAGAATGATGGAGGTCACTGTTTTTGAGGACCTTCAATGCTTGCAACATGTTTTGGTACCTTTCCCCAGATCAGTGCATTGATACAATCCTGTCTTGTAGCACTACGGCCAATTCCTTCCACCTCATTTTTGCCTTGACATGCATTGTCAACTGTGGGACCTTACACAGACAAGTGTGTGCCTTTCCAAATCATGTCCAATCAATTGAATTTCCAATCAAGTTGTAGAAACATCTCAAGGATGATCAATGAAAACACGATGCACCTGAGCTCAATTCCGAGTCTCATAGCAAAGGGTCAGAATACTTATGTAAATAAGATATTTGTTTTTAATTTTTAATACATTTGCAACATTTTCTAAAAACCTGTTTTTGTTTTGTCATTATGGGTTATTGTGTGTTGTGATTGATGAGTAAACAATTTAATTTAATCCATTTTAGAATAAAGCTGTAACATCACAATATGTGGAAAAAGGGAAGGGGCCTGAATATTTCAGAATGCACAAGTGCATCAAAACCGAGATTGAAAGACTGAAAAACAGTTTCAATCTCCAGGCCATCAGACTCTTGAACAGCCATCACAACATCTCCTGTAGTAAGAGACAAAGATAAAGTCACAAAACTCACACACACACACCTCATACACTGTTTGTGGGTATCCGTACCTTGCCAACAGACAAAGAGCTGTGCATGGATCAGTAGTTCACCATTAAGGGTCTTAATGGGCTCGCTAACACTGTAATGATGTGTAATGAAACAACGTTTCTTTGGGACCATCAGATGCCATCAGGCGTCATCTTTAGGGATGCCACCGGAACAAACCAGAAGACTCCTGTACTCACATATACACATATACCCATGCTCAAACACACGCACATACACACTCGACCCATTATGATTTTTCAACGCCGATACCGGAGGACCAGCAAAAGCCAATACCGATTAATCGGACGATTTTTTAAAATGTATTTATTTGTAATAATGACAATTACAACAATACTGAATGAACACTTATTTTAACTTAATATAATACATCAATAAAAATTAATTTAGCCTCAAATAAATAATGAAACATGTTCAAATTGGTTTAAATAATGCAAAAACAAAGTGTTGGAGAAGAAAGTAAAAGTGTAAGAATGTAAGAAAGCTAACGTTTAAGTTCCTTGCTCAGAACATGAGAACATATGAAAGCTGGTGGTTCCTTTTAACATGAGTCTTCAATATTCCCAGTTAAGAAGTTTTAGGTTGTAGTTATTATAGGAATTATAGGACTATTTCTCTCTATACCATTTGTATTTCATTAACCTTTGACTATTGGATGTTCTTATAGGCACTTTAGTATTGCCAGTGTAACAGAAAAGCTTCCGTCCCTCTCCTCTCTCCTCCCTGGGCTCGAACCAGGAACACATCGACAACAGCCACCCTCGAAGCAGCGTTACCCATGCAGAGCAAGGGGAACAACCACTCCAAGTCTCAGAGCGAGTGACGTTTGAAACGCTATTAGCGCGCACCCCAAAAACTAACTAGCCATTTCACATCGGTTATACGAGCCTAATCTCGGGAGTTGATAGGCTTGAAGTCGTAAACAGTGCAATGCTTGACGCACAACGAAGAGCTGCTGGCAAAACGCAAGAAAGTGCTGTTTGAATGAATGCTTACGAGCCTGCTGCTTCCTACCATCGCTCAGTCAGACTGCTCTATCAAATCATAGACTTAGTTATAAAATAACACACAGAAATACGAGCCGTAGGTCATTAATATGGTCAAATCCGGAAACTATCATCTCGAAAACAAGACGTTTATTCTTTCAGTGAAATAAGGAACCGTTCCATATTTGATCTATGGGGTGGCATCCATTAGTCTAAATAGTCCTGTTAAATTCTGGCAAATTAGGCGGCCCAAACTGTTGCATATACACTGCGTGCAATAAACGCAAGAGAAGTGCCACAATTTCACCTGGTTAATATTGCCTGCTAACCTGGATTTCTTTTAGCTAAATATGCAGGTTTAAAAATATATACTTCTGTGTATTGATTTTTAAGAAAGGCATTGATGTTTATGGTTAGGTACACATTGGAGCAACAATACGCACCGCATCGATTATATGCAACACAGGACACGCTAGATAAACTAGTAATATCATCAACCATGTGTAGTTAACAAGTAATTATGATTGATTGATTGTTTTTTATAAGATAAGTTTAATACTAGCTAGCAACTTACCTTGACTTACTGCATTCGCGTAACAGGCAGTCTCCTCGTGGAGTGCAATGAGAGGCAGGTGGTTAGAGCGTTGGACTAGTTAACTGTAAGGTTGCAAGATTGAATCCCCCGAGCTGACAAGGTGAAAATCTTTCGTTCTGCCCCTGAGCGAGGCAGTTAACCCACTGTTCCTAGGCCATCATTGAAAATAAGAATGTGTTCTTAACTGACTTACCTAGTTAAATAAAGATTAAATAAAAGGTGTAATTTTTTTAAAATACAGATTTCCGATTGTTCTGAAAACTTGAAATCGGCCTTAATTAATCGGCCATTCCGGATTAATCGGTCGACCTCGAATACACACAATCAATCAAGTCAAATTGATTTATAAAGCCCTTTTTATATCAGCCGATGTCACAACATGCTATACAGAAACCAAGCCTAAAACCCCAAACAGCAAGCAATGCAGATGTAATTCTGGCTGTGCCGGGGTTGAGATTATAACAGAACATGGCCATGATGTTCAAACGTTCATAGAATACCAGCAGGGTCAAATAATAATACTCACAGCCAAAGCTGTCCCATGTATAGAGACATTAACCCTTTCCACTCATGGGAATTGGCCTAAATGGATGAGGCTAAATGTAAATGTTTCTTACAGAAGGAATATGGTAAGCATATGCATAAGTATTAGGGCTATAACGGTACATGCATTCGTACCAAACCCTTCCATACGAGGACCTCGGTTTGGTACAAAAGCGTTCGGTACGAGGACCTTGGTTCGGTCTGCACTGTGAACCCGAATGAATATATAATAAAATATATTAAAAAAATATGCCTATGCTATGTTGTATGCCATTGCCTCGTGAGTAAATCTGAGTTGAAAAAACATTGTATGCTATTCCTTTTTTACCATGCCAATATATCCTCCAAACACCGGCTTCGAGGGCATTATCACTTTCATACAACAGGTTACCAACATATTCAAATAATGATTTACATATTTTCATTAAAAACGTTATATTGTTGAATTTATTCATATTATTTCATCCTTCCACAAGATATAGTCCCGAGACAAATCTAGGGTTGCTACCCAAGCCGGCTGGTCGTCCGATCTATCGGTTTGGTTAAGCTAGTCAACAACGGCTAACTTACAGTCACGTCAAACAGTTCAGCCAGAATAACAGCAAAGTATCTGCATTTGTGTTTGTTTAAGCTGTTTTCTATTTATTTGGATACGTCCATAACAATGAGCTATGATGCGCGATTTTGCCTGGAATAGACAATGTGCTCTATTGTCAAGACACTGTTGATCTAAGGACATAGCCAACAACACAGCTAACACAATCACTTCAAACTGAAGCTGGAAAGACAGCAAACTAGCTGCATTTAGTTTCGTTTGACCTGTTTTCTATTGACTTTTCTTTGTATATATCCATAAAAACGATTCCAGCTGATTCATCATTTGGAGTGGCCCGACTCCCAACACGTTCATTACTATGGGACAACTGGAGATTGAATTTGGATATTGAAACAATGTTGCAAATGACGGAGAGACAGAGAGCAAAGTTTATACAAATCGCCGCTGTTGAAATTTAAATGCCAATCTGAAAGAAATGGGAGATAATGGCTAGATGCTTTTCATAGTGGAGATCAGATATAAAAACTGCCTGGCTGGGCTGATGACAGTGGATTGCGCAGTGAGCTGTAACAAAGTAAATAGACATTTCAACATCATAGCTTCAACCGGTGGTAATTTGTGGAAAAGACACAGGCTGGAATGCGGTTTTAACCAATCAGCATCCAGGATTAGACCCACCCATTGTATAATACAATCATAGACTCTCCTTGTGTAGCAAAGCAAATTAGGAGATTATCTAATTAATGGAAGATGGGATTAAAATTATTGAATAATTAAAAGTTAAATGAGAAGTATATGCTATAACGAACTAGAGCCCACATGTAGGATGCTATTTAATACTTTGAATGGAAGTGTTGTTATTTGTAACTGTAGGACAGTATAAAAGTGCATGCAGATTCAATTAGCTTAGCTAGATGGCTAGCTAATTTAGCTGGCTAGCTATCTAATTTAGCTGGCTAGCCATCTTAGAAGCCGGATGTATGTGGAGGTCCTGGGCTGGCATGGTTACACATAGTCTACAGTTCTGAGGCCGGTTGGACGTACTGCCAAATTCTCAAAAATTAAGTTGGAGGTGGCTTATGGTAGAGAAATGAACATTACATTCTCTGGTAACCGCTCTGGTGGACATTCCTGCAGTCAGCATGCCAATTGCACTCTCCCTCAAAACTTGAGACATCTGTAGCATGTTATTGTAAAAAAAATTGTATGACAAAACTGCACATTTTAGAGTGGCCTTTTATTGTCCCCAGCTCAAGGTGCACCTGTGTCATGATCATGATGATTATTCAGCTTTTTGATATGCCACACCAGTCAGGTGGATAGATTATCTAGGCAAAGAAGAAAGCCTAAAAATAACAGGGATGTAAACAAATGTGTGCACAAAATTTGACAGAAGTAAGCTTTTTTGTGCGTATGGAACATTTCTGTTGCATTTATATATATTTTTTTTTTAAATGTTGCGTTCATATTTTTGCTCAGTATCATTTCAATGTACATTTGTGTTCTATTGCCAGCATGACTAGCTGTTATAAAATGTGATCTTACAGTGTTAAGCTTTCAAAAGGCAAACAGGTTGTAATTTTGGTGCGCACAGAAAGGAGTCATGAGTGCGTTCAGGTGTATGTTCCAATTTTCTTCACAATAGACAAGGATAGGCTCATTCTGTTCAGAACAACCAAGTGTATGACGCCATGTCTTCTTGTAACTGAATATCAAAAACATAGTCCAATTTAGGCGCTTCTCATCATGAGTGTAAAGGGCTACATACACACTAAACACTTCCTGTTTCTTTTAGAAGTTTTTTTCACACTGTATTTATATACTGTATTCTTCAAATACCTCACTCTAATATATCTACTACTGTACATTGCATTTTGTTAAACTGTTTATACACATTGCATGTTTATATACCGGATTATTGACATAGATCACTGTAATATATCTACTGCTGTACATATTCTTAGTGTTTTTTTTGTTGTTGTGTACATAAACAGATTGTACTTGGATTACTGATAGCGTTATTTGGGTTGTTAATTGGATTCATTCTGAAATGTTATTATTTTTGTACTTGCTTAACATTTTACTGTACCGTTAGGAGCAGTAAAACACTTCACTACACCCACTATAAAATCTGCTAAACTGTGTATGCGACCAATAAACATTGATTTGATGTATTGGTAGCAGTAGCAATTATCCAATGAAAAGGGAAACGGTGGTAGGCTACAAGATGGGGTGGATATCAAGGTCTGAAGCCCCCCCTCAAATAAAAAGTGTGTGTGGGAGAAATGGAATATTAGATTCAGGAAGCGTCTTTACTCCTGCAAGGGTTGAGTACACACCAAATTTCCCAGGTGAGGAGAAACTTGTTACTGACAAGATCAAAAGCCTGACTGCACAAAGCCATCACATTTCCTGTGATGCCTGTGTCTACCCGGAGACTTTCCCATCTGTTAGGAATCCAGAGCCAGTAACGGCAGTAGCAGAGCGAACATACACACCACACACACTGGAAGCACTTCTTTAAAGAAGACGGGCATATACATGCTCCTTTTTGCTTCAAAAAGGAGTTTCCCAAAGTGAGTACGGTTGGATGTCCCAGTCCAACTTCAAATCCAGATAGCTATGCATCCCGCCACGGTTTGCCTTGGCCAGCATGTTTTCTAATCGAGCCCAACATCAACATACAATATCTTCCTCTCTATATGACATACCTATCTATCTACATGGCGACCTGCCTATTTACGGCAAACTCAGTGGTCCTTGTGCACAAGGACGTTACAGTAGGTTGCTTTGGAATTGAATCATTGAGTGAAGTAACCTATTTGATGTTGTAAAGGAGGATGCTCCTTACATGAACCCACTTTGACAGCACTCTGTATGGCCTTAGAAGTGAATAATCTAGTTACAGCTGTGTCTATAGGACTTCTGCACGCAGTTTGAATTCCCTGGTTAGCGTATTAACCTAGTTAACTATAAAATGTATGAATGTTTGTTGAGCTCAATTGGATTTTACTTCAGAGTGACCTAAATATAAGTCTACATGTCTAGCCACTTAACAAAATGTTTCAAAATGTCCTCTATAGTGGATCGTAAAAATCTATAACACTAAATTAAGGTACCCTTTAAGTGGGTTTTAAATTGTTTATTATTGAGAGAGTTAAATATTAGCATTGTAAATTGTGTCATTTTGTATAAACAAGGTTTATACATGGTTACACAGTTAGTAGTCCTTTAAGACAGCTGGATGCTTTATAGGTCCTGGGAAATATTTAGGGAAGGGAAAGGGGATACCTAGTCTGTTGCATTCAACCAAAATGTATCTTCCGCATTTAGAATCGGAGAGGTGCGGGGGGCTGCATCAGATTTTTCCAGCTTGCCGGCTCGGGGATTCAAACCAGCGACCATTTGGTTACTGGAACAATGCTTTTAAAAACCGGGGTACCTGCCGCCTCGCCACTATTAACCAGCATTGCCACCGACATTATAGTCCCAAAACAGGACATTGAATTTGCGCCGAGAACTCAGCACTATATTGGTGAATGAGCACAGACTCAAACTGACTCATTGTGTCTCTTATCCAATCTATTCCAACAAACCATGGGCAGAATGACTCCTACATTATGTCGGTCACATAATCACAATTAATTTCAGTGAGAGTAGAGTTTATTAATTAGGCTGAAGCAAATGCATGTCAGGTGAAATCAACATCTAAATAATACACTGAACAAAAATATAAACTAGAGGTTGACCGATTAATCAGAATGGCCGATTAATTAGGGTCGATTTCAAGTTTTCATAACAATCGGTAATCGGCATTTTTGGACACCGATTATGGCCGATTACATTGCACTCCACAAGGAGACTGCGTGGCAGGCTGACCACCTTTTACGCAAGTGCAGCAAGAGCCAAGGTAAGTTGCTAGCTAGCATTAAATCAATCTTAACATAATCACTAGTTAACTACACAGCGTTGATGATATTGCTAGTTTATCTAGCTTATCCTACGTTGCATATAATCAATTTACCATCGAATCACAGCCTACTTCGCCAAACGGGTGTTGATTTAACAAGCGCATTCGCAAAAAAAGCACTGCCGTTGCACCAATGTGTATGTAACCATAAACATCGATGCCTTTCTTAAAATCAATACACATGTATATATTTTAAACCTGCATATTTAGTTAATATTGCCTGCTAATATTGCCTCCGTATTTCACTGAAAGAATAAACGTTTTGTTTTCGAAATGATAGTTTCCAGATTTGACCATATTAATGACCTAAGGCTCGTATTTCTGTGTGTTATATTATAATTAGGTCTATGATTTGATATAGCAGTCTGACTGAGAGGTGGTAGGCAGCAACAGGCTCGTAAGCATTCATTCAAACTGCACTTTCCTGCATTTACCAGCACCTCTTTGCTGTGCTTCAAGCACAGCGCCGTTTATGACTTCAAGCCTATCAACTCCCGAGATTAGGCTGGTAATACTAAAGTACCTATTAGAACATCCAATAGTCAAAGGTATATGAAATACAAATGGTATAGAGAGAAATAGTCCTATAATTCCTATAATAACTACAATCTAAAACTTCTTAACTGGGAATATTGAAGGAACCACCAGCTTTCATATGTTCTCATGTTCTGAGCAAGGAACTTAAACGTTAGCTTTCTTACATGGCAAATATTGCACTTTTACGTTCTTCTCCAACACTTTGTTTTTACATTATTTAAACCAAATTGAACATGTTTCATTATTTATTTGAGACTAAATAGATTTTATTGATGTATTAAGTTAAAATTAAAGTGTTCATTCAGTATTGTTGTAATTGTCATTATTGCAAATATATATATAAAAATTGTCCGATTAATCGGCATCTGCTTTTTTTGGGTCCTCCATCAATCGGTATCGGAGTTGAAAAATCCTAATCGGTCGAGCTCTAATATAAACACAACATGTAAAGTGTTAGTCCCATGTTTCATGAGCTGAAATACAAGATTCCAGAAATGTTCTAAAATCACAAAAGCTTATTTAGCTCAAATTTGGTTTACATCCCTGTTAGTGAGCATTTCTCCTTTGCACAATTTTTTATTTTATTTAACTAGGCAAGTCAGTTAAGAACAAATTCTTATTTACAATGATGGCCTAACGTGGAACATTGGGTTAACTTCCTTGTGCAGGGACAGAACAACAGAGTTTTACTTTGTCAGCTCGGGGATTCGATCCAGCAACCTTTCAGTTACTAGCCCAATGCTCTAACCACTAGGCTACCTGCAACTCCAAAATAATCCATCCACCTGACAGGTGTGGCATATCAAGAAGCTGATTAGCTGATTAAACAGCATGACCATTACACAAGGCCACTCTAAAATGTGCAGTTCTGTCACACAACACAGTTGGCATGCTGACTGCAGAAATGTCCATCAGAGCTGTTGCCAGAGAATTTAATGTTAATTTCTCTACCATAAGCCACCTCCAAGATTGTTTTAGAGAATTTGGCAGAATGTCCAGCTGGCCTCACAACCGCAGACCACGCGTAACCACGCCAGCCAAGGACCTCCACATCTGGCTTATTCACCGGCAGGATTGTCTGAATACAGTCCCCCGGACAACTGATGAAATTGTGGGTTTGCAAAACCAAAGAATTTCTGCAAAAGCTGTCAGAAACCGTCTCAGAGAAGCTCATCTGCTCGCTCGTCATGCTCACCAGAGTCTTGACCTGACTGCAGTCTGGAGTTGTAACAACAGAGGGCAAATTATCACCTTCGATGGCCACTGACCCGAAAAATACACTTCTCCAGCGTAATCGCAGACAGCGCGTATGGCGTTGTGTGGGCGAGCGGTTTGCTGATGTCAACGTTGTGAATAGAGTGCCCCATTGCGGCGGTGGGGTTATGATATGGGCAGGCATAAGATACTAACAACAAACACAATTGCATTTTACTGATTTCAATTTGAATGCACAGAGATACCTTGACGAGATCCTGAGGCCCATTGTTGTGCCATTCATCCACCGCCATCATCTCATGCATCAGCATGATAATGCACTGCCCCATGTCGCAAGGATCTGTACACAATTCCTGGAAGCTAAAAAATGTCCCAGTTCTTGCATGGCCTGTATACTCACCAGACATGTCACCCATTGAGCAAGTTTGGGATGCTCTGGATCGACGTATACGACAGTGTGTTCCAGATCCCGCCAATATCCACAAAAGTTGCACAGCCATTGAAGAGGGGTGGGACAACATTCCACAGGCCACAAAGAGCCTGATCAACTATATGCGAATGAGAAGTGTCGCGCTGCATGAGGCAAATGGTGGTCACACCAGATATTGACTGGTTTTCTGATCCACACCCCTACTTTTTTTTAAAAGGTATCTGTGACCAACAGATGCATATCTGTATTCCCAGTCATGTGATATACATAGATTAGGGTCTAATGAATTTATTTCAATTGAACTGATTTCCTTATATGAACTATAACTCAGTATAATCTTTGAAATTGTTGTGTTTATATTTTTGTTCAGTGTAAATTCATTCACACAGCTTACTGATACTATGTGTTCTTAGTGTGTGTGTTTGTATGCTAATTACAACATAAATGTTTGTTGTAAACATTATTTGAGGGAGTAAAAGACTACATGAAACGGTGTCCAAAGTAAACAGGGTATGGCAAATATAGCCAGTCTTTTAGACAATCTGGACCATTGAGCAGGATGCCTAGGTTCTGACTAGGGTTGAATATTTTCCAGGTATCTAACAAATATTAGAGAATAAATCACTTTTCTCCTGGGTAACCCGGTATTTCCCACCAAAACCGGAAGTGTTATTCAAAAGCATTTAATTAGGCTGGATTTGATTAGAGCTTTGATCGAAAATTCATGCCTGATGCAACCTGAGCCTGATGAGACATACATTTCATGAGCCTTACAATAAAGACGTTTCATGAGCCATACATTAAAGACGTTTCATGAGCCATACAATAGACATTTCATGAGCCATACATTAAAGACATTTCATGAGCCATACATTAAAGACGTTTCATGAGCCATACATTAAAGACGTTTCATGAGCCATACAATAGACATTTCATGAGCCCTACATTAAAGACATTTAATGAACCCAAGCCCAAAAAAGGCCAAATGATTTTTGCCGTTATCCAATTAATAGCTATATGATATAGGCTACTGCACATTACGCATGAGAGAAAAACATAAAAGACCATAGATGCAGCTAGCTATATGCTCTCTTGGGTAAATAAATTAAACTAGCTCCAGTAGGCTCATCTTTTTGAGTGTGAACTGTATTACTGTATTGTATTATATGGACTAGAATTTGGCACATCGTTCAAACATGATAAAGCAGGGAGAGAACATGAGATTCTGGTGCAGCACATGCGGCCTACAAAGTTACAAGTATAGCGCATTTGATTTTAGAAAAATAATAGGGCCTATTTGTATAATTAGTAGGCTGAGGCATATATACCTTTCATTATATTTCCTCTGTTTTATAGCCTACCTCCTCTTTCTCGCTCTATTGTTGCTTCATCAGTTAAATTAAATCAGTTTCGTTGTCCTTCATAATTCTAATGACATCCGTGAATAATATAGGTCTAGAATTAGATTTCACTTCTCTTCATGAAGATTGAATGGTTATGGGTCTGAATAAATAACTGCTATAGCCTACTGCCATCATGCGTTTGCCCTTCTTTCAAACTACCCGTGAGTTCTAGTGGCTGCTATAGTTAATAATATTCAGCAAACAAGAGCTTGCGTTCCTCTTCGAATAGTCTATTGGTATAAGAAACACTAAAATAATTCCAGAATGTCCAGAAGCTATTCTAGTCTAACTTTTCCTGCATGTGACTCCAAGAGCTAAAGGCGTCTGTAAGGTTGGATGGGGAGCGTCGCTGCTCAGCTATTTTCAGATGTCTCCAGAGATGTTCGACCGGGTTCAAGTCTGGGCTCTGGTTGGGCCACTCAACGACATTCAGAGAATTGTCCGGAAGTCACTCCTGCATTGTCTTGGCAAGGACCCTAAGCACGCAGCCAAGACAATGCAGGAGTGGCTTCCGGACAAGTCTCTGAATGTCCCTGAGCAGCCCGATCAAAGCCCGGACTTGAACTCGATTGAACTGAAAATAGCTGTGCAGCGACTGTCCCCATCCAACCTGACAGAGCTTGAGAGGATCTGCAGAGAAGAATGGGAGAAACGTATATCTAAACAAACCCCTGTATTATAAAAGTAAGAGTAACTACAGAAACACAAAATGTAATATTGATATGGACCAATAATGCTGTTTTTTTAGGGAGGTACGACTGTATTTTACAGTAATGCTGATTATAGTTAAAGTGTGCCTGTTTCAAGAGAGGGAACTAAGCAAGAGAATGGAGACATGTTGTACTAAGAATGAAAACACAGGTCGCTCTAAACCTCGGGCCCCTTGTGAAAATTATGAGTCAGAAATTTGGAAACCAAACAGAGAAATGGACTAAATGGACAAATGGAGCATCCCCTTCAGATGGAATGCTCAGTACAGAGATACTTGGAAAAGTTAGAGAAAAGCTGGAAGAGGCAGAGAAGAGACACAAGAAAATAAAAGTTAAAGTTAATCATTTTCAAAAAGGGAAAGAGAAGCGGACGGTACGGAAGGACAGAACAGTGAAAGGATTAATGGTGAAGCAAGTATGGGCTCACGAATGGCACATCTAAGGCACTGTATCTCAGTGCAAGAGGCGACACTACAGTCCCTGGTTAGAATCCAGGCTGGCTCACATTTGGCCGTGATTGGGAGTCCCGTAGGGCGGCGCACAATTGGCCCAGCATTGTTCAGGTTTGGCCGGGGTAGGCCGTCATTGTAAATAAGAATTTGTTCTTAACTGACTTGCCTAGTTAAATAAAGGTTAAATAAAAAAATCAAGGAGACAAAGAAAAGGAAACAGAGGGAAGTGAGAGAAGGACATGAGCAAAGAGAATAGCCCATATCCAGCATTTCCAAAAATCTTACTGCAGCTGATGTTCTACAGCGGTTGAGGACGGGGAGAGGTGGAAACTCTGGACCCCTGGAAAGAAGCGGTTGGAATTTAAATGTGGTAAACAAGGACATTTTGCCAGAGACTGACAAGAAAATTAAGGCAGGGAGGAGTGGAATGGACCCCCCAGAAACATGACGGTGGGTGACCTTTTTGGAGGTTTACAATAGGATGAGGCGGGATGAAGAAGAGGAACCACCCTGCAGATGCTACACCTTACTACACCCTCAACAGATAATCCACTAACTGACATTGAAATACTAGGAGAAAAAAAATCCATTCCTAGTAGACAGTCCTGGGAAAAAAAATCAGCCTTAAAATGTATTCCCTTAAAAAGAACAATGCAAACTGTCGGCTTGTCGGGTATCACCTCTATCGAACCCCTCACATACCTCCTGGGAAAGTGGGAAATGGAGACATCGATTCCTTTATTCACCATCATGCCCAGTAAATCTACTGGGAAGAGACCTCATGTGCAAAATGAATACTCACCTCTCCTGTGACCCAGATGACGTCTCCATTCAGTCACTAACAAATACAGTTTTCCCATGTATGGAACAGTCCTACTATGCCTGGCATTTGGAAGATGCAGACATGGAATGAAAACTCAGAGAGACTGGGAGGTTCCCGGACACCTTCAGTGCACAACAGCAGTTCCCTCCATTGAAGAAGACCAAGCCTATGATACATCCTGGAACAAACTCCTGGAAAAAAAATGAGAATTGATGGAATATACTATGGTGAATCATTAACCGCAGCAGGGGTCCTCCTGACAGATGCACAGAGAGAACTGTATGAAGTGCACGGTGCTGACCCCGCTGCAGTCTATCAAAAACCAAAAACATGAAGTGGGAAGACAAAGGACCTTGGATTAAAGGTGTTATAGAAGCAACTGATTGGGTGGCATGGAAAGGAAATGGTCACCCTCAACAGCTAACTTTTTCTCACCCTATTGGGCAGCAGCAAGAGCAGGAAGCACACAACTACCCCAAAGCCACAGAAGAAGTAATGGTAGTGGCTGAAACAAATGACACGATTCCATATCTACAGGAAGTGCAAGTCAAAATACGGATCAAGGGGAAGACGGACATTGGCAAAATGAAAGGAGCAACGTCATTCATGGTTGTACCAAAAAGCACCCACAGGCCTTACAAGGCCCAGTACCCCCTGAACAAAGATGCAGAAAAGGGCATTATCCCAGTACACACAGCATTATCCCAGTACAACACCGCATTATCCCAGTGCACACCGCATTATCCCAGTACACACCGCATTATCCCAGTACACACAGCATTGGTGGAGGCTGGCGCTATTATACCATGCCCAAATTCACCTTGTAACACCCCAATCCTCCCAGTAAGAAACCACTAGGGAATTTAGATTCAGTGACCATTTTCTCCACCTGGAAGCTGTGTTTCTCAGTTTTTCATTTGGCTAATGCATTGTTCAGCATTCCACTAGCTGAGGAATCGGAAGATTGGTTCTCTTTCACATTCGTCAAAAAAATAAAGAAAAATTAAGTGGAGGACATGAAGTCGTTGTTGATCTTCTTAGCAGAAAATGGCCATAAAGTTTCACCATAGAAAATGCAGTTGTGTAGAAGTTCAGTTAAACATTTGGGTCATGATATTACTTGAGGGTCGCGCCCTCTCAAAAGACAGATTAGAATCAATAAAGGCATTGCCGAAACCCATCACAAAACAATACATGATGTATTAGGAGTAGCTCGGTACTGTATGACTAACAATTTAGGACGTGGTATTTTTATAACACCAGTGTCCCGCCAAAGGCCAGAGGGACCTTTTGAGCATTTGATGATGGACTTCATTAAATTAACTCCATATGAAGGAAACACATATTGTCTATCAATTGTTGATATGTTTTCCAAGTGGGTCAAGGTGTTCCTGTATCGAAGAGCCACAGAGTCTACTGTGGCCAAATCACACCTGCAAGATATCATTCCAAGTCTGACCTGGGTAAGAGCACTCCCGTTGGCACTGATGAGCATTAGAGGTAGGTCCCACACTGTGACTGGTCTCTCCCCACTCAAGGTACTAACTGGATGCCCCACAAACAATAGTATGCAAGGGGACATAGACATGGGTGGATTTACCACAGATGGGGACATAGACATGGGTGGATTTACCACAGATGGGGACATAAATTCCCCCCTTCAGTCTATGAGAGCAAACCGGCAGGGAGATGAAGTACAGGAGAACAACCACTAAAATGTTACATCCGATAATGTTGTCAAAGGCCATCAAATCAGATATAGAACATGTAAAGATGGTGTGTAGGGAAAGGGAATGATATTAGTGGGTAATATAGATCAGAGGGTCAAGATACTGAAAATGGAGGCGCTAAATGGAGGTAAGGTGAGATGCCATATCCCTGGCAGTAGGGCGAAAGTGAGAGGGGTGATTGGTGATTGCGGCAGTTCTGATGGAGGTGTCAATGGAGGAGTGTGAGGGAGGTGACTGGGGGGAAAGTGGATGATGCAAGGCAAATGAGCAGTAAGAAAAGAGAGGGTGGAGTAGAAAGCACTATGGCGCTGTTAGAGTTTGAAGGGAGTTTGAAGGGAATCTTCTGAGACAAGTACATCTAGGATTCTTCAGCTTTTATGTTCGGGAGTTTGTGCCAGTGCAGAGATGTTGTGCGGAGTGTGGGGGGCCACATGATTATGGCAGGTGTGGGGTGGAGGCCAAGGCAAGATACTGTAACTGCGGGGGGAACATAGTGAGGTACAGAGATATAAGATCACAAACAAGGAAACGTATGCGGAAGCAGCACGGCGAGTTCAACGGACGTAACCTGTGAGGAAATTGATGCACCAGCCTCCAATGGAAGGGGGAGATTAGGGAGTCGTACAAACTGGGGTCTTCAAGACATGTGACAATGCTCATGTGTCTATGTACACTTGCATACTATTGTTTGTACAGACGAACGTGGTACCTTCAGGCGTTTGGAAATTGCTCCCAAGGATGAACCAAACTTGTTGAGGTCTACAATTTGTTCTGAGGTCTTGGCTGATTTCTTTGGATTTTCCCATGATGTCAAGCAAAGAGGCGCTGAGTTAGGCCTTGAAGGTAGGCATTGAAATATATCCACAGGTACACCTCTATTTGACTCAAATGATGTCAATTAGCCTGTCAGAAGATTCTAAAGCCATGACATAATTTTCTGGAATTTTCCAAGCTGTTTAAAAGCACAATTGTGATACAGTGAATTATAAGTGAAATAATCTGTCTGTAAACAATTGTTGGGAAAATTACTTGTGTCATGCACAAAGTAGATGTCCTAACCGACTTGACAAAACTATAGTTTATTAACAAGAAATTTGTGGAGTGGTTGAAAAAACGAGTTTTAATGACTCCAACCTAAGTGTATGTAAACTTCTGACTTCAACTGTAGTTATAGAAGACCTTGTGAGAATAAAACCTGTCTCCCAACCACCCCAATAGAAAGCTGACTGACTGCAGCCTGGTGTATACAGGGTAATGGGTCTGTCTACCTAGGTGAAAATGTGTGCAATTGTACAATGGACTCTGAAGGAGAATCAAATTGCTCACTGACAGTTCATGATTTGCAGATGGGCAGACCCTCAAAGATTACATTGCAGAAACTTCTAGAAGCCACTCTGACAATGAAGATAATGAGTGCGAGGTGACAGCTTAGCTGTTAACTATGTTTGGATCATGGTCTGTGAACATTGCAAAATGGGCTTTATTGGGAATATTTGTCCTTGTGTGTGTGATAACACTGTTCTAAGGCTCTGTGCTCTTCACGGGTCTCAGCAACTATCATGTTCACCTCTGCCACTGCAGGGGAAACTGTTCGTTTGATTGGGCTAAAATAAATGCCATTTGCTGATGAGAATGATGAAGATAATGAGGACCATAAGTAACTCACTGAAGGTCATAAAAAGTATAACCATGTTCTCTCCCCTGCATATGATGACAGTATTGCCATATATTAAATTGTGTAATGAAGCACGTGTGTAACTGTAGTGAAGGTCTTAAGTTAAACCATTCTACTGCAATTGTTTTACAAGTCTAAGAGCTATGGAATAAGGATCAGTTACTAGTTTGATTGTACTTAAGGGTTTGAAAGGATAAAGTGTCTGGTTTTGTGTTGATTCCGCTGACTTTTATTAGAAGTATTTTAATATAACCTCCTTTGATAGTTTAAGCCATAATCTAATGCTTACCATAAAAATGTACAATAGTTATCACAGAGTGATAAAAGGAGGGAGTGTGATGGACATTTATTTGTGTGCATATAATTCTGTTTAGCACAATGCTGTTTTATAATAACCTGTCTTGGTTGGATTCATGCGAGTGACGGATTGACTGCACAAAGGAGTAAACCACGTTATCACTCATAAGCAATTTGGCAGTACGCCCAGAACATTGCTCTGGGAATTAGAACTAGTGACACAATATCTCAGTTCCAAAGTAAGAAGCCTTGTGTGGTATTAATCAGTCACACACAGGAACAAACCATGCTTATATGACTTGTTTGTGTAGAAGTACTTTGACTTTGAGTCTTTAGTGGTGATATTCCATGACACTACCAACATGGGAATTCCAGCATTTTTACCCTTTCCAATTATTTAAAAAAACATTTTCCAAACTGCACCAATTTCGGTGCAGATTCCCTCTATGCCTCCCTTTTCGCAGTCTTAAATCATTCTTCTCGCCATCGCTCTCTTTCTTTGATACTCCATGAGATTCCTTTCTGATAAGCCATTCTTAAGTACCCGTAGAGCTACTGCGTATCCCTTTCCTGCACCACCTTTGAGAACTCATCTGTCCACCATGGCACCACCCGCCATCTTCCTCCCCCCGAACACACTGGAACGGTCAATACTGCATCCGATATAATTATAGACTTTACTGCCTCAGCGCAGTCATCCACAGATCTCTTCATTGATAAATTTTGTCCCACCCGCTCACACAGGTACTTGAACATCTTCAAGTTAGCCTTCTCAAAGCAACAGCTAATGTTATTGCCTCTACTCTGCATACAAACATCCACATTGACCGTACATCGAACTTGAAAATGATCACTCCCTACCGTGGTTTCTCTTCCCATTCACACCTCCCTGCCACCACTGCAGATACCAATGTCAAGTCCAAGCATGACTCTGTCCCCCTCCCATCATTAACACATACTAATCCCCTGTTATCCATAAATCCTTCAACTATACTTCCATTGTTCTTTATATTTACTTCCCCAGATTTCATTATGGGCATTAAAATCACCACACCATATTACCTTCCTACCCCTACACATCCTATCAATCCCATCTAACTGTGCTAACATGAGACGATTGGAGGGGTTATAGGAAATAACTATAACAATGTTACCTCTATTCCTACATATTTCTATCTCCAATACACTGTATTCCACCCCCTCTTAAACAAATGTAGAACAAGCCCCACCTGACCCCTCCAATTCTATCACACCGTACCAAACTGAATCCCAGATTCACAAACTTCAGTTGAGGTTTGAGCCATGTCTCTTGTACACACACTACATCTGGTGCTACATCCATATCATATACAAACTTCTTAAACTCCTGCCCGTTAGCTATTAAGCTTCTAGTGTTCAATTGAAGGACCTAAATAGGTTGTTCCAAACCATCACCTCTTGGCCTCTTAACAAAGCCTACCATCAGTAACACACTACACCGCCAGGGACTCAAATCCTGCAGTGCCAGATGTGTTCCCCTGCTTAAGCCAGTACATGTCCAGGTCCGTCTGAAGTTTGCTAGAGAGCATTTGGATGATCCAGAAGAAGATTGGGAGAATGTCATATGGTCAGATGAAACCAAAATATAACTTTTTGGTAAAAACTCAACTCGTCGTGTTTGAAGGACAAAGAATGCTGAGTTGCATCCAAAGAACACCATACCTACTGTGAAGCATGGGGGTGGAAACATCATGCTTTGGGGTTGTTTTTCTGCAAAGGGACCAGGACGACTGATCCGTGTAAAGGAAAGAATGAATGGGGCCATGTATCGTGAGATTTTGAGTGAAAACCTCCTTCCATCAACAAGTGCATTGAAGATGAAATGTGGCTGGGTCTTTCAGCATGACAATGATCCCAAACACACCGCCCGGGCAACGAAGAAGTGGCTTCGTAAGAAGCATTTCAAGGTCCTGGAGTGGCCTAGCCAGTCTCCAGATCTCAACCCCATAGAAAATCTTTGGAGGGAGTTGAAAGTCCGTGTTGCCCAGAAACAGCCCCAAAACATCACTGCTCTAGAGGAGATCTGCATGGAGGAATGGGCCAAAATACCAGCAACAGTGTGTGAAAACCTTGTGAAGACTTACAGAAAACGTTTGACCTCTGTCATTGCCAACAAAGGGTATATAACAAAGTATTGAGATGAACTTTTGTTATTGACAAAATACTTATTTTCCACCATAATTTGAAAATAAATAAATTAAAAATCCTACAATGTGATTTTCTGGAAAAAAAATTCTCATTTTGTCTGTCATAGTTGAAGTGTACCTATGATGAAAATTACAGGCCTCTCTCATCTTTTTAAGTGGGAGAACTTGCACAATTGGTGGCTGACTAAATACTTTTTTGCCCCACTGTATATCATTGAGTTAATAAAGCTGCATACAAACATGGTATCTTTTTTGTTTTCTTGAGTAAGGCAGCTCTAAAATGCAAGCCAGCAGAAAATACGGAGTGTTGCACCGTGATTGGCTCAGTGTTCTGTCACTCATGGTGACACCACGTCACCGCCAAGTCTAAGGGTAGAGCTAGAAAATTAATGCCCCTTGGGTACTACCATAGTTACATTAGAAGTGCCCATCCAAGAAGACTCAAGGTCATTGGCCACAGATAAAATGACATGAATCACATTATATCTACAGTAGCTTTGATTGGACTCATCATGTCAACATCATACCTTCAAAATCTTAGCTAGCAGTCATCAATAATCAAGTCGACAATCTACTGGCAAATCCTTTTTAATCCTTGTCATACGAAGATAAATAATTAAGAGAAATTATAGATAAAACATTTCGGTGCTCATCGGCGATTGGACATAAACATTACACAACAAGTTGGAAATTGAAATTCAACAATGAGTGGTTTGGAAGGAATCAGTGGCTAACTGCAAGCATTGCAAAGCAACCATCAGCTTGCTATTCAGTGGAGTGGCTGTGTGGTCCCAAGTCTAAGATTAAGGGTATATTTTCCTAGTTTAAAATTATAAACATTCAACATTGGCCATGCTGTCAAAGCATGATTTGTGCCACGCTCAAAACAACTGTTATCTCGCAACTGCAAAATCTGAATTTAGTGAGTTCAAGACAACTGGGAACTCAGGAACTCAGGAAAAACGAGCTATGACTGGGAAAATACATTTTGAACTTTCAATACAACTCGGAATTGTAAATTCGGGATTCGGGTCTCTTTCTAAAGCTACGACCTGAAGATCACTGACGCCATCATGATTCAACCTTTTTCTTCCCCAAGTTCCCAGTTGTCTTGAAAGCACCATAAATACAGAGAATGCCAGACTTTGATGACAAAATTTGCCCATGAAGGACCACCAAGGTGAGTCCAAAAATGTATTGTATGTTGCCGCATAAATTATGTAATCTGCCCGGGTAGATTAGTATACTTGTAGCTAAGAAAGTACTACTAAGTGTATGTTGTGTAGTAAGCCCATGTGCCTCACCCTAATAATTTGGTCTATTTTCACCTCTTAATTTCACCTACTGTTATGACTTGGTGGTGCTCATGTAGCCTATAACCGGTTTTTGATTACAGAGCTTTCATTGTCTGCTTATATGCCCCCTTTATTTTTCCTACGGTTCTGACTTGTTGTACAGGGGCACTGTAAGAACGGTCCATGTTCTGAATTCTGTCACTATACATTTCAAATGTGCTGAACAAATGGTTATATTGATTACGTCCGTCCTAGCTCGCTCATTACTGTCTTAATCTAAACTACCGATTGCCCCTTATCCGCTTGTCGTCCCCTTATGCTATAGTTTGTACATCTCAATTGTCAGTAGAAAACACACTTTTTTAAGCAAGTCAGCCATATCGGCTATGTTTTTTTTTTAAACAGTAAATGAGGCAGAATGAACTGCTTCGCTGCCAGACAAGACTCCACTGATAGCCAGGTGTAGCAGTGGTAAGGTGTTGGGACTGCTGTTGGGACAGCTTTATGTAGGCCCTAACAGTTTGTGGGCACCGTTTGTCACCGTTATAGTGGAATGAATGTATTGTTTAGTGTTGTCTAGTGGCTTTGCTGGCATGCATCCCACTTTATTTTGTTGCCCCACCAAGATTTACATGCTAAAATCGCCTACGGTCCAGACTGAGGATAAATCCTCACATAATGTATCCCTGACCACCTCAGATCTGAACACAATCAGACGACAAAGCGACTTTGGTGCGTCTAAATCAGTATTTTCAATGCAAGCTTCGTATTCTAACAGCAGACGTTGCATGTAAGTGTCAAGTGTAGACAACAGTACTGCGCACCGATTTTACATTTAGAATCCGGTGAAAAATGTCGGTAGTTAGATGTCTACAGCGGGTGGTCCCTAAAACACAGCGCTCTGAACAATCGATCGGTAGACGAACGCTAGATCGTGTGCGAACCTTAAGAAACATGGTCCTCAAAACGTTATGTGCTAGCTGGGCTGAGAACAATATAACAAAGAGGCGATATCTCCCTCCTGTATCGGGGACCAGTGACGGTAAGGGGACCAACAAACAGGAGCAGGGGGACACAACAGATGCATTCAATAGAAATAGACTAGCCTATATACACAACATCTCGTCATTCATTCACAAATATAGGCTATTCATCCCCAACAGAGCCTAGTGTATAGTCTAATGAAAATGTAATTTAAACAATATTCTTGAGTCTTACCTTGTAAATCTTCTGATTTCGCCAGTGTATAAAACTCGAAAGCAATCCCTTTACGTGTGCTGCGTCCCCCCCCCCCCCCCCCCCCCCAAAAAAAAAAAGTATATTATGATTTAAATTATTTTATGCATCCACCTATACATCTAGCCTATGTTTTTGCCTCTGTGCACTCAGGTTGTCGGAATATAACTGCATTTCTACTTTACGCAACAATGCATCAGAGTGAGAGATGATATGTCTGTTTCAGCCTGTGCTGTGACGAATCCAGATGTGAGGCTATATTGTGATATGTAGCCTAGGCTAAATAAAACTGATTTGGAGGCGGTTTCACGGACTTAAATTCGACAGGTCGGGCAGTGTTAAAAGCGAAGAAGGACCGTGTAGCTCAGCTCAAACCGGTCATGGCTAGAAACCCCGATGGCTGTGGTATATACATAGTGGTAGCCCCGGAAAAATGAGCCCACCCTGCATTCCTCAAACGCGCTAAAAGGGCTTTGGGATTTGTAGTCCTACTGGTCATACACGCAGCGTTGCCAACTAATTTTCAGGGGAAGATGCTAGAGGCAGCTCGATTTGTTGCTAAAAGTTGCTAAATGACGTTGTGATGTCATTGCGTAATAACGTAAAACTGCGTCATTACGTAGAATACATAATAACGCTACTCAAATTGACTGGCCATCTCTGCAAAAAATATGATTTGACATTTGTTAGTTTAGATTTGTTTGTTTATTATCATATATTTGTATTTGTAAAAGTAATATAAACACAACACATTTTTATATGATCACATTTTTATTTTTAAACACAACACATTGAATTATTGAACAATTACACATTATTGCACAATAACATTTTATTTATTTTCTTTTTAACAAGTAAACCTACACATTCTGAACATGATAGTTTTAAGCAGTGTATTGGTAGTTAGTTAACATGCTACCTAAATGATCAACAATTACAAGTACAGGCTAATAACAAGGTATATATGCTATCTTATTGAACAAGCAACTTAACTCATATAATGATGTATGCGCTAAGCATCTCTCTCCAGCTCTCTCCAGGTTGTTGTGCTGCTTGGCTGGCTAGCTGCTCAATGGTTTCCTCCAGATATTACCACTGTTTTCGCACACACTGCAGTACACACTGCCATCATCAGCTGTGTATCTCCGCCAGTTCCAGAAAGTCCACTCCTTGCATACGTACTGTAGATATGATGAATCATAGATTGGCAAGGAATTCCTCTTCATCTTCACTGTCCAACTGCATTGTCACGGAGCTGGAACCAGCAGTAGAGAACGGAGTGGCCTTAACTTCTTTGGGATAGAGGGTGGTATTTTGACGTCCGGATGAAAAGCGTGCCCAAAGTAAACTCCCTGCTACTCAGGCCCAGAAACTAGGATATGCATATAATTGGTAGATTTGGACAGAATTTGTAATGTAACTGGGGCCGTTGAGTGCCAACAGAAGAAGATCTTCAAAGGTAAGGCATATATTATATCACTATTTCTGACTTCCGTGTCGCAACTCCCTGGTTGAAAAATATTTTTTTTGCATTTGTGTGCTGGGCGCTGTCCTCAGATAATCGTATGGTTTGCTTTCACCGTAAAGCCTTTTTAAAATCTGGCACGGCAGCTGGATTAACAACAAGTTAAGCTTCATCTTGAAGTATTGCACTTGTGGTTTCATGAAAGTTAAATATTTATAGTAATTTAATTCGAATTTCGCGCTCGCAATTTCACCGGATGTTGGCCAGATGGGACGCTAGCGTCCCAATGATCCGCAAAAGTTTTAAAGCTGTATGCTTCTATGGTGCCAAACTGATGCAGAACTTTACTGGGTAGTTTATGCTGTTAACAGGTATCACCAGCCACTTCAGTCCATACCGCACCAGGAGTATGGAGTTGAGAGAGTGCAGTGACATTCTATTTCTTAACTTTGACTTGACCACATTCATTTGGCTGAACAGCCGTTCAACCTCCGCATTTGAGTGTGGCAAGGAGAGGACAGCGAGTGCAGCTTTGCACAGTTCTTCAAATGGATTTCACCCGGAAGAGTCCGTGTAGTTATTGACTGTATTTTCAGTTGAGTCCCACCTAAACAGATGGATGTTTCTCCATTGGGAAACAATTGTATCAATTGTTTGGGGCTGGTATCCCAGTAGCTCAGCTACTTTAATCATTTCAGTGGTGCCCTTATTGTGCTTTAGCGTTTCCTTAACACTGAACAAGGCCATGTTTCGCAAGACTTCTAGGTTGTCTGGGAGCCTTGCTTGCAGCTCCTTGCTTAAAACAACAATGTAGTTGATGCACTGTCTCCGAATGACCTTTTTGTCCTCTGGCGCAAGACTGAGTTGGTACACCGTGCTCTCGAAAAGGTACCGAAGGTATGGTGATGGACTGAGATGTCCATCAATGGCATCCTTCAGGACACCCATTTTTGCCATTGGGTTGACTACTCTGCTGCAAATTGATGTTAAGAGGTGTACCAGATTGTCCAAAAGCTTGACAGGATCTGTTTGCTCTGCCTCAGATGACTTCACTGCAACTTGTACGTCAGACAGGATTGATTTCAAGAATGTCAGGTAGACATAGTTGGTCTTGTCCATGTACATGGCGTGGAGCACATCCGCCATGTAGCAACGCTCAAAGGCCTTGGTCAACTCAAAGTGGAGTTTCAGTTCTTCCCACTGGCTCAATATACAAGTTACCGCAGGCTCAATCGATAGCCAACGTGTGGCACACACTTTGGTGATCTTCAGGGGTTTCTGGCCACAATTAATGGTGGCATACACTGCTTTGTACGCCTCGCACCGTTTTGGGGAAATGGAAAACCAGTTGTAGGTTTCCCTGATTAATTAAGTACTTAACACTCCCAGGGATGGTTTCTTTGGATGCTGCGACAGACAGTCAATTGTAAAGACTGGCACACACAGTGGATGAGTACCAAATTGGGCAATGCACATTCTTCCTTTAAAATCATGTGCACCCCGTTGTGCACCCCAATCATCAAGGACGCATTATCAGTGCCTGAAGATTCTCTTTTTTAAGGTTACACTTCTCAAGAAACTCAACTACCGCCATTGCTATTGATCTGGCATCGCCCCCCTCCAATTCACATCAGTGGACTCATCCAAAAGGAGACTGAACTTCTCATCCCCCACATCTGATGTTACCCTTTTGAGAAAATAAGGAGGCAGTACTCCCCTAATCATTTCTGTGCACTTGGTGCGGTGCATTTGGAAGTTTGTTGCTGCCACAGAATCTGAAAAGGCAGCTTTGCAAGCCATACCTAAATGGTTGCATGCTAGCAGCGAACAATGCTCTGCAGTGGCCATTGCCATAGTAGCTTCGGCGCTTTTCCAGTCATCCACTTTCTTAATCAACTGTGGTAATGTAGACTGAGTTGTGGGGTTGTACGGTTTTGATTTATTTATATGCTTTGCTGTAGCACAATGTTTTTTGATGTCATACATTTTTGCAAGCATGTCTGATCTGCAGTTCGCACAGTATGCCCGACAATCATCCCCAATTACTGGCTTCAGCCACCCTTTAAATTCAGGTACAGACTCCCACTCTTTTCTGTACTTCTGGCTGTACAATTTTGATTGAGAGATGTTGATTGATGTTTTAAGTTCTGTTGAAGCAGTCAGCCAACAATGATTTTTTATTTGCTGAAATTACTGCTGGCCTGCTGCTGCCTGTGCAAGAGCTGAGCTTTTGCTGCTGACGTCACTCACAATGCACTTTTGCTGCCAGAACGTGTGTTGTGACTGAGTATGTGACAGAGAAAATCGTTTTTGTGTCATTTAGAGGGAACATGAGTGCATTTTAGCGTTTGAGTCACTTTTCATAAGTTGCTAAAAGTTCCAATATATATTTTTAAAAGTAGCTAAATTTGTTGCTAGATGCAGTTTGAAAAAAAAGTTGCCAGGGTACTCTGAAAAGTTGCTAAATCTAGCAACAAAATTGCATACACGTTCTTTTCAACGCCACAGCTGTGCGAATTCGGCAAATCCATGGTAAGTGGTGTGCTTCAAGGGAACTGTAGTTTCATCATGTTCATCAAGACGCAGGCACTGTCCTGAAAATACAGGCATGAGCAAATACCAGATTAATGATGATGATGATTAAATACATTACTAGTAAAACGTTTGGAGACACCTACTCATTCATGGGGTTTTCTTTATTTTTACTATTTTCTACATTGTAGAATAAATAGTGAAGACATCAAAACTATGAAATAACACATATTGAATCATGTAGTAACCAAAATAGTGTTTAACAAATCAATATTTTATTTTATTTGAGGTTCTTCAAAGTTGCCACCCTTTCTTTGCCTTGATGACAGTTTTGCAAACTATTGGCATCAACCAGCTTCATGAAGTAGTCACCTGGAATGCATTTCAATTAACATGTGTGCCTTGTTAAAAGTAAATTTGTGGTTTACAGAAGATAGCCCTATTTGGTAAAAGACCAAGTCCATATAATGGCAAGAACAGCTCAAATAAGCAAAGATAAATGATAGTCCATCATTACTTTATGACATGAAGGTCGGTCAATATGGAACATTTCAAGAACTTTGAAAATGTCTTCAAGTGCTATTATGAAACTGGCTCTCATGAGGACCGCCACAGGAAAGGAAGACCCCGAGTTACCGCTGCTTCAGAGTGTAAGTTCATTAGTTACCAGCCTTAGAAATTCCAGCCCAAACAAATGCTTCACAGAGTTCAAGTAACACACATCTCAACATCAACTGTTCAGAGGAGACCGTGTGAATCAGTCCTTAGTGGTTGAATTGCTGCAAAGAAACCACTAAAAGATACCAATAATTAAAGACTTGCTTGGGCCAAGAAACACGAGCAATGGACTATAGGACCGAGTTTGGGGAACCCTGCTATAGGCGGCTCTTCATTATGTACATTTAACTTTTACCAAAGAATGTATATGCTGCTACACATATTCTATCTATATTCTAATCTTTACATTTACATTTCGTTTTTGTGAGCTAGTGATTTATTCTAACACGTTGTGGAGTTTCGAGGGGGACATATTTTCCCGAGTCTGCACTAATTACCTGCATCATAGTTCCTGTATTTGTCTGCATATTTCATCCCACTGAGCCACCTCAGCTTCTAAGCAAAGCATATGCATTGTCGCCACCTAGTGGAATTGTGTGTCAACTGTTAAATGTGTTGCTGTTGGCCGCTTTTTCATTATTTTTTTTGTTAATTTAAACAATTGATAGCATAAATTCAATAGACATGAACTCCATGTTACGTCCTTATAATTGTGTCGCTATGTTTCAGGCACGTTGTGGACCGAATTTGTTTAATGACGTCGCAGATCATGAAGGACCCACGATCGACAGCAAGCGTTTTACCCGTAAAAGTATCATTACATTCACAATGTGAATTAAATTTGTCATCAAGTTGATATTAGCTTCATCCCAGATGCTACACCGTAAATCATTTGCATACAGTATCCCCACAATACAATATTGAAAATAAAATATCAATAGAAAAATGTTTACGTGTTTCTCAATTTTAAAGATGACCAGTTTTGGATAGACGACTGGCTGAATGAAAGCCTTGCACCGCAGCTGTTTTTTTAGGCTAGTATGCAAGCTAAGTATTGCAAAGTTGCTTTGTCTATTTCGTAAAGTGTTTTTGTAATGGTAGGCTCCTGTTATTCTTGTGTTTTCCTTGGTAAAGTCGGACCTGCCTAGTTGTAGCAGCGACCAGTGGGTTTGTGTACAATCCACTTAACAAAGTTGGCTTGCTAACCTTAGCTAGCTACAGTAGTCTAACTTAGCTAAAGCTAAATAGTTATGGTTTTGTTTGTAGTCAATGTTGACTAGCTAACTATCGTCAACAGATGACGAAATGCTTTTCTTGCAAATGTGTGTGCAGTATCAACGACGATCATTACTTTGTTGCATTATGAGAGCTGAGGTCTCTAGCCAATTGATACCCTTTCATATAAAAGCTACGTTGCTAGTTATGTTTTAACACTTCCAACAATGCTAAACTTTTTTTGTGTGCAACAATTTACTAATCCTTTCTCCCACAGCTGTGGCCTATTTCACCTGCACCTGAAGGTTGAGAAACAGCCACTGTTTCTGTATAACCTGACCCTGCTTCTGGCGTCACCCACGCAACTTCTCAGGTACATACACATCATATACAAAAGTATGTGGACACCCTTTCGGCTACTTCAGCCGCACCCATTGCTGACAGGTGTATAAAATCGAGCACACAGCCATGCAATTTCCATAGACAAATATTGTCAGTATAATGGTTTTACTTAAGAGCTCAGTGACTTTCAAACCATGGCACCTTTCCAACAAGTCAGTTCTGTTATTGTGAAGTGGAAATGTCTATGAGCAGTGATGGGCTACACAAACTCACAGAATGGGACCGCAGAGTGCTGTAGCACTTAAAAAATCGTCTGTCCTTGGTTGCAACACTCACTACCGAGTTCCAAAACTGCCTCTGGAAGCAACGTCAGCACAATAACTGTTCTTCGAGAGCTTCATGAAATGAATTTCCATTCCCGAGCAGCTGCAACACAAGCCCAAGATCACCATGCCCAGTTTGGGGAAGGCCCTTTCTTATTTCAGCATAACAATGCCACTGTGCACAAAGCAAGGTCCATACAGAAATGGTTTATCGAGATCAGTGTGGAAGAACTTGACTGGCCTGGACATATTCTTGACCTCAACCCCATTAAACTCCTTTGGGATGAATTGGATCACCGACTGCAAGCCAGGCCTAATCGCCCAACATCAGTACCCGACCTCACTAATGCTCTTGTGGCTGACTGGAAGCAAGTCCCTGCAGCAATGTTCCAACATCTAGTGGAAAGCCTTCCCAGAAGAGTGGAGGCTGTTATCGCAGCAAAGGGGGGACCAACTTCATATTAATGGGCAGGTGTCCACATACTTTTGGGCAGTTGGTGTAACATCCCCTCTTGTGCTCGCTCATCCCTGAGTGTTTATATGGGGTGAAAGTAAGCCGAAACAGTAACGGCAGAATAAATAGTGTAGCTACACCATACCGGTTGACCATGAGCCTATCACAATTAAAACATATATGCCAAGAACTGGAAGCTTTCACACTATCATTACTGCATGTCAGTCACATGGAAAATGAGTGAATGGACTTGAACGTGCAGTTTATGCAGCAATTCAGGTTGCAAGTGTATGCTTGATGAAAGGCCATCACTGAATGTCATTCATGAACCTTCTTGGTGTTTTGTAAGAGATGTTTTTGTTTGCATTTCTAAAATGGTAGGTGAACAGTGCACTGTATGGATGCTGGAATTTTTTTAGTGTACACAAGTGGGTAGGTAGCCAGGCTTACAGGTGCCTTTTGAAATTATTGTTTGACAATCAGATGAAAACATCACAACTGGTTTTTGGTAATGCCACATTTAAAGGTAATACATGTTTGAATTAAATGACTAATCTTTACTATTAGGCCCACAGAGATCCTATTAAATTCATATGGATTCTATATGTAATGCTATGTTTAGAATGAAACACAGAAAAGTACAAGCGTGTGCACACTGAAGAGTACCAGGAAGAAATCTACTTTCACCCTGAGTATATACTGTATAAAATTGATGTCACCTATGATGATTTTTGGGAATATTTATTGACTTGCCTTGCGGGAACCAAGATTCAGGAGATAGTTGTTTCTGGGGGGGAAGATCATTGAGCTCCTGCGTCCAGATGCCAACACAGGGAAGGTTCATACCCTCCTCACCATGGAGGTGTTTGGCAATATCCGCTCCTTTATGGCCTTCAGGCTGACTGGAGGAACTAAAGGTGTGTGTTATGTATGTATGTGTGTCTGCCTGTACACCTGAGATTGCATTTTGGTATATAGATATGACTCAATCTTGGCGTCAAAAGAGTAGTTGCTGTGTGTAATGTAGATTCATATTTTCTATGTATGTGGTTGAAAAGCTCTGATTTTGAAATCTCTTTTGAGACATTTGTGCTTTTCATCCCTAGACTACATTGTGGTGGGCAGTGACTCGGGCCTCATCGTGATCCTGGAGTACCACCCCTCCAATAACACGTTTGAGAAGATCCATCAGGAGACCTATGGCAAGAGTGGCTGTCGTCGCATCATCCCTGGACAGTTCCTTGCCGTCGACCCCAAGGGCAGGGCAGTCATGATGGGTAAATAAGCTCCGAGAACTGAGAGAGATTGTTTTGGAAAGTGTTGATAACGGTAATTTTTTGTTGTTGACATCTGTGACTTGATGGACGGTTTTCATCTCCGAGTTGTAGTTTACTGATTTACATATTTGTTTCCAGGTGTTGTAGTTTACTGATTACCTCTGTGTTTCCAAGTGCCATTGAGAAGCAGAAGCTGGTATACATCCTGAACAGAGATGCAGCAGCACGTCTCACCATCTCCTCGCCCCTGGAGGCTCACAAGGCCAACCTGCAGGTGTACCACGTGGTAGGAGTGGACGAGTGCTTTGAGAACCCAATGTTTGCCTGTCTAGAGACTGACTATGAGGTGAGAGCCCAGCACTGACCCCTATGATATGTGAATTGGCTCATGCACTCTTGTTACGTTCGACATACCTGGACTTCTTTACACAGACTCAGATGTGCTGCTACTTTATTCGCTCTCTACCCACCCAAGTGTTGTTGAAATGATGAGTCTTCATGTCTCTTCTCTGACAAACCACTGGAGAGAGCTTAGACACCTCTGATCCCCAGCTGCTCTGCTACTACAGCTGTCCTGTAAATCCTCATCCCGTCCTCTTTGTTTCCACTGACCCACAGCATGTGACCTATTACTTCTACCTCTGTCCAGGAAGCTGACAATGACCCCACTGGAGAGGCTGCATCCAATACCCAGCAGACACTGACCTTCTATGAGTTGGACCTCGGTCTGAACCACGTGGTGCGCAAGTACAGCGAGGCCCAGGAGGAGCATGGCAACTTCCTCATCACAGGTAGCTACTTATTATTTCCAGTAGAGGGTGGTCAGAGCCAAGTTATGAGTTGTTTGCAGCCTTTCCTCTTGTGTTCTACTGATGAGTGAGGTCTGCCCTTGCGCATTGCTCCTCACTTCTTCCTGCTGGGGTGAAGATTAGTCCTCATTGTTTGGATGACTGCACACCCACTGGCTGGGAAATGGACACAGTGCCACTATATAGAGAGAATCTGTGCAGAAAATTTGGGTTGACATGTGATTATCATGTCTCTTCCCTGACTATCCACTGGAGAGAGCTTCTGATTTCAACCCAAAAAAGCTCACTGTTGTAGCTGTTCTGTTAGTGTCTTCAAAGCCTGGATTGTTTTTTGTAACACTACAGTGTAAACCAGGTATGTTAATCGGTTAGCTGCCGAAAATACATTTGACTGGTCGTGCTTATCGGTCTCTAGGGTCATTTGCATAATTGTGTGGAATTAAATTGGCGCATGTATTTTTGTTAGTCGTCATGCATCTTATTTATTGCATTTGGAGCCTAGTTTGAGTAGCTGAATAGCGCGAGAGCTCGTCAAAAAGCATGTCATGGAGTGAAACCTGCTTCTGTAAGCCCAGTCATTGAGCAACAAATAACAATTCTAAATGCAATCGCATGTTGAACTTTGATAGCTACAATGTAAATTGTGAGCTTGAGGCAGTAATTGTTTGAAAGCTAAACCTTTTACTTAATGTCAAATAATGAGGCATGTCTTGCTTCAAAGTAGCCTTGCGAAAATCTAGCCATAAATGTTGAGGAAATTATTTTATCAAGACTTCCTCATGCCATTAACCAGCATTTCTCTCCTGTTCTATTTGGTTTCATATAAGAAGCCAAAGGCACAGTCCTAGTCATATTAGCAACTAGGGTTGGGCAGTTTCCAGATTTTCATATCGTCACAAAAACACAAAATAGACCATTAAGCATATGTGACCAGAATGCTAACACATTAGCACAAATAATAGAACATTTCCAAGGAGGCTGCTAGCTAAATATGCTAATGAGCGCAAACGAAAATAAAACAATTGCGACGACGAGCAATCCAGCTCATGAAGTTGTACACATGTGGTGCATTCGGAAAGTATTCAGAGCCCTTGACTTTTTCCACATTTTGTTACGTTATAGCCTTGTAATAAAATATATTAATTAAAACATTTTCCCTCAATCTACACACAATACCCGATAATGACAAAGCAAACAGTTTTTTAATATTTTTTGCACATTTATTAAAAATAAAAACAGATACCGTATTTGCATAAGTATTCAGACCCTTTGCTATGAGACTCAAATTTGAACTCAGGTGCACCCTGCAGCACTCTACCAATCAGACCTTTACGGTAGAATGGCCAGAAGGAAGTCTCTCCTCAGTAAAAGGCACATGACAGCCAACTTGGAGTTTGCCAAAAGGCACCTAAAGGACTCTGACCATGAGAAACAAGATTCCCTGGTCTGATGAAATCCTGCTTGAACTCATTGGCCTGAAGTGTCATGTCTGGAGGAAACCTGCCACCAACTCTAAGGTGAAGCATGGTGGCAGCATGCTATGGGGATGTTTTATAGTGGCAGGGACTGGGAGACTAGTCAGGATCAAAGGAAAGAGATCCTTGATGAAAACCTGCTCCAGAGCGCTCAGGACCTCAGACTGGGGTGAATGTTCACCTTCCAACAGGACAACAACCCTAAGCACACAGCCAAGACAACGCAGGAGTGGCTTCGGGACAAGTCTCTGAAAGTTATTGAGTAACCCAGCCAGAGCCCACATTTTAACCTGATCGAATTTCTCCGAAGAGACTTGAAAATAACTGTGCATTGACGCTCCCCATCCAACCTGACAGCTTGAGAGGATATGCAGAGAAGAATGGGAGGAGCTCCACCAAATATAGGTGTGCCAAGTTTGTAGCGTCATACCCAAGAAGACTGGTGATTCAGCAAAGTACTGAGTAAAGGGTCTGAATACTTATGTAAATGTAATATTTCCATATACTTTTTAAAAAAAAAACTGTTTTTGCTTTGTCATTATGGGGTATGGCATGTATATTGGCGGGGGACGATTTAATCTATTTTTTGTTACGTTACAGCCGTATTCTAATGTGGGGAAGTCAAGGGGTCTGAATACTTTCCGAATCCTAGTTACTATTAAATTCCCCTCTTTCTAAATTTCTAACTGAGATTTGTTACATGTGCTGTTTAGAACTGTTTTCCCATGAATTGCTTTTTGGTAATGTTTGAAAATGATGTTTTAGTAGCTGCTTCATTACAGCAGTTGCTTCATTACAGCAGTTGCATGTTTAGTAATAGGCTGTAGTCTTTTGACTGGAGGACTATAGGTTTTCTATTGTTGCATGTTTCTGTTAAACTCTTAAATGGATAAAGTTGTATGTGTGCTTGGTATCGGAGAGGAAGAGGCGAAGCGAGAGGTTTCGCTCTCGACCAAAATTGGTCCCAAATAATCCCAATGTTTCTGTGGTCTTTATTTTGGGCCTAAACTTGTCGCCTGCCTCCCCACCTTGGAATAACTCTTATTGTTAGGGCGGAGACAAGCATCTCATCATTATATACAGGTCTCTGATAGTATTTTACTGTTTGGAAAAAAAAGTTTGTTGACCGGTTAATGAGGAGGGTCAGTTAGTCGGCAGCATAATTTACCGAAATTTGCATCCCTAGTGTAAACATTGTGTCATCATGACCCCCTCTTTTGTCCAGTTCCTGGAGGCTCTCATGGTCCCAGTGGAGTTTTCATCTGTTCAGAGCACTACATTACCTACAAAAACTTTGGCAATCAGCCTGACATTCGCTGTCCCATCCCACGCAGGAGGGTGAGTTTCTGTAAAGTTTAGTAAAAAATGTACTAACAAAGGACTTGGCTAACCAGACCAGTCACGTTGAATTTGTGAATGTTTGTATGGATCAGTTTTAAGTTATTAGTACTATCCACACAGTGCCCTCATTCTTTATTTTGCCCTAAACACAGAATGACCTGGATGATTCTGAGAGAGGCATGATCTTCGTCTGCTCAGCCACCTACAAGACCAAGTCCATGTTCTTCTTCCTGGCCCAAACGGAGCAGGGGGACATCTTCAAGGTCACCCTGGAGACGGATGAGGAGATGGTGAGGGCAGCAGTGTGCAGTCTGAGATAGAAACTGGGGGAGGGCAGCAAAGAGTGCTGTTGAAGTGATGAGTCTTCATGTCTCTTCTCTGACAACATGAATATAGCATAAACACCTGATCTCAGCACACACACAGGTCTGTGTTCACATGATGGGATTCCTTCTCATTCAAAAATATTTACAGAGATGAGGATGAAGTACTTTGACACCATCCCTGTAGCCACAGCTGAAGACCGGCTTTTTATTTGTCTCTTCAGAGTTCGGCAACCAGTAAGTCATTCATTTCGCTAGAATCCCCCTCAATACCACACATTACTGAGACATCCATCTTTATCATCTTGCTCTTCTGTGTGAATCGGTGAGTTCATAGTCTCCTCCCTTCTCTCTCTGCTAGTTACCTTTACCAGATAGCCCATCTTGGAGATGATGATGAAGAGCCAGAATTGTCCTCTGCCATGCCCCTGGAGGGAGATTTCTTCTCCCAGCCACGCCCCCTCAAGAACCTGGTGCTGGTGGACGAGCAGGAGAACCTCTCCCCCATCTCCTGCCAGGTGTGTGTATTTAGGATGGAGCTCCGTTGGCAGCAGATAGTCTTCCTGGGGTCCAGTCAAACGAAGGCACTTGTACAATTTTAAAAACATTACAATACATTCACAGAAGAATGCCCTCAGGCTCCTACTCTATTACCACATATCTACAACACAGAATCTATGTCTGAATGGTGTGTATGTTACCGTGTGTATATATACATGTCTGTGCCTATGTTTGAGTTGCTTCACAGTCCCTGCTGTTCCGTAAGGTGTATTTTCATCGTTTTTTTGCATGAGTTACTTGATGTGGAATATAGTTCCATGTATTCATGGCTCTATGTAGTACTGTGCTTCTCCCATAGTCTGCTCTGGACTTGGACTTTTAAGAGACCTCTGGTGGCATGTCTTGTGGGGTCTGCATGGGTGTCTGAGCTGTGTGCCAATAGTTTAAACAGACCGCTCGGTGCATTCAACATGTCAATACCTCTCACAAATACAAGTAGTGATTAAGTCACTCTCTCCTCCACTTTGAGCCATGAGGGATCGACATGCATGTTATTAATGTGTACGTCCAAGGGCTAGCCGTGCTGCCCTGTTTTGAGCCAATTGCAATTTTCCTAAGTCCCTCTTTGTGGCACCTGACCTCACGACTGAACAGTAGTACACGTGCGACAACTAGGGCCTGTAGGACCTGTCTTTTTGATAGTGTTGTTAAGAAGGTAGAGCAGCGCTTTATTATAGACCAACTTCTCCCCATCTTAGCTACTGTTATATCAATATGATTTGACCATGACAGTTTACAATCTAGGGTAACTCACGACTGAACAGTAGTACACGTGCGACAACTAGGGCCTGCAGGACCTGTCTTTTTGATAGTGTTGTTAAGAAGGTAGAGCAGCGCTTTATTATAGACCAACTTCTCCCCATCTTAGCTACTGTTATATCAATATGATTTGACCATGACAGTTTACAATCTAGGGTAACTCCAAGCAGTTTCGTCACCTCAACTTCTATTTCCACATTGTTTAGTTGAGGTTTAGGATTTAGCGAATGATTTGTCCCAAATAACGCTTTTAGTTTTTCAATTATTTAGGAGTAACTTATTCCTTGCCAGCCATTCTGAAACGAACTGCAACTCTTAAGTGTTGCAGTCATTTAAGTCGCTGTAGAAGTTGACATGTATAGTGTTGAGTCGTCCGCATAGGGGCGGCAGGTAACCTAGTGGTTGGGCCAGTAACCGGAAGGTTACCGAATCCCCGCGCTGACAAGGTAAAAATCTGTCGTTCTGCCCCTGAGCCAGACAGTTAACCCACTTCCCCGGGTGCCGACGACGTGATGTCGATTATGGCAGCCCCTCGCACCTCTCTGATTCAGAGGGGTTGGGTTAAATGCGGAAGACACATTTCAGTTGAATATGTTCAGCTGTACAACTGATTAGGTATCCTCCCCTTTCCCTTACATAGACACACTGACTTTATGCTTGTCGTTAGTAAAGATTTTTTTAAAGTAGACAGCTCCCCTGGGGAATTCCTAATTCTACCTGGATTATGTCGAAGAGGCTTCCATTTAATTACACCCTCTGTGCTCTGTTAGACAGGTAACTTTATATCCACAGTATAGAAGGGGTGTAAAGCCATAACATGTACATTTTTCCAGCAGCAGACTATGGTTGATGATGTCAAAAGCCGCACTGAAGTCTAACAAAACAGCCCCCACAATGTTTTTATCATCTCTTTCTCTCAGCCAATCATCAGTCATTTGTGTAAGTGCTGATCTTGTTGAATGTCCTTCACTATAAGTGTGATGAAAGTCTTGTTAATTTGTTTACTGTAAAATAGCATTCCATCTGGTCAAACAATTGTTTCCAAAAGTTGACTAAGGTAATGGGCGGATTGGTTACCTATTTGAGCTAGTAAAGGGGGCTTTACTATTCTTAGGTAGCGGAATGACTTGTTTCCCTCCAAGCCTGGGGGCACACACATTCTAGTAGGCTTAAATTGGAAATATGGCAAATAGGAGTGACAATATCGTCCTCTATTGTCCTCAGTAATTTTCCACCCAAGTAGTCAGACCCCGTGGCTTGTCATTGATGATAAACAATACTTTTCACCTCTTCCACACTATCTTTACAGAATGAAAAATTACAATGCTTGTCTATAATAGTTTGGTCAGATACAGTGCCTTGCGAAAGTATTCGGCCCCCTTGAACTTTGCGACCTTTTGCCACATTTCAGGCTTCAAACATAAAGATATAAAAGTGTATTTTTTTGTGAAGAATCAACAACAAGTGGGACACAATCATGAAGTGGAATGACATTTATTGGATATTTCAAACTTTTTTAACAAATCAAAAACTGAAACATTGGGCGTGCAAAATTATTCAGCCCCCTTAAGTTAATACTTTGTAGCGCCACCTTTTGCTGCGATTACAGCTGTAAGTCGCTTGGGGTATGTCTCTATCAGTTTTGCACATCGAGAGACTGAACATTTTTCCCATTCCTCCTTGCAAAACAGCTCGAGCTCAGTGAGGTTGGATGGAGAGCATTTGTGAACAGCAGTTTTCAGTTCTTTCCACAGATTCACGATTGAATTCAGGTCTGGACTTTGACTTGGCCATTCTAACACCTGGATATGTTTATTTTTGAACCATTCCATTGTAGATTTTGCTTTATGTTTTGGATCATTGTCTTGTTGGAAGACAAATCTCCGTCCCAGTCTCATTCTTCCAGAATGATCCTGTATTTGGCTCCATCCATCTTCCCATCAATTTTAACCATCTTCCCTGTCCCTGCTGAAGAAAAGCAGGCCCAAACCATGATGCTGCCACCACCATGTTTGACAGTGGGGATGGTGTGTTCAGGGTGATGAGATGTGTTGCTTTTACGCCAAACATAACGTTTTGCATTGTTGCCAAAAAGTTCAATTTTGGTTTCATCTGACCAGAGCACCTTCTTCCACATGTTTGGTGTGTCTCCCAGGTGGCTTGTGGCAAACTTTAAACAACACTTTTTATGGATATCTTTAAGAAATGGCTTTCTTCTTGCCACTCTTCCATAAAGGCCAGATTTGTGCAATATACAACTGATTGTTGTCCTATGGACAGAGTCTCCCACCTCAGCTGTAGATCTCTGCAGTTCATCCAGAGTGATCATGGGCCTCTTGGCTGCATCTCTGATCAGTCTTCTCCTTGTATGAGCTGAAAGTTTAGAGGGACGGCCAGGTCTTGGTAGATTTGCAGTGGTCTGATACTCCTTCCATTTCAATATTATTGCTTGCACAGTGCTCCTTGGGATGTTTAAAGCTTGGGAAATCTTTTTGTATCCAAATCCGGCTTTACACTTCTTCACAACAGTATCTCGGACCTGCCTGGTGTGTCCCTTGTTCTTCATGATGCTCTCTGCGCTTTTAACGGACCTCTGAGACTATCACAGTGCAGGTGCATTTATACGGAGACTTGATTACACACAGGTGGATTGTATTTATCATCATTAGTCATTTAGGTCAACATTGGATCATTCAGAGATCCTCACTGAACTTCTGGAGAGAGTTTGCTGCACTGAAAGTAAAGGGGCTGAATAATTTTGCACGCCCAATTTTTCAGTTTTTGATTTGTTAAAAAAGTTTGAAATATCCAATAAATGTCGTTCCACTTCATGATTGTGTCCCACTTGTTGTTGATTCTTCACAAAAAAAATACAGTTTTATATCTTTATGTTTGAAGCCTGAAATGTGGCAAAAGGTCGCAAAGTTCAAGGGGGCCGAATACTTTCGCAAGGCACTGTATAGTTGGATGTATAGTGTCAGTATTTATTACTGGCATGTCATGCCTATGTTTGCTAATCTTGCCAATTAAAAAATAATTGAAGTAGTGGACATTATCAGTTGGTGTTGTGATGAATTGATCCATCTGATTCAATGAATGATGGAGTTTGCCTTTTTTCCCAAAATGTAATTTAAGGTGCTCCAAAGCTTTTTACTATCATTCTTTATTTAATGTCTTTGTTTCATAGTGTAGTTAATTATTTTTATTCAGTTTAACCACATGATTTCTCAATTTGCAATAAGTCTGCCAATCGGTTGTGCCGTCATTTTTGCCTCATCCTTCTCAACCATACCATTTTTCAATTCCTCATCAATCCACAGGGATTTAAGTTTTCAGTCATTTTCTTAATGCTTATTATCAACTGGAATAAGCAATTTCATAATTGTGTCAAGTACAGTATCTGTTTGCTCCTCATTACACACCACAGACCAACAGATATTCTTTACATCAATAACATAAGAATCAATACAAAATACACTTACTTATACACTATATTAGGCCCAGCCTTTGGAACTTAAGTTTTCCTAGATATGGCTACTATATTGTGATCACTATATCTGATGGATCTGGATACTGCTTTCAAGCTCATTTCTGCAGCATTAGTAAAGATGTGATTAATACATGTTGATTTATTTCCTGTATTGTTTGTAACTACCATGGTAGGTTGACTGATAACCTGAACCAGGTTGCAGGCACTGGTTACAGTTTGAAGCTTTTTCTTGATTGACAGGATGGCATTGTCTCCCTCAATCCGTGCAATGGCTACTGCTATAGGTTTCAGGCTGCTTACCACTCTCTCCCAAAATACATCATCCTGGAGGATCCTCTTGATGGGGCTGTCCCTATTGGCAAGTTTCCTCCAGGAAACTGTCAAACATGATGACCACACCACCCTAACGGGTGTTGCTGGGCAGCTTCAATGTGGTGCTCTTGTTCTTCTCACTTTGCTTGGTGAGGTAGCTTGCTGCTATAACTTGATGACCCTGCACATGTGATGGAAGTATGCACTGTGCATGCAGAGGGTTGCAATTCCACTGATTTGGGGATAGTTTAACCAAAATATACCACAAGACCTGTAATTGCCTTGTGTATCCCACAAAAAAGGGTTGCTGTGATAAGCTAACCTTGTTTCTTAATTAAGCTACATTTGTTAACATGGGCTATTTTGAGCACTTTTCTTCTGGGATGCTTACTTGCTTTCATTGCTTTACTGGGAATCTTAGCAGCAGCTGTGCTCATGTTCTTTGTTAGTGCAGGGTGAGCTGCTCAGTGGACTTCCTCCTAGGGCACACAGACTTAATGCTAACAGTATAAATCTGGTTCATAGGTACATGATTACTGCATACAATAGCTGTAGGATCAGTAGAGGCATTCCAGGGCAGTTAAAGGGACAAATTAGGTTACTTATATTGTCTATTGACGGCCCCTGGTGTAATGTATATTTGCTGAAGTGTTATGACAATTCAACGTCACAATGGTAGGGATTAGCTAAGCTAGGCTTACGTCATTGTCTCAACTAGAGGTCGACCCACTATGATTTTACACCGCCGATACCGATTGGAGGACCAAAAAAACAAAGCCTGTGTGCGTGTATACTGTATATACACACACACACGTTTTTATATATGTCTGAGATGACAATTACAACAATACTGAATGAACACTTATTTTAACTTAATATAACACATAAATAAAATCAATTTAGTCTCAAATAAATAATGAAACATGTTCAATTTGGTTTAAATAATCCAAAAATAGTGTTGGAGAAGAAAGTAAAGTGCAATATGTGCCATGTAAAAAAGCTAACGTTTAAGTTCCTTGCTCAGAACATGAGATCATATGAAAGCTGGTGGTTCCTTTTAACATGAGTCTTCAATATTCCCAGGTAAGACGTTTTAGGTTGTAGTTATTATAATACTATTTCTCTCTATACCATTTGTATCTCTCATACCTTTGACTATTGGATGTTCTTATAGGCATTATAGTATTACCAGCCTTATCTTGGGAGTTGATAGGCTTGAAGTCATAAAGCGCTGCGCTTCAAGCATTGCGAAGAGCTGCTGGCAAACACAGGAAAGTGCTGTTTGAATGCTTACGAGCCTGCTGCTGCCTACCACCGCTCAGACTGCTCTATCAAATCATACATTTAATTAGAATATAACACACAGAAATACGAGCCTTAGGTCATTAATATGGTCAAATCCGTAAACTATCATTTTGAAAACAAAACGTTTATTCTTTCAGTGAAATACGGAACTCTTCCATATTTTATCAAACCAGTGGCAACCCTAAGTCTAAATATTGCTGTTACGTTGCACAACCTTCAATGTTATGTCATAATTCTGGCAAATGAATTAGTCATTGTTAGGAAGAAATGGTCTTCACACAGTTCGCAACGAGCCAGGTGGCCCAAACTGTTGCATATACCCTGACTCTGCTTGCACTGAACGCAAGAGGTGACAATTCCCCTAGTTAATATTGCCTGCTAACATGAATTTCTTTTAACTAAAAAATATATATATTTGTGTATTGATTTTAAGAAAGGCATTGATGTTTGTGGTTAGGTTCATTGGTGCAACAATTATGCTTTTCGCAAATGCGCTTTTGTGAAATTCTCACCCGTTTGTCAAAGTAGACTGTGATTCGCTGATAAATTAACAGGCACCGCATTGACTATATGCAACCCAGGTAGTTAAACCATGTGCAGTTAACTAGTGATAAGATAAGTTTAATGCTAGCTAGCAACGTACCTTGGCTCCTTGCTGCACAGTTTCCTCGTGGATTGCAATGTAATCGGCATCCAAAAATGCAGATTAATCAGTCGACCTCTAGTCTCAATGCAACCTTATAGTGCTGTGAAAGGAAACTGGATCCCATATGATTTTAGTAGATCCCATCCTCCTTATAAAACGTATTTTGTTTCCAAAAAGGTATCGCAATTGTCAACAAAAGTTACACATTGAGCTGCAATTATCACGTAGCCAGTTGTGAAGAGAGAATCCTGCTAAAGCGTACAATGCCGTGATTCAGAGATGGCAGAGGGCCAGATATGATGAGTCTTATTGGTGTTTAACAGAGGAGTCAATCAACTCTTTAAAATCCAGTTTCAACTTTTCAAAATTGCCCTTCATAATGTCATTAAATCTATTTCCATGTCCTGAAGTAGTACATTTGGGAGCAGCTTAGTAAGGTAATTTACTCGAGCTCTGGGATAAGGCATTGTTTTTGTACCAGGAACGGTCACATCTCTTATTATGGAGCTGCCCAGAATCACGGCTGATGAGAAGGACAAGGAAATCCGCCCACTTCCACGCTTCTCATGTTAACGTGGGCCATTTCTTTAGCACTTTTCTGGGATACTTTAATATTTTTATTGCTTTATTGGGAAGCTTAGCAGAGGTGTGTGTGTGTGTGTGTGTGTGTATATATATTTCTGTGTTGTGTATTTGGTGTGCGTGTAGGATTGCAAAAGGTCGGAAACTTCATGGTAAATATCCAGAATTTTGGGGGAAATTTTCCATGGGAAGTTCATTTAGCTTAAATTCATCAAACATTTTAGCTTTTAACTGAACTTTTTTGTGGGATACACGAGGCAAATCTAGATCTTGTGGCATATTTTAGTTAAACTTTCCCCAATTCAGTGGATTTGCAACCCTCTGCATGCACAGTGCATTCTTCCATCACATGTACAGCTGATTCTCAAGAGCTTGCACACTGAGTTGCTATTGATCCCACACTACTACACTGTCTGAGCCAAGGACCACATGCTTTCTGGTAAGTTTTGATTACAATACTGGGTGGGGTGAATATTTTACATGATATACATTATATTTTGTTAACTAGTAAATGGTTGCCTACAGCAAAGTGTTTAAATCATTACTAACTTAACAATTTCTGCTAGTTAGTTTTTGCTACCATGTGGGATTTCGCTTGCTTGAGCCTGCTGAGTGTTAATTCACCTATTTCCATGTTTCATTTTAAACATTTATCTTATGAAGGAGGAGTTTAATCGAACTGCTTAACTATTTATCTGTACATGGAATTGTATTTTTTTACATTTTTTACATTTTTTTTTACCCCTCATCTTTACAGGAAAATGCCATCTGATGTGTGGAGACATTTCACTGCAGCTAATGTAGAAGGAAAAGCTGTGTACATTTGCAAATACTGTGCCAAATCATATGTGAAGAATGCAACAGATGCAGAATCATCTGGCCAAGTGCATAAAGTTCCTTTAGTGCTCACAACAAGCAACCTCTGACAAAAGTCCCTTTACTTCTATTCGAGGTGAAAATGATGAATCAGATAGCAACAGCTCATATTCCTTCTTGAATCAGAAGTTGTTTTGACTCAATGGAGGAATGTGGTCAGAGAAATGATCAATGTTTTGTTCGAGCTGTGTGTGCAACTGGTTCACCTCTGATACTCACAGGTAATGTGTATTGGAAGAGATTTCTGAATGTTCTTCGCCCAGCATACGCCCCTCCAACCAGACATGCTTTATCTACTCATTTGCTAGATGCAAAGTTCAACAGAGTTCAAGTGAAGGTCAAGCAAATCATAGAGAAAGCAGACTGTATTGCAGTTATCTCTGATGGGTGGTTGAATGTTCGTGGGCAATGAATAATTAACTACATCTCCACCCCTCAACCAGTAATTCTACAAGAGCACAGACACAAGGGACAACAGACACACCAGTCTCTACATTGTAGATGAGCTGAAGGCAGTCAGCAATGACCTTGGACCACATAAGGTATTTGCACTGGTGACAGACAATGCTGCGTACATGAAGGCTGCTTGGTCTAAAGTGGAGGAGTCCTACCCTCACATCACTCCCATTGGCTGTGCTGCTCATGCATTGAATCTGCTCCTCAAGGACGTCATGGTACTGAAAACAATGGATACACTCTGCAAGAGAGCCAAGGAAATGGTTAGGTATGTAAAGGGTCATCAAGTTATAGCAGAAATCTACCTCACCAAGCAAAGTGAGAAGAATAAGAGCACCACATTGAAGCTGGCCAGCAACAGGGTGGCGGTGTTGTCATCATGTTTGACAGTTTCCTGGAGGGGAAGGAGTCTCTCCAAGAAATGTCCATATCACAGTTTGCTGATATGGACAGCTCCATCAAGAGGAGCCTCCTGGATTATGTATTTTGAGAGAGAGTGGTAAGCGTCCTCAACTCCTGAAACATATAGCAGTAGCCATTGCATGGATTGAAGGAGACAATGCCATCCTGTCTGATGTTCAGACTCTGCTTGCAGATGTAAGGGAAGAAATCCGCCCTGCCCACTTTACTGTTGCTCCAAGCAGAGGAGACTGCAGTTCTGAAATGCATCAAAAAGCATGAAGAATTCTGCCTGAAGCCCATACACGCCGTAGCGTACATGTTGGACCCCAAGTATGCTGGCAAGAGCATCCTGTCTGGTGCAGAGATCAACAAGGCCTATGGTGTCATCACTACCGTGTCTCGCCACCTTGGCCTGGATGAGGGCAAGGTTCTTGGCAGTCTGGCAAAGTACACTTCCAAGCAAGTCCTTTGGGATGGAGATGCAATATGGCAGTCGTGCCAACATATCATCAGCCACCTGGTGGAAGAGACTTTGTGGATTTGAGGCTCTTTACCCTGTTGCCTCCATTCTCCAAATCCCACCAACATCAGCCGCCTCAGAGCGCAACTGGTTTTGCATTTGTGAATTCAATTCCCTTGTTTGGGAACACACACCAAAGCACGCAACAGGCTACAGACCAATATAAGGGTTGAAAAATTGGTGGCCATCCAGGCAAATTTGAGGCTTTTTGAGCCTGACAACGAGCCATCCTCAAGGTTGGACAGTGACGATGAGGCCTCAGTCTGCTGTTCAAGAAATGGACATTGAGGAGGTCCAGAAGACATGGAAGCCTGAGAGGAAGACAGTTTCTAGGCTAAAGCTTTGGCTATCATTTTACAGATGTACAGTATATCACAAGTACACCCCTCACATGTTTGTAAATATTTGAGTATATCTTTTCATGTGACAACACTAAAGAAATGGCACTTTGCTACAATGTAAAGTAGTGCGTGTACAGCTTGTATAACAGTGTAAATTTGCTGTCCCCTCAAAATAACTCAACACACAGCCATTAATGTCTAAAACGCTGGCAACAAAAGTGAGTACACCCCTAAGTGAAAATATTGAAAACCTTTTGGGAGATGCGATGGATCATTCAATATTTCCTTTTGTTGTTCAGTGAAATCATCCCATGTGAAGAGTCGACTCATTTAATTAAAGTTCAGATTGTAACTAAATTGTTTTATTTCTATAGGAAGGAGTTAATCATTGCAATTATGTCTACTTATGATAAGGTTTGTTAGTCTCCATATGGTAAATATAAACAATGCAAAAAACATCTACATTTAAATTGAATTAGTATTAATTTGCATATTCCTGTTATTCCTGTTCCATAAAGTTTCCACGACTGAATATTCCCCAAAATGTGCAACCCTATGTGCGTGTCAATAGTTTTCGATTCCCATAGATTTTTGTATTTAAGGTAGGTTATGCACCTTTTCCTCTTGTACTCAACCGAGGTGTTTTCCCATTTTTGGATACGGTGTGGCTCACCACATGCCGGCAGAGGCCAGACAGCCTCACAATGAAACTGATTTTTGCTTGCTTGCCGTGCGGGTTAGTAGGAGGACAAATGGGGCAGGGTTTGAGGAGAGGGATGTTATGCTGTTGCAATGATGAGTCATGTCTCTTCTCTGACTAAATGGTTTTCAATAAAACTTCACAAGGTTTAGAGTGTTAGATTTGGCTGCTGGGGAGCAAGGAGACCCACAGCTCTGCTAAAACCACTTAACTGTGTGCTGTTTTCAAGGAATTTAACGAAATGCCAACTATTTGGTCTTTAAGAGCGTAGTCAGACCTACACATTCCTGATTATTCCATGCAAAACAATTGTGCCCATTTTAGCTTTGTTATACTGCATGATCATGTCATTTCAGATGCGTAGGGTAGCCTCACGTTATCTCTCAATATTAGGCGCCATTGGATAATTGCGTGATATAAAATTTACCAACTATACCTGACGAGTATGAGTGGTTTAGGTTAATTTCCAATCTTTTGTGGGCACTGCCTATCACGCAGCAGTAGGGCGCATTTGCCGTGGTACTGTTAGATGTTTACTTTGCAAGCACCAGTCTTTGTACAGTTGGCTGAACATACTGTATAGTGAGTGGTAAGTAAAGTAAATTAACATGATCCTCTTTTAAACATTTTTTTAACTACTTTTGCACCTGACAGACATTTGGGCTATTGATTTATGGACCACATCAAATTGACTAGCATCAATATGGCAAGTTAACAAACTTTCAGGGGATAAACTAGATGGCAAACAAATCAAATAATATAGTCATCTATAGTGATGTTGACCGTAGTCCAACTGACAACTTCTCCAGGACGAGGACAATTTGCCCCCCAGCAGCCAAATTGAATGTATTGTGACATTTAATTGTAAACTACCTGTAATAATAGAGAGTTTAAGAACCTCTGATCTCCGCATTATACACAGACACTGTCAGAGACTGTGCCTGTTTTACTTGATATTCTAACTCACACATCTCTCTTACTCTTTGTCCGTCTCTAGATTGCTGACCTGACAGCTGGGGGGTGACCTCATTAGCATGTGGCAGGGGACCCAAATCCGTCCTCAGACATGGACTGGAGGTATGTGTTCTGCTATTCCACCTCCCAGAAAGTGCTCCTACACACACATTCACACTGTGTGTGACATACCACAGTAGTATTTGAGCAATGACTACATTTGAACAAACTTATGCAGATACTCACTCACATGCACACCAGAAACCAGATTTGGACAGAGTTTGGTTTCCATTAGAAGCTGTAAAAGTGATGATATCCAGCCGTACAGCGCGCATCCAACCCGGAAGCCAGCCGCACCAATGTGGAGGCTACACCGTGCACCTGGCAACCTTGGCTAGCGCGCACTGCGCCCGGCCCGCCACAGGAGTCGCTGGTGCGCGATGAGACAAGGAGATCCCTACCGACCTCCCTAACCCAGACGACGCTAGGCCAATTGTGCGTCGCCCCACGGACCTCCCGGTCGCGGCCGGTTACGACAGAGCCTGGGCGCGAACCCAGGGACTCTGATGGTACAGCTGGCGCTGCAGTACAGCGCCCTTAACCACTGCGCCACCCGGGAGGCCCCTAATTGAGACAAACTTAACAAGTTCCACAGACATGTGACTAACAGAAATGGAATAATGTGTCACTGAACAAAGGGGGAGGTCAAAATCAAAAGTATCAAAAGTTTAAAAAAAAATCTAAAGTATTTTGGTATGGCCACCACCAGCTGCATTAAGTATTGCAGTGCATCTCCTCCTCATGGACTGCACCAGATGTTCCAATTCTTGCTGTGAGATGTTATCCCACTCTTCCACCAAGGTTCCCAGACATTTCTGGGGGGAATGGCCCTCACCCTCTGATCCAACAGGTCCCAGACGTGCTCTATGGGATTGAGATCCGGGCCCTTCGCTGGCCATGGCAGAACACGGATTTTCCCGTCTTGCAGGAAATCACGCACAGAACGAGCAGTATGGCTGGTGGCATTGTCATGCTGGAGGGTCATGTCAGGATGATCCTGCAGGAAGGGTACCACATCAGGGAGGAGGATGGCATTGTCATGCTGGAGGGTCATGTCAGGATGAGCCTGCAGGAAGGGTACCACATCAGGGAGGAGGATGTCTTCCCTGTAACGCACAGCCTTGAGATTGCCTGCAATGACAACAAGCTCAGTCTGATCATGCTGTGACACACCGCCCCAGACCATGATGGCCCCTCCACCTCAAATTGATCCCGCTCCAGAGTACAGGCCGTAAAGCTCATTCCTTCGACGAAAAACGCAAATCTGACCATCACCCCTGGTGAGACAAAACTGCGACTCGTCAGTGAAGAGCACTTTTTGCCCGTCCTGTCTGGTCCAGCGACGGTGGGTTTGTGCCCATAAGTGACGTTGTTGCTGGTGATGTTTGGTGAGGACCTGCCTTACAACAGGCCTACAAGCCCTCAGTTCAGCCTCTCTCAGCCTATTGCGGACAGTCTGAGCACTGATAAGAAATCAGTGCCCAAGTAATCCCATGCATAATAGAGAGACACGTGATCATATACAAATGGTAAGCAAGGTTTTAAAATTGTTTGTCTTAACATGTGTTTGGGCTTCTTGCGGTCAATTTCCAGTCTACAAATTGTAAGTATGTTCCGGCCCCCCGACCATCCACTCCGAAATCGGCCCGCTGCTGAATCTAGTTGATGATCGCTGGTCTAGGCTAAATGTTAATTAGCGTAATACAGTGGAATTAAATTGCCTTGTGTATTTTCATTAGTCATCATGTAGCCGATCTTATTTATCCAACACAACTATCACACACAACATACTGCAGCACCTCAGCTGGTTGCTGCTGAAGTACAATGCTATTTTATAAGCCCATTCATTGCGCAACAATTCTAAATGTGATCACATGTTGGTGCATGATTTTAAAGAGCTACTATTATTATTTCTTAACTGGCAATTGAAGCGCATCTCACATTCAAGTGCAGGCAACAGGCTGTCAGCGCATTATAACCACTTTACAATGTGAGCTAGAGGCAGTATACAATTTGAAAACATACTCAATTATTTTGAAACCTGAATGTTTTACTTCATGAGGCATGTTTTACCTTGCTTCAAAGTAGCCTATAGGCAAATTCCAACCATGGAAACGGAGAGACATTTCTTATGTAAAGACTTCATAGGCGGCGAGTACGTTTCAAGTTTAGGGAAGCTTACAATTCATCTTGACATTTCTACCGATCTGTGTGCCAGTTATAAGTTCCATATGTGCATTTTCAATAAGATAGGCTTATTGGCACACTCTCTGCTCAAATTGTGGTCTTCCCAAATAGAGGCCTAATCTTATGATTTGAAAGAATCCACAGCTACAGTGCCTTCAAAGTATTCATACCCCTTGACTTATTCCACATTTAGTTGTATTACAGCCTGAATGAAAAATGTATTAAATATTTCTCACCCATCTACACCAATACTGCATAATGACCAAGGGAAAACCATGTTTTTAGTCATTTGCAAATTTATAAAAAATTAAATGCTGAAATATTTCATTTGCCTAAGCCCCTTTGGTAGCGATTACAGCTGTGAGTCTTTCTGGGTACTTCTGTAAGCGCTTTATACACCTAGATTCTGCAACATTTGTACATTTATCTTCATGTCCTGTCAAATTGGTGGTTGACCATTAAACCAAAACTGTAGCTCGGCCACTCAGGAGCATTCTCTGTCTTCTTGATAACCAACTCCAGTGTAGATTTGGCCTTGTGTTCTAGGTTATTGATTTGAATTTGTCTCCCAGTGTCTGGTAGAAAGCAGACTGAACCAGGTTTTCATATAGGATTTTGCCTATGCTTAGCTCCATTCAGTTTATTTTTTATTCAGAAAAATTCCCCGGTCATGCTGTGGGATGTTTTTTTGGGAGCAGGGACTGGGAGACTAGTCAGGATTGAGGGAAATATGAATGACGCAAAGTACAGATCCTTAATGAGAACCTGCTCCAGAACGCTCAGGACCTCAGACTGGGGCAAAAGTTCACCTTCTAACAGGACAACGACCCTAAGCATACAGCCAAGACAACGCAGGAGTGTCTCCTGAATGTCGTTGAGTGGCCCAGCCAGAGTTTTTATTTTTAATACATTTGCTAACATTTCTAAAAACCTGTTTTTAATTTGTCATTATGGGGTTTTGTGTGTAGATTGAGACTGACAATTGAATCCATTTTAGAATAAGGTTCTAATGTAACAACATTTGGAATTTCCGAATGCACTGTAGATGTAGAGGATAGTTCATGTACACTACCTGTCAAAAGTTTTAGAACACCTACTCATTCAAGGGTTTTTCTTTATTTTTACTATTTTCTACATTGTAGAATAATACTGAACTATGAAATAACACACATGGAATCATGTAGTAACCAAATAAGTGTTAAAAATATCAAAATATGAGATTCTTCAAATAGCCACCCTTTGCATTGACTGCTTTGCACACTTGGCATTCTCTGAACCAGCTTCATGAGGTAGTCACCTGGAATGGATTTCTATTAAAAGTAAATTTGTGGAATTTAGTACCTCAATGTGTTTGAGCCCATCAGTTGTGTTGTGACAAGGTAGTGGTGGTACACAGAAGATAGCCCTATTTGGTAAAAGACCAGGTCCATATTATGGCAAGGACAGATCAAATAAAATAATCGACAGTCCATCATTACTTTAAGACATGAAGGTCAGTCAATACAGAACATTTCAAGAACTTTGAAAGATTCTTCAAGTGCAGTCGCAAAAACCATCAAGCGCTATGAGGAACTGGCTCTCATGAGGAATGCCACAGGAAAGGAAGATCCAGAGTTACCTCTGCTGCAGAGGATACGTTCATTTGAATTACCAGCCTCAGAAATTGCACCCCAAATAAATGATTCAGAGTTCAAGCAAAACAGACACATCTCAACATCAACTGTTCAGAGGAGACTGCGAATCAGGCCTTCATGCTCAAATTGCTGTAAAGAACCCACTACTAGAGGACAGCAAAAAGAAGAAGAAAATTGTTTGGGCCAAGAAACACGAGCAATGGACATGACGGGTGGAAATTTGTCCTTTGGTCTGGATTCCAAATGGGAGATTTTTGGTTCCAACCGCCGTGTCTTTGTGAGACACGGTGTGGGTGAACGGATGATCTCTGAATGTGTATTTCCCACCGTATAGCATGGTGGAAGAGGTGTTATTGTGTGGGGGTGCTTTGCTGGTGACACTGTCTGATTTTTATTTAGAATTCACACTTAACCATTATGGCTACCACAGCATTCTGCAGCGATACTCCATCTGGTTTGGGCTTAGTCCCACTATCATTTTGTTTTTCAACAGGACAATGACCCAACACACCTCCAGGATTTGTAAGGGCTATTTTACCAAGAATGAGTGATGGAGTGCTGCATCAGATGACCTGGCCTCCACAATCCCCAGACCTCAACCAAATTGAGATGGTTTGGGATGAGTCGGACTGCAGAGACAAGGAAAAGCAGCCAACAAGTGCTCAGCATATGTGGGAACTCCTTCAAGACTGTTGGAAAAGCATTCCAGGTGAAGCTGGTTGAGAGAATGACAAGTGTGTAAAGCTGTCGTTGGCTATTTGAAGAATCTCAAATATAACATGTTTTGATTTGTTTAACACTTTCTTGGTTACTACACGATTCCATACGTGTTATTTCACGGTTTTTATGTCTCCACTATTATTCTACAATGTAGAAAATAGTCAAATAAAGAAAAACCCTTGAATGAGTAGGTGTTCTAGAACTTTTGACCAGTAGGAGGTTTGCGGAAGTAAGATTTATCTGGCCATCAATGGTCGAAGAGCGCTCTCAAATTATTTGGATTTATTAGTAATCAAGTTAGAAAAATGAGCCTGTTTGGCGTTTTCTAATTGATCTGAGCAGCATAATGGACCTGCAATATTGACTTTCTCCACTTCCACTCTGCCTGTCTTTTTAAAATTGATTTATTTCCTCATTCGAAAGAGCTCTGTTTTTAAATGTGTTTTTTTTCAACATTAGTGGAGCTGTAGCGTTAATGGTTGCTCTTAATTTGCTATTAAAGTTATCAACTACATCATCACTAATGGAAGGCAATGGATTATGCACCCAATGCATATAGGGCCAGTACATTTACTGGACCCATTTAGTCAAGTTGTCTGTCACCACATTTCCCTAATGGAAACACTGCTCTGCCAGTATATTCCAAGAAATCATGTGATTTCGGAGCTTTAGCCTGTCAGTGTAGTGCAGTGGCCTGGCTCACTTTCACTCTGACTTTCATCCTTGACTTGGCTCATACAGCTGGTTAGCCTGCATAAGTCAGGCATTGTATCTTCTACACACTGGTTTACAGAAGTAGATTTCAAGATTGTTATGCAATGCACTGGGTTAGTAAAGAATACAAATACAGCTATGGGACTGATAGTAATTGCTTCATGTACCAAATTAGGAGAGATTCTGCCGTAGTCTCAGGGCACAGTTTGAGAGGGAATGTTGTGATTAATTTCTCATGTCTCTCTTACAAGTGACATCAGTAAGGGATCATAACTTTCATCTGGTCAGTCTACGTCTGTTTTGTACACTCTGTTGTCACGAACCGGCTCGAAGTTCGTATCAAAAAGGGAGACAACGTGGAGATAAGGAATAGCAAAATATTATTATTGATGTCACTTGTTAAATCCACTTCAATCGGTGTAGATGAAGGGGAGGAGACTGGTTAAACAAGGATTTTTAAGGCTTGAGATGTGGATTGTGTATGCGTGCCATTCAGGGGGTGAATGGGCAAGACAAAAGATTTGAACGGGGTAGGGTAATAACTGCCAGGCACACCGTGTGTATCAACAATGGCCCACCAGGCCTCCCGGGTGGCGCAGTGGTTAAGGGCGCTGTACTGCAGCGCCAGCTGCGCCACCAGAGACTCTGGGTTCGTGCCCAGGCTCTGTCGTAACCGGCCGCGACCGGGAGGTCCGTGGGGCGACGCACAATTGGCCTAGCGTCGCCCGGGTTAGGGAGGGTTTGGCCGGTAGGGAAATCCTTGTCTCATCGCGCACCAGCGACTCCTGTGGCGGGCTGGGCGCAGTGGTGCGGCTGGCTTCCAGGTTGGATGGCGCTGTGTTAAGAAGCAATGCGGCTTGGTTGGGTTGTGTATCGGAGGACGCATGACTTTCAACCTTCGTCTCTCCCGAGCCCGTACGGGAGTTGTAGCGATGAGACAAGAGAGTAGCTACTAAAAACAATGGGATACCATGAAATTGGGGAGAAAAAGGGGTAAAACAAAACAATAAAAACAACAACAATGGCCCACCACCCATAGAACATCCAGCCAACATGATACAACTGTTGGGAAGCATTGGAGTCAACATGGGCCAGAATCCCTGTGGAACGCTTTCAACACCTTGTCCGTACCCTGACAAATTGAGGCTGTTCTGAGAGCGAAAGGGGATGCAACTCAATATTAGGAAGGTGGATATTCTTAATGTTTTGTACACTGTGTACATACAGACACAATTTATAAATAAATACATATAGGATATGATATTATGCTTCATGTATCAGATGAATACTGAACAAATTATTCACTTCGTGATACTGTTGAACACTCACTGTCCAGATATTCCCTTGGTGTGAAACTCTTGCTCATTTAAACACCTCTCTTCCAGATGAGTTTGACGCCTACATCATTGTGTCCTTTGTCAACGCCACCCTGGTTCTGTCTTATTGGAGAGACTGTAGAGGAAGTGACAGACTGGTTTCCTGGGGACCACCCTCTCCTGCTCTCTGCTTGGGGAGGATGCTCTGGTGCAGGTCAGTATAACACCCACTCTACATACGCCTATGAAGGGTCCTGAACATGCTCCTTATGTTCTGGAGGGAATACAATGCTGATGGTGAAAGTGGTATAAAGCTGAAGGGAGATTAAGTGCATGGGAGATGTAATATGGCTGTTGAAGTGATGAGTCTTCATGTCTCTTCTCCGACAGAATGATGGAGAGAGCTTAAACACATCTGACCTCAGCATTATGCACAGACATGGACACCCTGGCCAGGCCCCTTCCCCAGCCCTGTGTAAACTATGAATGTTCTTGTACAGGTGTATCCTGATGGTATTCGTCACATCCGTGCTGATAAGCGTGTGACTGAGTGGAAGACTGAGTGGAAGACTCCAGGGAAGAAGACCATTATTCGCCGTGTAGTCAACCAGAGGCAGGTGGTCATTGCTCTGACCGGAGGAGAGCTGGTTTACTTTGAGATGGACACGGAGAGTAGTGAAACCTCCTCCCCTGGGTGTTTTATTTAGTCACCCAGGTACTGTCTTTTAGTTTGACCCTGTTTTTATCATCTTTTTCAGGATATCCAGAAGAATCTCCTGCTCAGTGAAAAGTTAATATTTCATCGGACTGTAGATGTTTGATAACCTTTCTCCTCTCACTCTCTCCCCCTCCCCAGTCTGGCCAGCTGAATGAGTACACAGAAAGGAAGGAGATGTCCACTGATGTGGTGTGTATGAGCTTGGCCGGCGTCCCGTCTGGCGAGCAGCACTCCTGTTTCCTGGCTGCGGGGCTGGTCGACAACACAGTCCACATCATCTCTTTGGATTCCTCGGTATGACTCTTCTCAGGCTACAGTATTTCTTTCCCTCTCTCTTTAAAAGCCAAACTCATCCAGAGCTCGGTTGCTCTGCTGCGTTTTCCAATCAATTACAATTTAAGTCAAGTGTTGTGGGGGGGGGTTCCAAAATATTTATTGTTGATTTTGCCCACTTTTGTAGGTGTTTGTACCATCTCTCTAAACTGTATGTAGCCCTAACCCTGCTGTGTTTGTCTGGTGCAGAACTGTCTTCAGCCCCTCAGTATGCAGGCCCTGCCAGCCCAGCCTGAGTCTCTGTGTATAGTGGAGAAGGAAGATGAGCTAGGAGCGAAGGGCACTGTTGGTTTCCTCTTCGCTCCATCTCAACATCGGACTGCAGGTAAGCTATCTGTCCTGTGATGTCTTGAGGCAGGGTTTGAAGAGAGGGATGTTATGTATCTCTTGAAGTGATGAGTTTCTCTTGTCTCTTCACTGACTAAATAATAATGGAGAATGTTAAAAAGCCTCTGTCAACATACATACATATATATACATACATACATACATACATACATACATACATACATACACTGTGTGATTGACTGCCTGTTTACTTCTGGCACTGTATTACTTGCGTCTGTGCTCTATTAGAAAACATTCTAGAGGTAACATGCGCACTTGTGACTCATAAAGGGGCCATATCTGTAGCATAGTACATCTCCCCCTCCGGGCTAATGTGATGGGCTGTCACTGTTATGGAAGCCCAACACAGGGATCATTGGCCATTTTCATTGAACTCTTTGGTTTGGTTATATAAAACGGGTACTAGCTGTTTGCTGAAATGGGTGCATGAGGGAAGTTCGTAACGTGGCTCGAGCACTGTCACGAGATGCTAAAATCCCCTATTCTCAAACACAGAGAATAGGCAGATATCCACGGTTATAAACCAAAGACTATAAATATAGCCGACCTATCGCTCTTGTTTCTTTGGCCCAGGTAGAATCAGCTGCTTGAATGCAGAGGGGAGACTGTGTTGTTTCTTTGGCCCAGGTAGAATCAGCTGCTTGAATGCAGAGGGGAGACTGTGTTGTATCTTTGCGTTTCCTTGCTCTGGAAGACTGGGGCGATGTCAACATATTTGAGGTGTTGACAGCTGCATAGGCTATTCTTGTTGAGTGTGGTGACATACTGTTAACATTTTATCCACAACTCTGTCTATCGCCGTTGTAATCTACTAGGAAGTCAAACTGTTCCCAAACTGGAGATTTAAACGATGATGGAGGATCCTCCTGGTTTATCCTCCCCACCGCTGCGCCTCACAAAAGGACAGTTTGAAATGTGCCAGTTAGGATTAGAATTTTGATTACAATTGGCACATAGGCTCTAGCCAGCTATGCCTCAACAGGCATAGCCTACAATGCAGTGTTTATTTATGTATTAATTCAGGTTCACAGTGCGGACTACACCGGGATTCCCATACCGTTATGCACGAATACGTGTACAGTTACATCCTTACTCTCCGACCATTGATCTCCTCTGTGTTGGCCATGTCTAGCCACTCCTGGCTGAGCTACTCTTACCAGTCCCGCTGACGCCCCTGTCCTATGAGACTCTGGAGTACGCCTCAGGCTTCGCCTCTGAACAGTGTCCTGAGGGCATTGTGGCCATCTCCACCAACACCCTGAGGTAGACAGACACACCCTTGCACTCATACTCACTAAAAACCTCAATTCCATTTGTATTCATCCATAATGAGGATGTCTTCATTGGCAAGATTTGAAGAAAGGGAAGTTATGCTGTTGAAATTAGTCTTCATGTCCCTTCTGACAAACCAATGGAGAGAGCGTAAACATCTCTGATCTCAGCATTTACGGAGATCACATCTCGTTTTGTCATTCCCCCTGAAGCATAGTAATTCTCAATTATAGCACTGATATTTAACTTATATGTCCCATTACTTTTTCTCAAGTTATTCATGTTCCCGTTAATGCCATTAATATCTTGTTATACTGCCTTTGTCTCCCTCTTAGGATTCTGGCCTTGGAGAAGCTGGGTGCTGTTTTCAACCAGGTGGCCTTCCCCCTGCAGTACACACCTCCAAGTTTGTCATCCACCCAGAGACCAACAACTTGATCCTCATAGAGACGGATCACAATGCCTACACAGAGGCCACCAAGGCCCAGGGTAAGCAGAGGCAGAGGTATGGTTCTGACCAACAGGGTTTTATGGACTGAGAGGGTGGGAACAGGGTGACTGACTGAGGCTACATGTTGTACACCCAGGCTTTGTAGCTTGTGTAGGCTGATATTATGGAAGTGGTGTTATAAGATACGTAGGGCTGGCACAATTACTGTGTAACCAACAGTTATGGATGAAGACTGTAAAATAACCGTTTTTGTGTGTTTGAGTCCTGTTTCTGCTGTAACATGGACTACAGTAACGTGGACTCTACAACGTGATGAAACTTTGTTGCGCCTTACTGAAACAAGCAAGGTCTTGTAGCAAACAAGTATTTGGTTGCCTAGACCACGCCCCCATGCCTGCAGCATATGCAGTCAAGAGCAGAGTAGAGGAGAAAATGCGCCTTTAAACAAAATATACAGTACCTGTCAAAAGTTTGGACACATCTCCTCTTTCAAGGGTTTTTCTCTATTTTTTTTACTATTTTCTACATTGTAGAATAATAGTAAAAACATCAAAGCACCATCACACCACCTTCATGCGTCACGGTGGGAACCACACATGCGGAGATCATCCGTTCAGCTACTCTGCATCTCACAAAGACATGACGGTTGGAACCAAAAATCTCCCATTTGGATTTCTACCAGTCTAATGTTCATTCCTTGTGTTTCTTGGCCCAAGCAAGTCTCTTCTTCTTATTGGTGTCCTTTAGTAGTGGTTTCTTTGCAGCAATTCGACCATGAAGGCCTGATTCAACCAGTCTCCTCTGAAGTCTGTTTTGCTTGAACTCTGAAGCATTTATTTTGGCTGCAATTTCTGAGGCTGGTAACTCTAATGAACTTATCCTCTGCAGCAGAGGTAACTCTGGGTCTTCCATTCCTGTGGCGGTCCTCATGAGAACCAGTTTCATCAAAGCGCTTGACGGTTTTTGCGACTGCACCTGAAGTAACTTTCAAAGTTCTTGAAATGTTCCATATTGACTGACCATGACTTAAAGTAATGATGGACTGTCGTTCTCTTTGCTTATTTGAGCTGTTCTTGCCATAATATGGACATGTTTTTTACCAAATAGGGCTATCTTCTGTATACCACCCCTACCTTGTCACAACACAACTGATTGTCTTAAATGCATTAAGAAGGTAAGAAATTCCACAAATTAACTTTTAATAAGGCACACCTGTTATTTGAAATGCATTCCAGGTGACTACTTCCATGAAGCTGGTTGAGAGTGACAAGTGTGCAAAGTTGTCATCAAGGCAAAGTGTGGCTACAAATATAAAATATATATTTTGATTTGTTTAATACTTTTTTGGGGTTACTACATGATTCCATATGTGTAATTTCATAGTTTCGATGTCTTCACTATTATTCTACAATTTAGAAAATAGTCCTAAATAAATAACCCTTGAATGAGTAGGTGTCCAAACTTTTTGACTGGTGCTGTATATATATTTTGTTTAATTTTGGGGTTATTACGGTGACTTTAGAAATTTGACTAACCAGTAAACCGTCATTCAAAATTCCATGGCCGTCACAGCCGTAAAGATACGCCAAACTTCAATAGAAATCATTCGTAAATATTTTTTATAGCGCTTTAATAAAACCCAGAGGCTTAGTTCAGGGCAGGGTTTGAGAATAGGGATGTTCTGTTGAAGTGACGGGTCTTCAGGTCTCTGACAGAATAATAATGGAGAGAGTTTAATGACAAGTCTGATCACAGCATATATACAATGTACAATGATATTGACATGGGGAATTAGACTTTCAAATACTTTTCTTACACTTGTGTGGCTCGCACCCCCTCCCTACTTTCTCTCTGTAACTGACATCACTTCTGTGTTGTGATCCCCTCTACTGGAGATGGTTGAGGCAGCAGGTGAGGATGAGAGGGAGCTGGCAGCAGAGATGGCCGCTGCTTTCCTCAACGAGAACCAGCCAGAGGCCATCTTTGGGGCACCCAAGGCTGGGTCAGGCCAGTGGGCCTCTCTGGTGTGTCTTGTCAACCCCATCCAGGGCTACACTCTGGACCTGGTCCAATTGGAACAGAACGAGGCTGCCTTCAGGTGAGGACCGAGGAGAGGATAGATGGAAAAGGGCTACTAGGGCAATGTAATTAATGGCTATGCTGGTTTCAGCTATTCTCAGTGTAATTGCAGTGTATTTGTACTATAGATGGTGAAACGAGGAATCAGAACTGTCATTCAGTGCAGGGTTTGAGAGGGATGTCATGCTGTTGTAATGAGTCCTCATGTCTCTTCTCAGACTAAATATTAATGGAGATAGTTTAAACACCTCTGATCACTGCATTATACACGGAGGCCACAGACATTGACATAGGGAATCAGACTGATGGGAAATACTTTGGTTATACATGCTGATCTGTCTGTTCTGTCCCTGCAGTGTGACTGTGTCGGTTTGCCAGTGGAGGTGATGACTGGTGGGGGTGGCCCGGGGACATGATCCTTAACCCCCGCTCTGTGGGAGGCGGTTTCATCTATACCTATCGGCTGGGAGGGGGAGGGGACAAGCTGGAGTTTATGCACAAGGTGAGTGACAGAAGATATGACTAATCCAGTGGTTTCTGGCTCTGGCTGGTTGACCACAGCTGTGCACAGGAATTCTCCAGCTGTTCTTTCAGAAAGGTCATAATTGTGCTGAGAGAGTCAGAGTACTATCATACTTGCCACCACCCCCTCCCCTTTACCGAACTCCCAGAGGGACAATGGTTACTTTGTTGAACCATTTTCCAGTCATATCAGTATTCTACACTTTATTAATAGAATCAGAAACTTGAAGCTTTCACATATGACCCTTTCTTTTAAAGATTGTTTAATTCACTTGTCAATGACAGATAAACACTGTTGTTGAGATGGTAAATTAATAGGGATATGCATCTTTCCCTTTCAAGACTATTGGATATATGGGCTTCGATACAATATAAGAATAATGTTTTAGTTTGAAACAATTTGGTGCGATACGAGAGATTTGTTGCGTAAACACGTTCATTTTCCATTCTAAATTGAAATCTGCTGCTGATGGAGCTCATTAGCTGTGTGTAAGTGATGTATGTCTATGGTGTATGTACTATGTAGGCACCTTAGCTGAGCCATAAAGGAGACTAGGCCACTTCAGATTAGGGGGGGGGGGGTTGCCTCCCACTTTGGTTCTGAAATCACCATCATCCGCTAACTAACTTGTGCTAGTAATGTATCAATATTTATCGTTTACAAATTAGCTATGGCATAAGCCCTGTTCGGGTGGGACTAGTATTACTAAAGAACGTATGTGTGTGAGAGAGATACACACTACCATTCAAAAGTTTGGGGTCACTTAGAAATGTCCTTGGTTTTGAAAGAAACACTTTTGTCCATTTTTAAAATGACATCAAATTGATCAGAAATAGTGTAGACATTGTTAATGTTGTAAATTACTATTGTAGCTGGAAACGGCTGCTTTTTAATGGGATATCTACATAGGTGTACAGAGGCCCATTATCAGCAACCATCACTCCTGTGTTCCAATGGCACGTTGTGTTAGCTAATCCAAGTTCATCATTTTAAAAGGCTAATTGATAATTAGAAAACCCTTTTGCAATTGTTAGAACAGCTGAAAACTGTTGTTCTGATTAGAGAAGCAATAAAACTGTCCGCCTTTCGACTAGTTGAGTACCTGGAGTATAACATTTATGGGTTCGATTACAGGCTCAAAATGGCCAGGAACACAGACCTTTCTTTTGAAACTCGTCGGTCTGTACTTGTTCTGAGAAATGAATGCTAATCCATGTGAGAAATGGCCAAGGAACTGAAGATCTCCTACAACGCTGTGTACTTCATTAAATAATACCCGCAAAACACCAGTCTCAACTCAACAGTGAAGAGGCGACTCCGGGATGCTGGCCTTCCAGGCAGAGTTGAAAAGAAAAAGCCATATCTTAGACTGGCCAATTAAAAATAAAATATTAAGATGGGGAAAAAAGAACAGACACTGGACAGAGGAAGTCCATCCCGGAGTTGCCTCTTCACTGTTGACGTTGAGACTGGTGTTTTGCGGGTACTATTTAATGAAGCTGCCAGTTGAGGACTTGTGAGGAGTCTGGTTCTCAGACTAGACACACTAATGTACTTGTCCTCTTGATCAGTTGTGCACTGGGGCCTCCCACTTTTTTGTTAGTAGCGACGCTACTACTGTGTAACTCCGGTAGGGTAACATCTGAAAAATAGTGCACTTGTTAGTGTGTACTAGTGCTCGACCAGTCGGCGAAAGCCAACATCAACCACGACAGAGAACGGTTGATTGTCAAAGGCAATGAATTCCATTATCTTCGCGTTAATGGATTTCACCTTAGTTGTCTCGCTGAAATGTTCCTATTCTTTCAAATGACTGCTAAACTTGTTGACTGCTCGATCCACACAGCAGACATTGTGTGGTAGGTTAGAAAAGCTGTGTTGCACTTGTAGCGCTACATTTTACGTGGCGTCATTACGCCTACGTTATACACGTATGCACGTCAGCTTGACATCGGTTTTGCACATCGGCGTTAAACTAGACATCGGGCTCATGTAGGCATTTTTAGCTAATATCGTCCGATATCGTGCATCCCCTAATATGAGCACAACTTTGGATTTCACCCCATCTCAAAATCGAATGGTTTTGACCGTTAGGTAGTTTTTATGGAGTGATCTTCTCCTTTCGCTTTGGCCATGCAGTGCTCCTCACAAAAGTGATTGCTGTCCTCGTTATGAAATTATGAGCTTTATCCTGTATATCTAAAAATGACCATATACACTGATTTGGCAAAACTACCAAAAGTATTGCTAATAGTGAAACTAAACCATCCAAATGAAATACAATGCTCAAAAAAATAAAGGGAACACTTAAACAACACAATGTAACTCCAAGTCAATCACACTTCTGTGAAATCAAACTGTCCACTTAGGAATAAACAATGACAATACATTTCACATGCTGTTCTGCAAATGGAAAAGACAACAGGTGGAAATTATAGGAAATTAGCAAGACACCCCCAATAAAGGAGTGGTTCTGCAGGTGGTGACCACAGACCACTTCTCAGTTCCTATGCTTCCTGGCTGATGTTTTGGTGACTTTTGAATGCTGGCAGTGTTTTCACTCTAGTGGTAGCATGAGACGGAGTCTACAACCCACACAAGTGGCTCAGGTAGTGCAACTCATCCAGGATGGCACATCAATGCGAGCTGTGGCAAGAAGGTTTGCTGTGTCTGTCAGCGTAGTGTCCAGAGCATGGAGGCACTACCAGGAGACAGGCCAGTTCATCAGGAGACGTGGAGGAGGCCGTAGGAGGGCAACAACCCAGCAGCAGGACCGCTACCTCCGCCTTTGTGCAAGGAGAGGCAGGAGGAGCACTGCCAGAGCCCTGCAAAATGACCTTCAGCAGGCCACAAATGTGCATGTGTCTGCTCAAACGGTCAGAAACAGACTCCATGAGGGTGGTATGAGGGCCCGACGTCCACAGGTGGGGGTTGTGCTTACAGCCCAAGATTGGCAAATTTGCCACTGGCGCCCTGTGCTCTTCACAGATGAAAGCAGGTTCACACTGAGCACGTGACAGACGTGACAGAGTCTGGAGACGCCGTGGAGAACGTTCTGCTGCCTGCAACATCCTCCAGCATGACCGGTTTGGCGGTGGGTCAGTCATGGTGTGGGGTGGCATTTCTTTGGGGGGCCGCACAGCCCTCCATGTGCTCGCCAGAGGTAGCCTGACTGCCATTAGGTACAGAGATGAGATCCTCAGACCCCTTGTGAGACTATATGCTGGTGCGGTTGGCCCTGGGTTCCTCCTAATGCAAAACAATGCTAGACTTCATGTGGCTGGAGTGTGTCAGCAGTTCCTGCAAGAGGAAGGCATTGATGCTATGGACTGGCCCGCCCGTTCCCCAGACCTGAATCCAATTGAGCACATCTGGGACATCATGTCTCGCTCTATCCACCACACACTGTCCAGGAGTTGGCGGATGCTTTAGTCCAGGTCTGGGAGGAGATCCCTCAGGAGACCATCCGCCACCTCATTAGGAGCATGCCCAGGCGTTGTAGGGAGGTCATACAGGCACCTGGAGGCCACACACACTACTGAGCCTCATTTTGACTTGTTTTAAGGACATTACATCAAAGTTGGATCAGCCTGTAGTGTGGTTTTCCACTTTAATTTTGTGTGACTCCAAATCCAGACTGGGTTGATACATTTGATTTCCATTGAACATTTTTGTGATTTTGTTGTCAGCACATTCCCTTTATTTTTTTGAGCAGTGTATATTAAGCCCCATTCAGCAGGTACAGCAAGAAGTGAGTTGTCTCTGGTAGCTTACTTTTGCATTTGAATTCAGAAGGTGCCGTGCAGATGTTGCAGATCAGGAACAGATCGCCTACCTTGCGTTGGTCAGTGGGCCGGCCGCTGGGCTGGCCGCGCGGCTGGGCTGGCTGCGGGGCTAAGTTGGATTAGGCTAATGATATTGCCTGAGGTTGTTCGGCAAGCAAAATTACTTGTAGATCAATAACAAAATGAGGTATTTTCGGAAGTTATAAAGATTGTAATATGAGCAAAAACTAACTTGTGAACCGGCAAGCCGTAATGTTTGAATACATTTTCTGACCGACGCATGCTACGTTTGGATCGGTTTGGGGTCTGTATGCTACGTTTGGATTGGTTTGGGGTCTGTATGCTACGTTTGGATCGGTTTGGGGTCTGTATGCTACGTTTGGATGGGTTTGGGGTCTGTATGCTACGTTTGGATCGGTTTGGGGTCTGTATGCTACGTTTGGATCGGTTTGGGGTCTGCATGCTACGTTTGGATCGGTTTGGGGTCTGTATGCTACGTTTGGATCGGTTTGGGGTCTGTATGCTACGTTTGGATCGGTTTGGGGTCTGTATGCTACGTTTGGATCGGTTTGGGGTCTGTATGCTACGTTTGGATCGGTTTGGGGTCTGTATGCTACGTTTGGATCGGTTTGGGGTCTGTATGCTACGTTTGGATCGGTTTGGGGTCTGCATGCTACGTTTGGATCGGTTTGGGGTCTGCATGCTACGTTTGGATCGGTTTGGGGTCTGTATGTGGACACCCCTTACAATTAGTTGATTCAGCTATTTCAGTCACACCTGTTGCTGACAGGTGTATAAAGTCAAGCACCCAGCCATGTAATCTCCATAGACAAACACTGGTAGTAGAATGGCCCCTACTTAAGAGCTCAGTGACTTTCAAAGTGGCACCGTCATAAGAGGCCACCTTTCCAACAAGTCAGTTTGTCAAGTTTCTGCCCTGATCAATTTTAGGTGCTGTTCTTGTGACGAAGAACCGTCTAGGAGCAACAACTGCTGTGCCGCGAAGTGGTAATCCATTCAAGTTAATAGAATGGGATCGCGGAGTGCTGTAGTGCGTACAAGTTCTATCCTCGGTTACAACACTCAATACTGAGTTCCAAACTGCCTCTGGAAGAAATATCAACACAAGGACTGGTCTTCTGGAGCTTAATGAAATGGGTTTCCATGGCCGAGCAGCCGCACACAAGCCTAAGATCACCATGCGCAATGACAAGCGTCGGCTGGAGTGATAGATAGCTCGCCACCATTGGACTCTGGCGCAGTGGAAATGCATTCTCTGGAGTGATGAATCACGCTTCAACATTTGGGAGTCCGATGGACGAATCTGGTTTTGGTGGATGCCAGGAGAATGCTACCTGCCCAAATGAATAGTGCCAACTGTAAAGTTTGGTGGAGGAGGAATAATGGTCTGGAGCTGGTTTTTCATGGTTCGGACTAGGCCCCTTACTTCCAGTGAAGGGAAATATTTACGCTACAGCATACAATGACATTCTATACGATCCTGTGCTTCCAACTTCGTGGCAACAGTTTGGAAGGCCCGACCTTACTAATGCCGCTGTGGCTGATTGGAAGCAAATCCACGTAGCAATGTTCCAATATCTAGTGGAAAGCCTTCCCAGATGAGTGGAGGCTGTTATAGCAGCAAAGGGGGGGACCAACACCATATTAATGCCCATGATTTTGGAATGAGATGTTCGACAAGCAGGTGTCCATATCCTTTTGGCTATGTAGTGGATCTTGAACATTTATAACAGGGACTGATACGTATTGGTGAGTTGTTACATCCCTGTAAATGAATGCTGTTTTGATTGTCAGATTCCAAGTGAGGACATTTCTCTGGCCATCGCTCCGTTCCAGGGCCGTGTGCTGGTGGGCGTTGGCAAACTGCTACGCATCTACGACCTGGGCAAGAAGAAGCTGCTGCACATGTGTGAGAACAAGGTGAGACGGGGAGACTGTCTCTTTTTCACACACACACACACACACACACCTCAGTCCTGAGTTCTTCACCTCCAGTGTTGGCCTAGTTAAAAGTTAGATGCAAAAAAAAAAGGGTGTGTGTGTATATATAGGGGGAGGGAGAGAGGGACTCTATTGTTTTGATTTTATCCCTGGTATGTTTTTGGTTTCTCACTCAATTACCAATAGATACTGAAGTTTGCTATTCTTACATGTTACAATGTTGACACAGAGGAAGTGTCTGCTGGAAGACTAACCTAAATACTAACTTTAGGTTAAAGTCTCATAGTAATCAAGGTAACCACTTGAATTATTAGTGATTGGGAAGATGATTGCTTTGTAAGAATCTCCTTTCAAAAGCAAGGATAAAAGGCCACCGCCTCATGCATTGTACCAGAGGACATTTTACCACGGTCAACCTCTTAGGTTCCACACCTTTCAAATAAAATCCATATGGCAGTAGGAGGTCAGTTGATGACTGATATTTAGTTGTTTAATGAAGTCATCTGTCTCGTTTCCAGTATGTCCCCAACCTGGTGACTGGCATCCACACCATCTGTCAGCGGGTCATAGTGACTGACGTACAGGAGAGTCTGTTCTGGGTGCGCTACAAGCGTAGCGAGAACCGGATGATCCTCTTTGACGATGACACCCATCCTCGCTGGGTAACCACCGCCTGCCTGCTGGAGTACGACACCATGGCTTCAGCCGACAAGTTTGGCAACATCAGCATTGTATGTGTTCACTCTTTATTGTTCTTTTCTGACAATGATGTTGGGTGTTATACTGTTGTCTACCTTTTCTGTAGACGCCTCACATTAACAGTTTGATCCAATTGATATTTCAATGATGCCACAAACATATTGAAGGCTTTTATTGCTGGAGATGTTAGTACTTACACTTTGTACCACCTTAGGTGTGTTTGCCCCCCAACTCCAGTGATGATGAGGACCCAACTGGGAACAAGGCGTTGTGGGATAGGGGTCTGCTGAACGGAGCCTCTCAGAAGGTATAGTCTTTCTGCTCCCCTGTCACAGCATCAGCTCTGTAAAGACAGGAGCTCAGGGGAACTTTGCTTCTGTCTAAGGACTCTGTCTGTTTTTCTCTCTGGATCAGAGTTTGTCTTGGTGGTGTTGGGTTTGCCTCATCCCAGACCCGGCCTATAACAGACCTGCTGTCCAGGCCAAATCGCTGTTTAACATGCTGTTTAACATACTGTTTTCCATTTGGCTGGTACTCAGTGGGAAATTCCCTCCACTTTGACTTATTGTGGGCAAGTGGTAAAAAGGGTGCATGTAAGCGGTGTTTTGTGGGTGGGGAGTGTGAAGTGAGTTAGAATGTTTATGTAATGACCCTGTACCATGTCTCTTGTTCTGTGTCAGGCTGTGATCGTGAGCTACCACATCGGGGAGACTGCTGTCACTGCAGAAGACCACACGGATTCCCGGCAGCTTAGAGTCTGGTCTACACAACAGTCTGTCGGCGTCCTGGTGCCCTTCACTTCCCACGAGGTACTTCACACACATTCATTAAAGACCTAGAGTACACCATCTGTATAGAAAACTGTCTTCATTGGCAGGACTTGAAAACAGGGGAGTTGTATTCATAGAATAAGGAATTGGAATACTAGTATGTACATGAACCTTCTTATGATGGGATCTAGGTCAGGGAGTTGGTCAACCATGGTTTGTGAGTGTTGTGATAAGATATTGTCTAAAATAATTAATTTGTTGAATTTATTTCTCTAGCCAGACAGTTTGAGGAATGTTTCCATACATTTTTCTAATTAACTGCCAACACATTCCATTCAAACAATAAATTTAATCCACAGCCGTACACTGGCTGAAATCAGTTGATAAGACTTCGACAAGTTGTAATGCAACAAGTACTGATATTGTACCATATAATGGTACCCACAGCTTTCCAAGAAAACAACACTTTTGACATTTGTAGTTTGTTTACATATATTTTAGAGGCTATTTGTATACATTTGTATAAAACCTTTATAAACTGTATTTATAATTATAACAATATTTTAGGTTGACAATTCTATTACACAATTTATGTTATCACATGCATTTTTATTTTCCTTTTAAGTAAAATCAGGTTTTATGCCTCTACTGCCATTAATTCCTATTAGAGTGGTTTGGATTTGTCCCTGACTAATATGGCTGCCATTTTCATCCCATTCTGGAACTTTGAAGGTTGACATCGCCCCTCTAGTAATTTAATAGGCTATGTTGTTGAAGTGATGTCATGTCTCTTTTCTGACAAACCAATGAAGAGAGCGTAAACATCTCTGATCTCAGCATATACACAGATCATCCCTCATCTTTTTCTCATTCCTTCCTGAACCATTTGACTTAATATAATGTATGTCAATGTTTTGATGGCACTTAATAATCTATGGTGTGCCTCTTATCTGTCCTCAGGACCATGACTTCTAACTGCAAACTTATTTAAGATGACTTAATATTTCCATAGGATAATGGGACAAAGAAAGCCACACATTATACTCCCTGCTACTAATTCCTCAGCATGTAAATGGAATGTTTACAGAGGACACCACTATGTTTACAAATGGAGTCTTGTTCCAAATCCACTGGGTGAAATGTTATGCCAAGAACCAACTGTTGTGTGTGTGTGTGTGGGGGGGGGGGGAGCGCTTTCCAAGTCCAGTACATTTGGCAAGATCATTAGACATGCTGTGAATTAAGTCTGTTGAACATGATAGCAGAAATAAATCAGAAGCCTTGTTCGTTGGACATCCAGACAGTCTGCCTACTGTATCTGATCTTCTTCCTCTGTCCTGTCTATCTGTGTCTGCAGAATGTAACAGACGGAGATCTGTGTGAGCAGTTCAACTCCATGGACCTCCACAAGCAGAAGAGTTGCTGAAGAGCTGGACCGTACACCACCTGAGGTCTCAAAGAAACTGGAGGACATCTGCACACACTATGCCTTCTAGAACCCTCGTGTTCTGTACATGCACAAATACACTCACACATACAAACTGTAATTTACAACACCTGATATGTTGAGACTGACACCTGTTCCGCTGTGTTAACATGAAGAGGTGGGAGGTGAACACATTTTTCGAAGTCTTCATCTGTAGCTGCTTTGATTTGTCCTCTAGGCCCTGATTTGTTTGTTAGGCCTATAAATACTATAATACTAATAATAATCTATGGTGAATATTTACCCTGTGGTTTTCACTCATAGGATGCCATTTAAACCTAGCTGGATTCTTTTGAATTTATCATGTGTATATCATCAGTGCTATAGACGCATACAGGAGCATTTTTGGGGTTTTAATGCGTGTGACGCATGGCCTAGTAAACACTTTGATATAATTAGGTCAAATGTTTTTGCATTGTGTGTTTGTTGAAACAATCCATTTTGAGTCTTTGCTGTAATTGAGTGCCACAAATGAAAAGGACTTTTTCTTTTTGATGTCAATTTTAATCCTAAAAAGATTTTGGATTCTCAAACAGCTCTTTTTTTTATGGGCTTAAAAGGTATATTCCTTGCTGGACAAATTGTCCACATCTATTGTACAAGATTACAGGATTGTGTACAATAGCAAGTAATACAGCTGGATGGTGAACCTTTTTCCCCTTAATAGTCCTGTGAACTTCAAACAACAGCCACAATCACCACACTAGATGAGACACCATTCCATATTAGTCATGGGAAAATGGGAGCAGGCTATTTTGTAAATGAAATACTGCCATGTCTGTGTCACTATAGCTATGTTCCCATTAACTAGCCCAGTGTTTAAAAAAAAATGTATTCTGTTTTTTTTTTAGAAAGTTTGCATTTAAAAAAATGTGACAATTGCCTGCTAGGGTGTTTCCATTTAACTATCTTGTCCATAAAAACAGCTGGTCGTAATGTCACACACAAAAAAAAATACTTTCACAACCTACAGTAGCTAGATTTCCATCCAATTGGCAAGATTTTTGTGAATATTTTAAAATCCTCCCAAAAAATGTGCAGTTTCCCACCAAAGATGTTTCCATCAAATTGACATTGCAGATAAAAGCCTGTGCGTGATGACATGGTGTACAAAAAAATTCCTTTGCGATTAAATTCCCATGTCCCGAAAAAAACAACATTTTAATGGGATTCTTTGTTTGCGTTATATAGCGAGTGTGCCCACTCTGGTCTATCTGAATGCATGGAATAGCCTTAATTTCTCAGAACAATAGACTGACGAGTTTCAGGTCTCTGTTTCTGGCCATTTTGAGCCTGTAATTGAACCCACAATTGCTGATGCTCCAGATACTCAGCTAGTCTAAAGAAGGCCAGTTTTATTGCTTCTTTAATCAGGACAACTGTTTTTGGCTGTGCTAACATAATTGCAAAAGGGTTTTCTAATGATCAATTAGCCTTTTAAAATACACTTGGATTAGCTAACACAATGTGCAATTGCAACACAGGAGTGATGGTTGCTGATTTGGTAGAATAATCCTTTAATTCATTGCCACTTACTCAGCTGGGCCAGGGGCGCTTTAATTAGGTCAGGTGGAAAAGTGTCAGACAGATCTCAACTCCGTAAAAGGAGGAAATTGCCATCGCCTGATCTCGCTGCTCTCTCTTCCTTAACTCCGTCTGATCCAGAAGTTCTGTGCGTCCATGAATCCACAGACTACTCAGTAAATATACCACTTTATGGTTAAAGGAATTCCTGCCTCTGTTTACCTTCACTGTCAGTCATCCTACCTGTCCAGCTACCCACACAGATTCCACTAATCTTTCACTGATAATGGGCCTCTGAATGCCTATGTAGATATTCCATTAAAAATCAGCCGTTTCCAGCTAGAATAGTCATTTACAACATTAACAATGTCTACACTGTGTTTCTGATCAATTGTATGTTACTTTAATTGACAAATGGTGCTTTTCTTTCAAAAACAAGGACATTTCTAAGTGACCCCAAACTTTTGAGTGTGTGTGTGTATATATATGTAACTGACCCCAAAGTTTTGAACAGTAGTGTAAATACTGTAGGCAGCAGCCTCTAATGCAGGGGTTGGCAAACTTTTTGGTTTGAGGGCCACATCGGGATTTTGTAATTCATGAGGGCCCAATTTTTTGGGAGGGCAAATAGTTTGTTAAAATCAATTTGCAGGGATGATACATTGGTGTGGCTGGCTTCCGAGTTAAGCGGGCATTGTGTTTAGAAGCACTGCGGCTTGGCTGGGTCGTGTTTCGGAGGACACACGGCTCTCGAGCGTTACAGTGCCTTGCGAAAGTATTCGGCCCCATTGAACTTTGCGACCTTTTGCCACATTTCAGGCTTCAAACATAAAGATATAAAACTGTATTTTTTTGTGAAGAATCAACAACAAGTGGGACACAATCATGAAGTGGAACGACATTTATTGGATATTTCAAACTTTTTTTAACAAATCAAAAACTGAAATATTGGGCGTGCAAAATTATTCAGCCCCCTTAAGTTAATACTTTGTAGCACCACCTTTTGCTGCGATTACAGCTGTAAGTCGTTTGGGGTATGTCTATCAGTTTTGCACATCGAGAGACTGACATTTTTTCCCATTCCTCCTTGCAAAACAGCTCGAGCTCAGTGAGGTTGGATGGAGAGCATTTGTGAACAGCAGTTTTCAGTTCTTTCCACAGATTCTCGATTGGATTCAGGTCTGGACTTTGACTTGGCCATTCTAACACCTGGATATGTTTATTTTTGAACCATTCCATTGTAGATTTTGCTTTATGTTTTGGATCATTGTCTTGTTGGAAGACAAATCTCCGTCCCAGTCTCAGGTCTTTTGCAGACTCCATCAGGTTTTCTTCCAGAATGGTCCTGTATTTGGCTCCATCCATCTTCCCATCAATTTTAACCATCTTCCCTGTCCCTGCTGAAGAAAAGCAGGCCCAAACCATGATGCTGCCACCACCATGTTTGACAGTGGGGATGGTGTGTTCAGGGTGATGAGCTGTGTTGCTTTTACGCCAAACATAACGTTTTGCATTGTTGCCAAAAAGTTACATTTTGGTTTCATCTGACCAGAGCACCTTCTTCCACGTTTGGTGTGTCTCCCAGGTGGCTTGTGGCAAACTTTAAACAACACTTTTTATGGATATCTTTAAGAAATGGCTTTCTTCTTGCCACTCTTCCATAAAGGCCAAATTTGTGCAATATAAGACTGATTGTTGTCCTATGGACAGAGTCTCCCACCTCAACTGTAGATCTCTGCAGTTCATCCAGAGTGATCATGGGCCTCTTGGCTGCATCTCTGATCAGTCTTCTCCTTGTATGAGCTGAAAGTTTAGAGGGACGGCCAGGTCTTGGTAGATTTGCAGTGGTCTGATACTCCTTCCATTTCAATATTATCGCTTGCACAGTGCTCCTTGGGATGTTTAAAGCTCGGGAAATATTTTTGTATCCAAATCCGGCTTTAAACTTCTTCACAACAGTATCTCGGACCTGCCTGGTGTGTTCCTTGTTCTTCATGATGCTCTCTGCGCTTTTAACGGACCTCTGAGACTATCACAGTGCAGGTGCATTTATACGGAGACTTGATTACACACAGGTGGATTGTATTTATCATCATTAGTCATTTAGGTCAACATTGGATCATTCAAAGATCCTCACTGAACTTCTGGAGAGAGTTTGCTGCACTGAAAGTAAAGGGGCTGAATAATTTTACACACCCAATTTTTCAGTTTTTGATTTGTTAAAAAAAGTTTGAAATATCCAATAAATGTCGTTCCACTTCATGATTGTGTCCCACTTGTTGTTGATTCTTCACAAAAAAATACAGTTTTATATATTTGTTTGAAGCCTGAAATGTGGCAAAAGGTCGCAAAGTTCAAGGGGGCCGAATACTTTCGCAAGGCACTGCACCTCTGCCGAGTCCGTACGGGAGTTGCAGCGATGGGACAAGACAAAAAAATGTCTCGCGGGCTGGATTGAAGTGCCCGGTGGGCTGGATATGGCCGTACTTTGCCCCCCCTTGCTCTATTGTGCTAGTGATGGCTATTTAACAGTCTGATGGCCTTGATATAGAAGCTGTTTTTCAGTCTCTCAGTCCCAGCTTTGATGTACATGTACTGACCTGGCATTGTGGATGATAGAGGGATGAACAGGCAGTGGCTCAGGTGGTTGTTGTCCTTGATCTTTTTGGCCTTCCTGTGACATTGGATGCTGTGGGTGTCCTGGAGGGCTTGTCGTTTGTCCCCAGTGATGCGTTTGGTCTTGTGGTTGAGGGCGGTGCAGTTGCCGTACCAGGCGGTGATACAGCCCGACAGGATGCTCTCATTTGTGCATTTGTAAAACTTTGACTGTTTTAGGTGCAAAATTTCTTCAGCCTCGTGAGGTTGAAGAGGCGCTGTCTTCACCACACTGTCTGTGTGGGTGAACCATTTCAGTTTGTCAGGGATGTGTACGCTGAGGAACTTGAAGCTTTCCACCTTCTCCACTGCAGTCCCGTCAATGTGGATAGGGGGGTGCTCCCTTTGATGTTTCCTGAAGTCCACGATCATCTCTTTTTGTTGACGTTGAGTGAGAGGTTATATTCTTGGCACCACACTCCGAGCCCTCACCTCCTCCCTGTAGGCTGTCTGGTCATTGTTGGTAATCAAGCCTACTACTGTCTGCAAACTCGATGATTGAGTTTAGACGTGCGTGGCCACGCAGTCATGGGTGAACAGGGAGTACAGAAGGGGGCTGAGCACGAGCCCCAGTATTTTTTATTTATTTTACCTTTCATTTAACTAGGCAAGTCAGTTAAGAACAAATTCTTATTTTCAATGACGGCCTAGGAACAGTGGGTTAACTACCTGTTCAGGGGCAGAACGACAGATTTGTACCGTGTCAGCTTGGGGGTTTGAACTTGCAACCTTCCGGTTACTAGTCCAACGCTTTAACCACTAGGCTAACCTTTAAAATGTTTTTTTTTTTTTTTTAAATACAATCTACACACTATATCCCATAGTGACAAAGCAAAAACAGTTTTTTATACATTTTTGCAAAAGTATAAAAAAATCTGTACTTTGTTGAGGCCCCTTAGGCAGCGATTACAGCCTTGATTCTTGGGTATGACGTTACAAGATGGACACACTTTTGTATTTGGGAAGTTTCTCCCATTCTTCTCTGCAGATCCTCTCAAGCTCTGTCAGGTTGGATGGGGAGCGTAACTGTACAGCTGTTTTCAGGTCTCTCCAGAGATGTTCAAGTCCGGGCTCTGGCTGGGCCATTCACGGACTTTCAGAGACTTGTCCCAAAGCCACTCCTGCGTTGTCCTGGCTGTGTGCTTATGGTTGTTGTCCTGTTGGAAGATGAACCTTCGCCCCAGTCTGAGGTCCTGAGCGCTCCGGAGCAGGTTTTCATGAAGGATCTCTGTATTTTGCTCCGTTTGTCTTTTCCTCTGACTAGTCTCCCTGCCGCTAAAAAACAAAAAAACAAATCTTATTTCTGATGTTCTGAAAGTTCTTTGGGTGCCTTTTGGCAAACTCCAAGCGGGCTGTCTTTGTGCCTTTTACTGAGGAGTGGCTTCAGTCTGGCCACTCTACCATAACGGTCAGATTGGTGGAGTGCTGCAGAGATGGTTGTCCTTCTGGAAGGTTCTCCCAACTCCACAGAGGAACTCTGGAGCTCTGTCAGAGTGACCATCGGATTCTTGGTCACCTCCCTGACCAAAGCCCTTCTCCCCCGATTGCTCAGTTTGGCTGGGCGGCCACCTCTAGGAAGAGTCTTAGTTGTTCCAAACTTCTTCCATATAAGAATGATGGAGCCCACTGTCTTCTTGGGGACTTTCAATGCTGCAGAAATGTTTTTGTACCCTTCCCCAGATCTGTGCCATGTCAATGTGTACTCTCAAGATTAGGTTAAAACATAATTTCTGCTGGCCAGGGAAAGAGTTCCCAAATATGCACAAATGCAAGCATTTTTTTGCATAAAAAGTTGTACTTGGTAAACTGTCTCAGACATTTCTTCAGTTCAATAGGTTGTGTCTTCTTATTTACTTCAATGTGTTCTAAAGTAAATTCAAACATCCTGATGTAACTGCAAGCAATAATTCAAACATTAGAAGACTAACTACTGAGCACCAGGGTCGTTCCACTTAGACCCTGTCCCTATTTTGAGGGTGTAAGGATGTTGAGGATGGACATTTCCATCACTGGAGAGTCATTGGTCTCCATCTTCTGGGACTTCCCCCCCTGATGTCAGTTTGTCTGGACTAGCAGATGATGTAAAGATAATGTCTCTTGGCCCGCTGCCTGAAATCTCAAATGAGGGTGCATCTCAATTGTCTAAAGGGGCTTCCTCTCCTTGATCTTCATTGATCGTGATGTGAAAACATAAAATAAAACAATATTATGTATCAGAGGTGTTTACTTTCACCAGCATGTTTTCACACAGAGCAAATGATGGGAAGGAAACAAGGGGGTGATGATGCTACCCACTCCTACTAGTGTGATGACATTTATTAAATTCTTATTATGCCTAGACTTTGATCTTACAGCTAGCTAACTAATGGATTATAATAATGAATGGACTTGGGTCAGAGGGCAAATTAATTTCAGCCAATACCTGAATATTCCTTAAACTGGAACATTCAGCTGTAGAAATTGTACTAAAAACCAACTAACCACTCCTGAAGCCATTGAGATACTGTATTATTTGCCAGATCTTGTCATTCCTGCCCACCTCACTACCATGGGATGAAGGCCAAAGAATCCATAATGATCCACATGTGGGATAATTTGGTACCCTAACTGTACCATTTATTTCTGTAGTCGTCTGTTAGTGGGGCAAATTACATTGTTTTTAATGTTACTCCTTAATCACTCTGGTAAAATATTTTTTTGTGTACTTTTAACACAGCTGAGATTTACTTCGAAGTGCAAAGTGTAGCAATACAGATAACATCAGTTATTGATACAGACATGGTGGCATAGCAGGAAGATTGGAATGCTGTGAACCAAGAGGTAGTGAGATGAAATCCCAGTTGAAGACATGTTGAATACGAATTACTTTATAAATGAACATGCACAATGTAATCATGTACAGTCGTGGCCAAAAGTTTCCAAAATGAAACAAATATACATTTTCAAAGTCTGCTGCCTCAGTTTGTATGATGGCAATTTGCATATACTCCAGAATGTTATGAAGAGTGATCAGATGAATTGCAATTAATTGAAAAGTCCCTCTTTGCCATGCAAATGAACTGAATCCCCCAAAAACATTTCCACTGCATTTCAGCCCTGACACAAAAGGACCAGCTGACATCCTGTCAGTGATTCTCTCATTAACACAGGTGTGAGTGTTGACGAGGACAAGGCAGGAGATCACTCTGTCATGCTGATTGAGTTCGAATAACAGATTGGAAGCTTAAAAAGGAGGGTGGTGCTTGGAATCATTGTTCTTCCTCTGTCAACCATGGTTACCTGCAAGGAAACACGTGCTGTCATCATTGCTTTGCACAAAAAGGGCTTCACAGGCAAGGATATTGCTGCCAGTAAGATTGCACCTAAATCAACCATTTCTCGGATAATCAAGAACTTCAAGGAGATGGGTTCAATTGTTCCGAAGGCTTCAGGGCGCCCAAGAAAGTCCAGCAAGTGCCAGGACCGTCTCCTAAAGTTGATTCAGCTGCGGGATCGGGGCACCACCAGTACAAAGTTTTCTCAGGAATGGCAGCAGGCAGGTGAGCCGAAGACTTTTGGAGGATGGCCTGGTGTCAAGAAGGGCAGCAAAGAAGCCACTTCTCTCCAGGAAAAACATCAGGGACAGACTGATATTCTGCAAAAGGTACAGGGATTGGACTGCTGAGGACTGGGGTAAAGTAATTTTCTCTGATGAATCCCCTTTCCGATTGTTTGGGGCATTCGGAAAAAAGCTTGTCCGGAGAAGAACGGTGAGTGCTACCATCAGTCCTGTGTCATGCCAACAGTAAAGCATTCTGAGACCATTCATGTGTGGGGTTTCTTCTCAGCCAAGGAGTGGGCTCACTCATAATTTTTCCTAAGAACACAGCCATGAATAAAGAATGGTACCAACACATCCTCAGAGAGCAACTTCTCCCAACCATCCAGGAACAGTTTGATGACAAACAATTCCTTTTCCAGCATGATAGAGCACCTTGCCATAAGGCAAAAGTGATAACTAAGTGGTTCGGGGAATAAAACATCGATATTTTGGCTCAATGGCCAGGATAATCCCCAGACCTTAATCCCATTGAGAACTTGTGGTCAATCCTCAAGAGGTGGGTGGACAAACAAAAACTCACAAATTCTGACAAACTCCAAGCATTGACTATGCAAGAATGGGCTGCCATCAGTCAGGATGTGGCCCAGAAGTTAATTGACAGCATGCCAGGGCAGATTGCAGAGGTCTTGAAAAAGAAGGGTCAACACTGCAAAAATGTACTCTTTGCATCAACTTCATGTAATTGTCAATAAAAGCCTTTGACACTTATGAAATGCTTGTAATTATACTTCAGTATTCCATAGTAACATCTGACATAAATATCTAAAGACACTGAGGCAGCAAACTTTGTGAAAATGAATATATACACTGCTCAAAAAAAATAAAGGGAACACTAAAATAACACATCCTAGATCTGAATGAAATATTCTTATTAAGTACTTTTTTCTTTACGTAGTTGAATGTGCTGAGAACAAAAATTATCAATGGAAATCAAATGTATCAACCCATGGAAGTCTGGATTTGGAGTCACACTCAAAATTAAAGTGGAAAACCACACTACAGGCTGATCCAACTTATATGTAATGTCCTTAAAACAAGTCAAAATGAGGCTCAGTAGTGTGTGTGGCTTCCACGTGCACCTGATGAGGTGGCGGATGGTCCCCTGAGGGATCTCCTCCCAGACCTGGACTAAAGCATCCGCCAACTCCTGGACAGTGTGTGGTGCAACGTGGCGTTGGTGGATGGAGCGAGACATGATGTCCCAGATGTGCTCAATTGGATTCAGGTATGGGGAATGGGTGGGCCAGTCCATAGCATCAATGCCTTCCTCTTTCAGGAACTGCTGACACACTCCAGCCACATGAGGTCTAGCATTGTCTTGCATTAGGAGGAACCCAGGGCCAACCGCACCAGCATATGGTCTCACAAGCGGTCTGAGGATCTCATCTCGGTACCTAATGGCAGTCTGGCTACCTCTGGCAAGCACATGGAGGGCTGTGCGGCCCCCCAAATAAATGCCACCCCACACCATGACTGACCCACCGCCAAACTGGTCATGCTGGAGGATGTTGCAGGCAGCAGAACGTTCTCCACGGCGTCTCCAGACTCTGTCACGTCTGTCATGTGCTCAGTGTGAACCTGCTTTCATCTGTGAAGAGCACAGGGCGCCAGTGGCGAATTTGCCAATCTTGGTGTTCTCTGGCAAATGCCAAACGTCCTGCACGGTGTTGGGCTGTAAGCACAACCCCCACCTGTGGACGTCGGGCCCTCATACCACCCTCATGGAGTCTGTTTCTGACCGTTTGAGCAGACACATGCACATTTGTGGCCTGCTGGAGGTAATTTTGCAGGGCTCTGGCAGTGCTCCTCCTGCCTCTCCTTGCACAAAGGCGGAGGTAGCGGTCCTGCTGCTGGGTTGTTGCCCTCCTACGGCCTCCTCCACGTCTCCTGATGAACTGGCCTGTCTCCTGGTAGCGCCTCCATGCTCTGGACACTACGCTGACAGACACAGCAAACCTTCTTGCCACAGCTCGCATTGATGTTCTATCCTGGATGAGCTGCACTACCTGAGCCACTTGTGTGGGTTGTAGACTCCGTCTCATGCTACCACTAGAGTGAAAGCACCGAGAGCATTCAAAAGTGACCAAAACATCAGCCAGGAAGCATAGGAACTGAGAAGTGGTCTGTGGTCACCACCTGCAGAACCACTCCTTTATTGGGGGTGTCTTGCTAATTGCCTATAATTTCCATCTGTTGTCTATTCCATTTGCACAACAGCTTGGAGTTACATTGTGTTGTTTAAGTGTTCCCTTTGTTCTTTTGAGCAGTGTATATATTAGTTTTTTTGGCCACGACTGTACAGTGCATTCAGAAAGTATAAAGACTTTTTCCACATTCTGTTATGTTACAGCCTTATTCTAAAATGGCTCAATACCCCATAATGACAAAGCAAAAACAGGTTTTTACATTTTTTTGCAAATGTATTTAAAAAAACAACAGATACCTTATTTACATAAGTATTCAGACCCTTTGCTATGAGACTCGAAATTGAGCTCGGGTGCAGCCTGTTTCCATTGATCATCCTTGATGTTTCTACAACTTGATTGAAGTCCACCTGTGGTAAAGTAAATTAATTGGAAATGATTAGAAAAGGAACACACCTGTCTTTATAAGGTCCCACAGTTAACAGTTTATGCTCCGACATACACTGTTAAGGCATGAGGTCGAAGGAATTATCCGTAGAGCTCCGAGACAGATTGTATCGAGGCACAGATCTGGGGAAAGGTACCAAAACGTTTTTGCAGCATTGAAGGTCACGAAGAACACAGTGGCCTCCATCATTCTTAAATTGAATAAGTTTGGAACAACCAAGAATCTTCCTAGAGCTGGCTGCCTGGCCAAACTGAGCAATCGGGGGAGAAGGGCCTTTGTCAAGGAGGTGATCAAGAAGCCAATGGTCACTCTGATGGAGCTCCAGAGTTCCTCTGTGGAGATGGGAGAACCTTCCAGAAGGACAACCATCTCTGTAGCACTCCACCAATCTGGCCTTTATGGTATGGCTAGATGGAAGCCATTCCTCAGTAAAAGGCACATGACAGACTGCTTAAAGTTTGCCAAAAGGCACCTAAAGGACTCCGACCATGAGAAACAAGATTATCTGGTATGATGAAACCAAAATTTAACTCTTTGGCCTGAATACCAAGTGTCATTTTCTGGAGGAAACCTGGCACCATCCCTACGGTGAAGCATGGTGGTGGCAGCATCATGCTTTGGGGATGTTTTTTAGTGGCAGGGCCTGGGAGACTACTCAGGATCGAGAGAAAGATGAACGTAGCAAAGTACAGAGAGATCCTTGACAAAAACCTGTTTCCCAGAGCACTTAGACCACAGACAATGGCCCAGCCAGAGCCCGGATTTGAACCCAATTGAACATCTCTGGAGAGACCTGAAAATAGCTGTGCAGTGACGCTACCCATACAACCTGACAGAGCTTGAGAGGATCTGCAGAGAAGAATGGGAGAAACTCCCCAAATACAAGTGTGTCATGGTTGTAGCGTCATACCCAAGAAGACTCAAGGCTGTAATCGCTGCCAAAGGTGCTTCAACAAAGTACCAAGTAAAGGCTCTGAATACAAATATGTAAATTGACAATTGAAAACATTGTATGTTAAAATCACTGTGTGTGTGTGTGTGCGCGTGTGTGCGTAACTAATGCCAAAATAATAATTTATATTTGAATGAACATGTCAGACAAATTAAGCAAACACATCATTTTAAATTGACTACATTTTTGCCTATGTTTTTTCTTACATTTATTCATGTTGGAGCTAAGTTTGGCATGCTAGTAGATACCCATAGACTTCCAATCACTGCATCAACGCTAGTTAGCATTGACTCGTCAGACAACCTCTAAATTCCTTCCTACTGGACACATAGACATACAAAGTGTATCATCTGACTCTGGGGAAGTAGATGAAGGGCATCATTGCCAAATGGCAAAGTATCCCTTTAAGTTCAGGTAATACTTTGACTGAAAAGTTGAGTAAACAAACAAAGCTGTATAACCAGCTACTTAATAATATTTAGTTGAAACAACTATTTTTTTTAAATGACAGTGTATGCTGGCCACACAGATGACATAGAGTTGTATTTATAAAGCCATTTTACATCAGCAGTTGTCACAAAGTGCTTATACAGAAACCCAGCCTAATAGTCCAAAGAGCAAGCAACGCAGATGTCGAAGCAATGTGGCTAGTAAAAACTCCCTCGAAAGGCGGGAACCTAGGATGACACCTAGAGAGGAACCAGCCTCTGAAGAGTGGCCAGAGAGAGAGAGAGAGAGAGAGAGCAAGACAGTGATGTGTGAATGTCATGCAATGATGTGATTGTGAATACATCGCATACATGCCTGGACCAGTGACTTTTGAGCACATGGGAAAGTTGTAAGCCTATATGGACACTAACGTGGAGTCCTGTCCTCGCCTACAATTATTAAACGCAAAGAATGTTTCAGAGGGCAGTCTGGTCAGGGATGAGAGAGCATTATTTCGGGGAGATTGGAAAGTGAAAGTAAAAACCCGTGACATCTGGGCCTGTAGAAGCATGTTTTTTTAACAGGCTCTGCCCTCATTCGGAGCTGCTGCTGGAGACGGAACAGATTCGCAATTAATTTTTACTCATTTTGAAGAGCTGGGGGCCAAAGAGGGCAAGAAAGAGAGGCTTCGGTTATTTTCCTAAATTCGCTTTGGTCGGAGACTGGGTTTTGTTCTGGGTGTTGCCACACTCAGATAATCTGTTGAAGACGACACATCGTGCCAATGTCACTGTCCGGATTAACGCACGCGTTGTTTCCCAGACTTGTAAATCATTTGTGTGGGGCATGTGTGCTTTTGATCGGTGCTGCTGCGGGTTATTCTGAAGATACTGGATTGTTGAAGTGACGGGTTTCGGTTGTTACAGGTGTGATTGTGCAAGTTTGAATATTGAAATCGAATTTGTTACGCTTGGCGCAAATATTGGAACTGCTGCGTTTCATAGGCTGCTGCGCTGCCCACTTTTGTTATACAGTCATACATATTGTTATTAAAAGATAATAAATAAGACTAACAGGTTATTACGGAATATTAACGCTGATGATGGAAACCCGAAGGTGCTCCTTTGATATTGTAGGCTATATGGATATATAATAAAGACCCCTGGGATCCATCCATCCATTGGATAGAGAATGTAACATTTGCCCTCATTTTTAGAGGCGTGTTGCGTTATTTATTTTATGATGTGTGATTCATTTTCTTGATATCCATTTTATAATTTCCATCATTTTTGGGGGAAAACTGATCATGGAAATTCACATGTGAATGAATAATCACATCATTCACATTCGGTGTACATAGACCCAAATTTGAACTTGATGACGGTCTCTCTAGATTGCAAATTAATTATTAATAGATTGTATCACTGATATATTAATCTTACTTAACAACGTTGTATTTATAAGTCTGTAATAACCGTATTATAGTTATAGATACATTATTCAAATTATTATTTAATTGACAAAGATGGCATTTACAGACATTTATTGTAATAATTCCTGGTTAAGTGAGGGAAAGTCATTACTAGAGTGGAGTTCTTTATGCACTGGTTTTGGCAATGCAGTACTTCAAACTCAGCTAATGACCCATGTCTCCTTTTGACATAAAGTGGTTGGTGCCCTAGATGTACACGTGTGTCTGCCATTAAATATCATCTTAAACTGTACATTGCTTATTTCCTGTCCGTTCAACCTCAAAATCTCTGAGGAAGGCCTTGAGGCTGGTACATAAATCTCTGAGGAAGGCCTTGAGGCTGGTACATAAATCTCTGAGGAAGGCCTTGAGGCTGGTACATAAAGCGTAATAAAGAGCAGTGGTACTAGCAAGAGCAGTGTGGGGTTACTTCTTTTTTCTCTGTTCTTTCAACCTGACAAGGGTACTGTGTTTGTAGCTATTCAGAAAATATCGAATTAATACCAATGAAGAAAGTGAATGTTGAAATGTCTAAAAATGCCTCTCTGTGTTGCAGTTACAGGCTAACACAGAGCGAAAAGGGCCTGGTGGTGCTCTGGAACAGTGTGGGCTCTGAGTCGGAGGCCTCCAGCGTGTTTAGACAGGGACCTCAGTTGGACTATGTGCCGGCCAACAACCTGGCTCCTGGGTGGGCTATTCGGTAAGAGAAGTGCTGTGGTGTATGTTCATGTGTGAAGAATTACGTAACAGGCCAAAGGCTAGAGTCTTCTTGACATATTGTTGGGAAAGAATCTAGCTTCCAAATGTAGTGGGGTCAGAACTGAGATGATGTTTAGTTTGACATCATGGATGTTATTCCTGGTTTCATTAATAAGTTATGCTTTTGTTGCAATGGGCTGGGTGAGACCTCATCACATCAACCACTTATACATTTAAAGCTAAGAGGCCCTTAATAGTGTGAGGAAGTACATCTGTCAGTGGAGACCATTGAGAATTGTTTGTACCATGTGCACGTTCAGCAACTGAGCCCCAGTTTGTCTTTGGAGAGTGAGAGTGCTAAATCTAATAAAGATTTAAGAGATGATAGTGCTCTCTGTAAACTGAACAACTATTACCAGAAATCATCACTGACAAACAATGTATATTGCAAAGAGCTCAAGCTAGAAAGTTTCAAAGGAGAGAGACAGTAGAAAACATCTATGGGTATTTCCTATCTCTGATAGAGAACCCCCCCCCCCCCCAAAAAAAAGTTATTGCGTAGGTCCGGTTTCTGTTACAAAAAAAAAAGATAGCAGTTAAATCTTGGTATCTATGTATCTAACCACGTCCTGTAGCACAGAGAGAGAGAGAGATAGAGAGAGAGAGAGAGAGAGAGACATACAGGAGTAAAAAAGATAGGAAGAAGGTATAATTATTGAAGACAATAGAGGGGAGGTGGGGTGAGTGAGTGAGGTATATGAATATCTGATGTTTGAGCTCCTGACTGTATATGGACTTGTTTGGTGTATACAGATTGTGCGGTGAGGCATATTCCTAGTGCTTTGTGAAGTGTGTTGTGAGGTCTTGGAGACTTTGCTGACTCGGAGTCTCTATACAGCCGTCTGCATCCAAGCCCTGGCCCACAGTATCTAACCACACAGTGATCAACAATAGACTAGCTTTGGATTGCATGCCACCACTCATTCTGCCCCAGGCTATGTACAGCCAGAGCTAGTTACTCCTGAGAAAAAAAATACCCTTTTGTCAAAATAGGCACTTACGGTCTCAATCTGAGTTTAGACCACAGGCCCAAACCGAACAATCCTGTGTTCACAAACATAATAGCAAAAATGTTGTGCTGACCGTGACTGTGTATCCTTCCCTTGACCACATGCAGATTATGGTCCGTGGTATAATGGAGTTTACCAACTTTTTGTTTTGCATTTTTTTTGCAGAAAAATGCATTGAAAATATAGGCAGTGCTGCTTTTTTCCCCACTGCGACCGGTATTTTTTTTACCACTACAAAAGTTTCTATCTAGAACCTAAAAGGGTTCTTTGGCTGTCCCCATAAGATAGCACTTTCTAGATTTTTTTTTGGTACTAGGTAAAAACCCTTTTGGGTTTCATGTCAAAGGGTTATACCTTGAACCCAAAAGGATTCTACCTGTTCTCCTATGGGGACAGCCGAAGAACCCTTTTTGAACCCATTTTTCTTAGCGTGTACATCACTGATTATGGTGAAGCGTTTTAGAGGAGATTATTGTTGTGTGAAAATTAAGGTGTTTACTCAGTATTATAATCTGGCTCAGATGGGGCTCTCCCTTAGATTGGTGGATTCTCAGTGAGATAATGAGTCTGATGGAAAGAAGAGGTCATATTTCAGCATAATTCATTTTAGCACAGTAGCCAGCCAGCCACAGAGGGCTAGCTAGGAGCGATGGTCTGTCTTTGCACTGTGAGAGATGTCTCAATGTCTTTACTCATCTGAGTTCAGTTCTCACACCACTATACCACTTCAATGGTGGTGGTAAAAAATAAATAATAATTAAAAAACACCAAATTAGTGCACTAGGCCTTTATTACTCAGGGATGAGCAGAGAAAAATACTTGGGTAGCTAAAATACTTGAAGAACCCTGTATTATATGATATGTGTGTTGTGCCCCCTGTAGGTTTGATGTGGGTAATACCGGTTTTGATGACACCCACAACATTGGCCCAGTGCAAGTCGTTGAAGACATTGGAAACAAAACTCACCGACAGAAGACGTAACTTTGTAAGAATGGTTCAGGATATCAAGACAGTGACTTGCAAGTTTGGAATATGAATGAAATTAGACACACATTAGGGAAGACTAGTGCGTGGATCACTGCACAGAATAATTATATTGAAAGTTGATAGATGTGGAAAAGAAAGGTGGTATTTTTTTGTACAAACACAATCTGACACCAAAATCTTTCCTGTCTTTAACAGAAGCACAATTTCCCCATTAATTACACCATCAGAGTTCACTATGAAGAGATCTTCAAACTCTGCAACATCAGCAGGCTGGTGAGTCCCTCCCTTTGTTTCCTTATCATTATCACTCTTCTAACTTGTTCAGTCATATGAAAAATCAACATATCATACCATCCATTCACTCACCCTTCATCTACTTTGCTTCCTTATTCTCCTTCCTTTATCTCCAATCTTCACTCTTATCACTCTATACATCTCTAGCTGTTCCTCCTCCTATCCCGCTCCCCACTACGTCACTTTATCTCTTTTCTGTGTCCCTCCAGAGGGTGAGGGTGGTGGATCTGGAGGAGGGGGACCTGCAGGATGTGTGGCTGTTGGTCAACCAGGAGGTGTTGAAGAGAATCTTGAGGGTCCTGCCAGAGAGACATCCCTCCTACAAGTACACCTCTGATCTGGAAGATCTCTTCAGGAAGATCCAGCAGGTGTTCCCACCACAGAGTGATGAGGTGTGTAAGACTGGCCATCGTGTCACTGTCACTGCTCTGCTCATCTCTCTGTGGACAAACTTAACTCATAATGGTCATGTACTGTATGTTTACCTCTCAGAGAGAGCCCCCAGAGCGAATAGAGGAGATCTACAATAGAGTGAAGGAGCCCAACTCAAAAGGGTGGAGGTTCGTGACCCCCAAATCCCTGTTGGATAACTGCTATAGGACAATGCACTGTCTCTTCAAAAACTGCTTTCCCAGTGAAGATGGAGTGCAAGACTGTGAGTGCACTTCACTCCCTTATTATATTTCCTGTCTTCTATTACCTCTTACCTCTACCCTAACCTCTCTATGTTGGCAATTTCCCAGGAACACAAACCTACTCAACTGGTTTGGCATGTTGTGTCAATTGTATCTCTTCAGTGTTTGTAGACACTAAGTTGTTCTTATTCAACACTGTTTAAAGAGAGATAGTTGTCTGTGCCACAGGTTCCCATGAGGTCTCTGCCTTAAAAGGAGAGTGACTTGGACAGGCCTGTTAATATCTACTGTTAGCCTATTCATTAATCATTTACACATCCTATATACGTTAAGACATGACTGTACCATTCAATTTTAAACCCCCACATGTTATTTGCATCAGCACCTCTTAAGGTACAGTGGGGCAAAAAAGTATTTAGTCAGCCACCAATTGTGCAAGTTCTCCCACTTAAAAAGATGAGAGAGGCCTGTAATTTTCATCATAGGTACACTTCAACTATGACAGACAAAATCACATTGTAGGATTTTTAATGAATTTATTTGCAAATTATGGTGGAAAATAAGTATTTGGTCAATAACAAAAGTTTATCTCAATACTTTGTTATATACCCTTTGTTGGCAATGACAGATGTCAAACGTTTTCTGTAAGTCTTCACAAGTTTTTCACACACTGTTGCTGGTATTTTGGCCCATTCCTCCATGCATATCTCCTTTAGAGCAGTGATGTTTTGGGGCTGTTACTGGGCAACACTGACTTTCAACTCCCTGCAAAGATTTTCTATGGGGTTGAGATCTGGAGACTGGCTAGGCCACTCCAGGACCTTGAAATGCTTCTCACAAAGCCACTCCTTCATTGCCCGGGCGGTGTGTTTGGGATCATTGTCATGCTGAAAGACCCAGCCACGTTTCATCTTCAATGCCCTTGCTGATGGAAGGAGGTTTTCACTCAAAATCTCACGATACATGGCCCCATTCAATCTTTCCTTTACACGGATCAGTCGTCCTGGTCCCTTTGCAGAGAAACAGCCCCAAAGCATGATGTTTCCACCCCCATGCTTCACAGTAGGTATGGTGTTCTTTGGATGCAACTCAGCATTCTTTGTCCTCCAAACACGACGAGTTGAGTTTTTACCAAAAAATTATATTTTGGTTTCATCTGTCCATATGACATTCTCCCAATCTTGTTCTGGATCATCCAAATGCTCTCTAGCAAACTTCAGACGGGCCTGGACATATACTGGCTTAAGCAGGGGGACACGTCTGGCACTGCAGGATTTGAGTCCCTGGCAGTGTAGTGTGTTACTGATGGTAGGCTTTGTTACTTTGGTCCCACCTCTCTGCAGGTCATTCACTAGGTCCCCCCGTGTGGTTCTGGGATTTTTGCTTACTGTTCTCTTGATAATTTTGACCCCACGGGGTGAGATCTTGCGTGGAGCCCCAGATCAAGGGAGATTATCAGTGGTCTTGTATGTCTTCCATTTCCAATAATTGCTCCCACAGTTGATTTCTTTAAACCAAGCTGCTTACCTATTGCAGATTCAGTCTTCCCAGCCTGGTGCAGGTCTACAATTTTGTTTCTGGTGTCCTTTGACAGCTCTTTGGTCTTGGCCATAGTGGAGTTTGGAGTGTGACTGTTTGAGGTTGTGGACAGGTGTCTTTTAAACTGATAACAAGTTCAAACAGGTGCCATTAATACAGGTAACGAATGGAGGACAGAGGAGCCTCTTGAAGAAGAAGTTACAGGTCTGTGAGAGCCAGAAATCTTGCTTGTTTGTAGGTGACCAAATACTTATTTTCCACCATAATTTGCAAATAAATTAATAAAAAATCCTACAATGTGATTTTCTGGAATTTTTTTTCTCATTTTGTCTGTCATAGTTGAAGTGTAACTATGATGACAATTACAGGCCTCTCTCATCTTTTTAAGTGGGAGAACTTGCACAATTGGTGGCTGACTAAATACTTTTTTGCCCCACTGTATATTTGTTCCTTGTTTTACAGAGAGATCAGTAGAGTTGTTGAGGCTAGAGCACATCTGTTAACAATTTAATAGAAGGAAAACGTAAGGCATGAAGGAGTATAAAGCACTCATGTGCAGAACATGAGTCATGAATATAAAAAAACATTAGAAGAAAAAACAGCGACAATGTTGTAACCCACATGTTGGAATGGTTTAGTGCCTACTTCATGGCTAGGATGTTCAAAGCAGGCCCATAAACGTTGAATGAAGTGTCACTGATCACTCAAAATAGTTTGTATGCTTTTATCAGAAATATTTAGACATGATTTTAAGATGATTGATCTCAGTCACTTAAACTATTTTCTTACTTCAGATTGTAGCACTCTTCACTGGCGGAAGGGCAGAAAGAGACAACTACAGGAAACCTGAGGAGGACGTTAATTTCCAAACATTGCAAATATACACTGAGTGTAAAAAACATTAAGTACACCTTCTTAATATTTAGTTGCACCCCATCCATTTTTGCTTGTTGACTCCAATGCTTCCCACATTTGTGTCAAGTTGGCTGGATGTCCTTTGGGTGGTGAACCATTCTTGATACACACAAGAAACTGTTGAGCGTGAAAAACCCAGCAGCGTTGTAATTCTTGACTCAAACCGGTGCACCTGGCACCTATCACCATACCCTGTTCAAAGGCACTTAAATATTTTGTCTTGTCCATTCACACTCTGAATGGCACACATACACAATCAATGTCTCAATTGTCTCAAGGCTTAATCATTCTTTAACCTGTCTCCCCCCCTTCATTTACACTAATTGAAGTGGGTTTAGCTAACACGTGACATCGATAAGGGATCATATCTTTCACCTGGATTCACCTGTTCAGTCTATGTCATGGAAAGAGCAGGTGTTCTTAATGTTTTGTACACTCAGTGTATGTCCAATGTTGCAGTTGAGCTGTATGTCATACCCCTCCTGTGTGAAGTTCTGATGTTGTTGCACCAACAATATGCCCTGAAAACTATTACCAACGGTATACAACCCAAACTTCATCTGTTGCTATGGATGCCACAGTAAATACATTCCCTGTGGACTTTGCAGCTTTATCCACACACTGTTATTGTCACAGCTTGCCTACAGTTTTGTTTACTTATCATTCTTTGCCTCCTATGTTGTATAGTACTTTGAAAGAGATATTTTATAGTTTTCATATGTGTACTTATAATATATTGTCTGCTGATGTTTATGTTCTGTGTTTTGACAGTTGTATGGTATAGCGCAGGTGGCTATGCTCAAGCAGAGAGCTACAGAGTATGGCATTTCTATACCTTTTTTTGCAATCTGGGAACACTTGTTGGTGACAGGTATTAGCAACTGTTGCCAATATATTCAAAAATAATAACAGAACACAATTATAGCTACTTTCAGGACTGTTGTCGTTTTCTTTTGCTCAGTTTTAAAAAAAAGCATGGCACTTGCTATGTCAGGATGGTGGGTTTGATTCCCAGGACCACCCATACTTAAAATGTATGCACACATGACTGTAAGTCAATGTAAGTCAATGGCATATAGTGAACAAAAATATAAACGCAACATTCAACATGGAATAACTGGGTCATTTTCAGCTTCCAGGAATTGTGTACAGATCCTTGCGACATGGGGCAGTGCATTATCATGCTGAAACATGAGATGATGGCGGCGGGTGAATAGCACGACAATGGGCCTCAGGGTCTCGTCACGGGATCTCTGTGCATTCAAATTGCCATAGATAAAATGCAATTCTGTTCATTGTCCATATTTTATGCCTGCCCATACCCTAATCCCACTGCCACCATGGGGCACTCTGTTCACAACTTTGACATCAGCTAACCGCTCGCCCACACAACCCCATACACGTGGTCTGCGGTTGTGAGGCCAGTTGGACATACTGCCAAATTCTCTAAAATTACGTTGGAGGTGGCTTATGGTAGAGAAATTAACATTAAATTCTCTGGCCACAGCTCTGGTGCACATTCCTGCAGTCAGTATGTCAATTGCACACTCACCTTTTTTTGTCCCCACCACAAGGTGCACCTGTGTAATGACCATGCTGTTTAATCGGCTTCTTGATATGCCACACCTGTCAGGTGGATGGACTTTCAGGGAAAAGGAGAAATGCTCACTAACAGGGATGTAAACACATTTGTGCACAAAATCTGAGAGAAATAAGCTTTTTGTGCGTATGGAAAATGTATGGGATCTTTTAATTCAGCTCGTGAAACATGGGACCAACACTTTACACTTTGACATTTTAAGCAATTATGATATTTCTTTGTTCTATGTTTTTAAAATTGATTTAAGATATTTTGCTGACTTGCAGGCTTTGTCAGTGAATTCCAACAATGTCCAGCCACTCATGGTTTTGTTACTGTTTATTGATGCTGAAATAAAGCTATTTGTGCAATCTATTCACAGGTTCAACATGTTGAGAGTTGGGACATGCTGCATTTCTTGTATGGTTACATTAAAATAAAGAGTTTTTATATACACAAGACAGTGTCAAGTTATTTATTTGGAAAGCTATTCATATAATATGTGACAGCCATTGTGAAAAATACATGCCATTTACCATCTGGAAATTGTGTTCTCTTTTTTATGTTTAAAAATAAGTTTAATGTCTTCGACATAACTATGATTGGGCCATGTATTTAAAAAAAAACATTGGATACATTTCAGTTAATTAGAAACATTGCAAAACTCCACTGCATAAAGTTATTCCCACTGTCGTGTCTTTGGCTATGCCGGATTAAGTGATATGACATATTCTATAAAATAATTTCACCCTAATTAATATTACCTGATTGAGCTAATCATGTAAATGTAATTAACTAGAGAGTCAGGGCACCATGAAATAATATTTATAGAGCTGTTATCTTCCGAATAAACTCTTAAAGACCTAGTAATATTTTACATCAATAGCAGTCAATATTAATCGTCATCTTAATTCAGTTTCATCTGAAAGTTGTAAATTCTTGGTTATCTGCACGAACCCTGGCTAACAAGTTGAATCAGCGATACAAAATTGAGTTTAATTATTTATTTACTAAATACCTAACTAATCACACAGAATTACACATACACATTAAATCATAACTTGATTACAAATTACGTCATAAAGGAAAACGTCCCTAGCGAGCAGAACAGATATGACAGCTTGTTACACAAAAGAAAAGGGCTGGGTTTGAGTGAAAGAGCGGGAAGACTGAGGAACAAAGGGCGAAGCTGTGCTATCGTAAAAATACAGTATCTTATGCATTCTAAATTACCACCCATTTGGAAAAGGAAAATGCAATAAATATTTACTCTGTGCTGCGCTTCGGTAGGTTGGTGGTAGATGGAAGGCCGTGTTGCCCAACCGAGTCCTTTGTCCTTTGAAGAATGTCTCTGGTGGTCAGTTGGATACGTTGTAGTAACGTCGTTGTGTGATAGACGGGATACTCTGTCTGTTCCTTCCTAACCCTCGTTTGCAGCGGCTGTTGCTAACTCAGCGGCTAGGAGGTATTACTTCTGTAGTGAATAAGAGTTCAAAGTTCATACCATTCGCAACCAAAGCTCACGCTGATGTTGGCTTCCATGTGAATCCGATAACTCTGATGTGTAGACTTTCCACTGTAGAGTTTGTCACCTTATCATTGATGAGAATATCTCAGATGACAACCGAACTGACATCATATTCATTAAGTACCACCGCATATGTTCAATTGGTCGGATTACCAGAATAGAGTTCATTTCCCCCCACCTTCTGAAGTTCCCATAATCTCTATGTTAACCAAGGGGTTTGCAAATGTAACATCAGTAGGGTAGAGAGAGGAAATATAGGTATTTATGACTGTCATAAACCTACACCCAGGCCAACGTCATGACACCACTGAGCACTTCACATTTTATCTCAATAGTCAGGTTTACATGTCCGCCAATATCCTGTTAAAGTATTCTGTTTTTGAGTTGACATATAAACATCAAATCCTGTTTACAATAACCCGAAAAAGTTTGTATCCCAGTTATGAGAAACTCGGATAAGATGCTTGGGATATGCTGATCTTAGACAGGATACTGTGGCATGTGAACATCTAATCCCGTTTGCTGCTGTTTTTAGCGGTGTCTGCACAGGCTCAGTTTTGCATATCATGGGTGTTGTGTGATGTTTTCTTCTGATCGTCAAACAAATCACTTCAAAAGTAGGCTATCTACGCAGTTCAATTCACCATAATTCCATAATCATTTATTTTGCTGATACTCCAAACTGGACCTTATAGCCTACTGGCTACTTTCACCCCTAATTTAGACAACTTTCTGCTAATCATTTTTGATATTTGGTAGGCCATATTATAATTTCTGACGTTTGTTAGGCCATTTGTTTGTCAACTGTAGTTTAGATAATGCAGCTTTTCTTCTGATATTGGCTTTGTAATGGTTTCTTCTTCTTTGTGTTGAGTTTAGTTACATCATTTCTCAATTGGCAAAGTGGGCAAATTTAGGCTAATTTTGTCTAAAGGAACAGTGAGACATTGTATTCATGCATACAAAAATAAACAATGAAAGACAAGCATTTTAAGTTAACATTTTATAATGGTATTGTGGGAGAGGTGGAAAAATTATTGTTATCGATCAATAATGACAAACCTCCTGGCTTTGACAACTTAGATGAATAGCTACTGAGGATGCTAGCTGACTCTATGGCCACTCCTATCTGTCATATATTTAAGGAAGGTGTTTGTCCTCAAGCCTGGAGGGAAGCCAAAGTCATTCTGCTACCCAAGAGTGGTAAAGCGGCCTTTATTGGTTCTAACAGCATCCATATCAGCTTGCTGCCAGCTCATAGTAAACTGTTGGAAAAAATGGTGTTTGACCAAATACAATGCTATTTCTCTTCAAACAAATTGACAACAGACTTTCAGCATTCTTATAAAGGCACTCAACATGTACTGCACTGACACAAATGATTGATGATTGGTTGAAATAAATTGATAATAAGAAGATTGTGGGAGCTGTACTGTTAGATTTCAGTGCAACCTTTGATATTATTGACCATTACCTGTTGTTGAGAAAACACATGTTTTATTGCTTTTCAACCTCTGCCATATTGTGGATTCAGAGCTATCTAATAGAACTCAGGCTTCCATTAAAGAAACACCTCTATCTAATGTCAAAAATGTAGGGTGTGGTGTACCACAGGGCAGCTCTCTACTTGTTCTATTTTACCTTTATTTAACAATGCAAGTCAGTTAAGAACAAATTCTTATTTTCAATGACAGCCTAGGAACAGTGGGTTAACTGCCTTGTTCAGGAGCAGAAAGACAGATTTGTACCTTGTCAGCTCGGGGATTCGATCTTCCAACCTTTCAGTTACAAGTTCAACGCTCTTACCACTAGGCTACCCTACCACCACACTAACCTGCCACTGGCATTAAACAAAGCCTGTGTGTCCATGTATGCTGATAACTCAACTATATACACATCAGCAACCACAGCTTATGAAGTCACTGAAACCCTTAACAAGGAGTTGCAGTCAGTTTTGGAATGGTTGGCCAGTAACAAACTGGTCCTGAACATCTAAAACTAAGAGCATTGTATTTGGTACAAATCCATTCCCTAAGCTCTAGACCACAGTTGAATCTGGTAATGAATGGTGTGGCTGTTGAACAAGTTGAGGAGACTAAATTACTTGGTGTTACCTTAGACTGTAAACAGTCATGGTCAAAACATATAGATTCAATGGTTGTAAAGATGGGGAGAGGTATGCACATAATAAAGAGACACTGTGCTTTTTTGACACAACATTCCAGAATGCAAGTCCTGCAGGCTCTAGTATTGTCTTATCTTGATTACTGTCTAGCCATGTTGTGCTGCAAAGAAATACCTAGTTAAGCTGCAGCTGGCCCAGAACAGAGCGGCACATCTTGCTCTTCATTGTAATCAGAAAGCTAATATTTTTTTTTTAACCTTTATTTAACTAGGCAAGTCAGTTAAGAACAATTTCTTATTTTCAATGACGGCCTAGTAGGTTAACTGCCTGTTCAGGGCCAGAACGACAGCTCGGGGATTTGAACTTGCAACCTTCCGGTTACTAGTCCAATGCTCTAGCCACTAGGCTACCCTAGGCTACCTTGCCACCCATATGATGTATATTGAACAAGAATGTAAATGCAACATACTAAAATTTCAATGATTTTACTGAGTTACAGTTAATAAATAAATTAGGCCGTAATCTATGGATTTCACATGACTGGGCAGGGGTGCAGGGCATAGGCCCACCCAGTTGGGCACCAGGCCCACCCACTGGGGAGCCAGGCCCAGCCAGTTATACAGAGATGTTTCTGTTTACAGACAGAAACACTCCCCAGTTTCATCAACTGTCCAGGTGGCTGGTCTCAGACGATTCCGCAGGTAAATATGCCAGATGTGGAGGTCCTGGGTTGGCGTGGTTACACATAGTCTGCGGTTGTAAGGCCAGTTGGACGTACTGCCAAATTCTCAAAAACGATATTGAAGGCGGCTTATGGTAAAGAAATGAACATTCAATTATCTGGCAACAGCGCTGGTGGACATTCCTGCAGTCAGCATGCCAATTGCATGCCCGCTCAAAACTTGAGACATCTGTGCCATTGTGTTGTGTGACAAAACTGTACATTTTAGAGAGGCCTTTTATTGTCCCTAGCACAAGGTGCATCTGAGTAATGATCATGCTGTTTAATCAGCTTCTTGATATGCCACACCTGTCAGGTAGGTGGATTATCAGGGCAAAGTATAAATGCTCACTAACAGGGATATAAATAAATTTGTGCAAAAAAATTGAGAGTAATAAGCCTTTTGTGTGTATGTAACATTTCTGGGATCTTTTATTTCACCTTATGAAACATGGGACCAACACTTTGGTTATGGGATTTTGATGAATAATGACTAAATTATGCATCCATTTAACTTAAAAACTATAACTAAACAGAATACTACTATGTTACTGTATGGATGTATGAATCTTATTATAATCATAATACTGAATATAATGTGTGTAATTTTAGTCAAGAATTAGAACAAGGACTGTCTGTTCCTTGTTAGAAACGAATGGAGCTATCGTCAGACTGGCTGGAATGCTATGTTCCTTACAGGACATCCTGTCTCTACCCAGGGAGGGGAGAGACCTTGGGCTAGTAGTAGATTGTTTAACAGGTGGTAGACAATGTGGGAAGGCTTGTGAACTATACTGCCATTGTATCTGAGGGGAGGAGAGACATTTGACGAAATATGAGGTATATAAACTAATGTACATGATTTTATAGGTAGTACTCTCGAGAATAAACGCTATTGATTGATTTTGAGACTGGTCTCTGTCCATTTTATGCAAATAAGTATCTTACAAATTCTTAGAAATGGGCAAAGTATTTTAATTGAATTGGTTGATGAACATATAGGAATGAAATTCCTTTAACAATTTGGTCCTTTGAGAGCCGGATCTAAATATCTGTCCCTGTCATCTGAAGGTAATAAGCTGAGAACCGTGCACGGGAGGGGCCGTGGTCCCGTATAACAAAGTCCTGTCCCCTGACATTGGGTGTCAGGATTTGGCCGGGATTGTTCCGGTTTTGGCCACTAGATGCCCCAATTGTGCTTTTTGACCCTTTTGTTTTCCCTTGTTTCCAGTTATTATTTGCACCTGTGCCTCGTTTCCCTTGAATGTATTTAAACCCTTAGTTATCCTCAGTTCTCTGCTCTGTGTTTGAATGTCAGCACCCAGCCCCAGCGATGCTGTGAACATTTGTTACGCCAGTTGGACTCTCTTGTGGTACTCTGTTTTTTTAATTATCTTTTGAGGCTTTTTTCTGCTGTACCTACCACCTTGTGGATTTACCTTTTTCTCTTGGAATTACTTTTGACGTTGTGGATTTATATTTTTGCCTGAACGTTCCTTTTTACTTTATTAAAACACCGTCTCAAGTACTGCTGTGTCTGCCTCATCTTCTGGGTTCTGCTGACTCTTAGTGGCTCAGTTTGCTAAGTGACTGTTTCTCACACCGGAGACCCGAGTTCGTAACCGGGTCTTGACAATTGGGGCTCTATAACAGGCCGGTATACACCCCAGACCGACAGGGACGGTGACTAGATCCAACGAACTTTGCTTTTCCCAGTCGGCGACAAGGTCCGTAGCCTATATTCTCGATTCTGGGGGGAATGATTTAAGTTATCTATGATTTGAGGTTCTAAAGTGTTTTGCTATTCCAAACAGATCCACTGGGTTTTGCATGACCAATATACACTGGCAGGTCTGCAATGACCTGAGGTAAGGTGTGCTACCATAAATAAAACTAAACTTAATCATGGAGGCATATTCGCCAGGATACTAAATGGGTGTTGTTAGGTAGGACGGATGTCTTGTACAAATAATAACTAACAGGACAATTTAACCTACTCAACACTTGGATAGTGTCCAAAAAGGAGGAGAGGGAAGCCTAAAGTAGTGAAGTGAGATACGAGATATTGGTGTATCCGATCGACAGTCAATGCTATAGATAAAGTTTCCAGAAAGGAGAAAATAGAAATCCAAAGAGACGCACACATAGTCAGGCAGGAGAGCAACCATAGTGACGAGGTAATGGTAAACGGCACATACCGAAATAGTAGCATTGACTAGTGTCTGTGAAATAAAAAAGGAGAGAAAAGGGTTACTGTTTAAATAGACAAATATATATATTTAAATTGCAGTTGGGATTTTATTTTAGGAATAAGGACGGTTTTTCTTTTGAAGCTAGTATCAGCTACATTTATGCCTATACTAGACTATGGGGATATTTTATATATGAATGTTTCCGCTCAGTGTTTGAGATCAATTGACACCCTTTACCATGGAGCATTGAGATTTATTTTAAACTGCAAAAACTTTATGCTCCACTGCACTTTATATTCCAGGGTTGGCTGTCCTTCTAGTTAATCGTAGGCTCAGTCACTGGTATACTTTTCTTTACAAAGCCATTATGGGGTTACTACCATTTTATTTTGGCATTTTTATTGTTCAGAAATGTGGTGGGTAATCTCTTCGTTCGCAATACTTTATCCTGCTAAGTGTTCCAAATGTCAAAACTGAATTTGGTTTAAGGGCTTTTATGTACTCTGCGCCATGGAACGCATTACAAAATACTTTTAAACTGGAAGAACTTGTCCCAACTGATGTTTTTAAATCATCGATGAAGGATTTTGAGGCTGATTCCCTGACCTGTCAATGTTCTTAATTTGCTGTTTTATGATTTTGTTATACTCCTGTGAATTCAGTTTTTTTACTAGATTACCTGTAGTTTTCATGTCTGTCTGTAATTGTCTTGGACAGGATGCGCTTGAAAAAGAGATTTCAAATCTCAATGAGCGCTTCCTGGTTAAATAAATAAATTCTTTAAACATTATCCAGCCTGCATAGCAACCATTTTGTTTAGAATGGATGACCAGTCATTTTGTTTAGCAACAATGCAAAAATAATTAATGATTGGGTGGCATCTGTAGCAACATGACCAAAATAACTAACAACCAGATTTAAAGTATAACTACACTATACCATTCAAAATAGGGAATGTTGTAAAATAATTTGTATTAAACTACCTATTTATAGTATTTTAGAAATAAAACAACATTAGAAGAAAGGATATTTAGCTAAATAATACATATTCAAAAATAAGGAACTGGAACACAAAAGTACTCAGAATCAACATGGTAGGGATAAAAACAGCAAACCGAGGACATAGAAGGCACAGTATGTGCGGGTGTATAGTGATGGAAGGTGTGTTTTTATGTTTGGAAAAGTGTGGAGTTAAGTGAATGCAAATCCCAGACCCCATGTACTGTATATGTGCGAGCAGGGGTTGTGAGAGAGAGCTTTCAATTTTGTGCAGATATAGGATATAAACATAGCAAAAAAAGAAACGTCCTCTCACTGTCAACTGCGTTTTTTTTCAGCAAACTTAACATGCGTAAATATTTGTATGAACATAAGATTCAACAACTGAGACATAAACTGAACATGTTCCACAGACATGTGACTAACAGAAATTGAATAATGTGCCCATGAACAAGGGGGGTCAAAATCAAAAGTAACAGTCAGTAACTGGTGTGGCCACCAGCTGCATTAAGTACTGCAGTGCATCTCTTCCTCATGGACTGCACCAGATGTGCCAGTTCTTGCTGTGAGATGTTACCCCACTCTTCCACCAAGGCACCTGCAAGTTCCCGGACATTTTTGGGGGGAATGGCCCTAGACCTCACCCTCCGATCCAACAGGTCCCAGGCGAGCTCAATGGGATTGAGATCCGGGCTCTTTGCTGGCCATGGCAGAATACTGACATTCCTGTCTTGCAGGAAATCACGCACAGAACGAGCAGTATGTCTGATGGCATTGTCATGCTGGAGGGTCATGTCAGGATGAGCCTGCAGGAAGGGTACCACATGAGGGAGGAGGATGTCTTCCCTGTAACGCACAGCGTTGAGATTGAGCTTGTCATTGCAGGCAGTCTGATGATGCTGTGAAACACCGACCCAGATCAAGATGGACCCTCCCCCTACAAATCGAAACCGCTCCAGAGTACAGGCCTCGGTGTAACCCTCATTCCTTCGACGCTAAACGCGAATCCGACCATCACCCCCGGTGAGACAAAACTGCCACTCGTCAGTGAAGAGCACTTTTTGCCAGTCCTGTCTGGTCCAGCGACAGTGGATTTCTGCCCGTAGGTGACGTTGTTACCGGTGATGTAAGGCAGGTCCTGACCAGACAACAGGCCTACAAGCCCTCAGTCCAGCCTCACTCAGCCTATTGCGGACAGTCTGAGCACTGATGGAGGGATTGTGCGTTCCTGGTGTAACTCGGGCAGTTGTTGTTGCCATCCTGTACCTGTTCCGCAGGTGTGATGTTCGGATGTACCCATCCTGTGCAGGTGTTACACGTGGTCTGCCACTGCAAGGATGATCAGCTGTCCGTCTTGTCTCCTTGTAGCACTGTCTTAGGCGTCTCACAGTATGGACATTTCAATTTATTGCCCTGGCCACATCTGCAGTCCTCATGCCTCCTTGCATCATGCCTAAGGCACGTTCACGCAGATGAGCAGGGACCTTTTGGTGTTTTTCAGAGTCAGTAGAAAGGTCTCTTTAGTGTCCTAAGTTTTCATAACTGACCTTAATTGCCTACCGTCTGTAAGTTGTTAGTGTCTTAACGACCGTTCCACAGGTGCATGTTCATTAATTGTTTATGGTTCATTGAACAAGCATGGGAAACATTGTTAAAACCCTTTACAATGAAGGTCTGTGAAGTTATTTGGATTTTTACGAATTATGTTTGAAAGACAGGGTCTTTTTTTTTGCTGAGTTTTCATTTTAAAATAAATTATAAATATAGTTTATTTATGGACCTATCATGATAAAACGGTCCCCAACCCTATACCCTAGACACCTACCTGAGCGACCAATACACTAAAGAGAAGTCCTGTTTTATGGGCATACTGTAAGTTGCATGTAAGCTGCCAAAACAGAAAGATAAATGCGGTCAGAGACCCACTAAAGCAGCACCGCCCGCTCAAGATTTTGAGCCTGCCTGGCAGGGTTGATCCTACAAAGCCCCCCTGATGGGTGAGCATAATATACAAGGAATTTCTCAAAGCTGCTAATGAGAACCTTGAAAACCTTGTAACTAGCCGGTGGAGATTCCAGTGGGGTGCAGTGCTGGCAACACTAGCTGCAGTAACCCATGGGGACGGGGTCACGCTCGGACAATCAGAGAGGGGGCAAATGATTGTGAACCTGGTGGCACAAAATAATCAAAGGTCTGACTGGATAGAGATGCTTGGAAAAATGGTCACAACAGGGGATCAGCATGTGTGTGTTTTAGGGAAAAGGGGTGTATCTGATTTCCATCAGCTGGAACTTGATGTTGTTTAATCAAATCTCTTAACGTTTCTTACATTTTGCATGCCTTCTCAAACAGCTGCACCTTTATATGCATTTACACATAAAGTCCTTTCTTGAGCTGAGCTTGTGGTTGTTTGTGGGGGAAAGAGGTTGAGTGTGTATGTGTATCCCACATCTGTTGCTATGGGGTAATGATGTTAGGGACAATAGTTTTTAATAAACAGTACCAGTCAAACGTTTGGACACCTACTCATTACAGGGTTGTTCTTTATTTTCTACATTGTAGAAAAATAGTTAAGACATCAAAACTATGAAATAACACATATGGAATCATGTAGTAACCAAAAAAGTGTTAAACAAATCAAAATATATTTGAGATTCTTCAAAGTTGCCACCCTTTGCCTTGATGACAGCTTTGCACACTCTTGGCATTCTCTCAGCCAGCTTTATGTTCCCACATATGCTGATCACTTATTGGACGCTTTTCCTTCACTCTGAGGTCCAACCATCTCTGCAGCACTCCAGCAATTAGGCCTTTATGGCAGAGTGGCTAGACAGAAGCCACTCCTCAGTAAAAGGCACATGACAGCCCGCTTGGAGTTTGCCAAAAGGCACCTAAAGACTCTCAGACAATGAGAAACAAGATTCTTGAATGCCAAGCATCACGTCTGGAGGAAACCTGGCACCATCCATATGGAGAAGCATGGTGGTGGCAGCATTATGCTGTAGGGATGTGTTTCAGCGGCAGGTACTGGGAGACTAGTCGGAATCGAGGGAAAGATGAACAGAGCAAAGTACAGAGAGATCCTTAATGAAAACCTGCTCCAGAGCTCCCAGGACCTTAGACTGGGCTGAAGGATCACCTTCCAGCAGGACAACGACCCTAAGCACACAGCCAAGACAACACAGGTGTGGCTTTGGGACAAGTCTCTGTATGTCCTTGAGTGGCCCAGCCAGAACCCGGACTTGAACCAGACCGAACATCTCTGGAGAGACCTGAAAATAGCTGTGCAGCGGCATCCAACCTGACAGAGCTCGAGAGGATCTGCAGCGACGAATGGGATAAACTCCCCAAATACAGGTGCCAAGCTTGTAGTGTCATACCCAAGAAGACTCGAGGCTACAATCGCTGCCAAAGGTGTTTCAACAAAGTACTGAGTAAAGGATCTGAATACTTATGTAAATGTGATATTTCAGTTTTTTATTTTTATTAAATGATCAAAAATGTCTTTAAAACTTTGCTTTGCTTTGTCATTATGGGGTATTGTGTGTAGATTGATGAGGGGGGGAAAAACTCTTTCATCAATGTTAGAATAAGGCTGTAACGTAACAAAATGTGGAAAAAGTCATAGGGTCTGAATACTTTCCGAAGGCAATGTATTGACTCAGGTGTGTGAATACTTATGTAAATGAGTGTGTTCCGTATTTCATTTTCAATAATTGTGTAAACATTTCTAAAAACATGTTTTCACTTCATCATTATGGGGTACTGTTTGTACATGGTGAGAATGATCATTTTATTATCCATTTTGAATTCAGACTGTAACACAACAAAGTGGAATACATCAAGTGGTATGAATACTTTCTTCAGACTCTGTATGTGCATGTCTTTCTGGTTTCTATTGTCACTGTAAGTGTATGTGTAAGCGTACGTGAATGTTCTGGATGCAGCGAGTCTGGAGGAACTTTTAAAGAAGACTTTACTCCCTGCTGACCTGACAGATTGAGGGGCTCAAGCTGCTGCAGAACACCAGAAAACCCAGACCAGATGATGACAAGAAGGTAAGGCAAAAGACAATATATACACTACCCAGACAGTCTACTGTTAGCATTTCCCATATGAAAAGGGGTTATGCTTGTAGGCATGCTAAGAGAAGGGGTGCCTATCTACAATTGACAAGCAGAGATTCTCTCTCTCTCAATTCAATTCAAGGGCTTTATTGGCATGGGAAACCTGTCTTAACATTGCCTTAGCAAGTGAAGTAGATAATAAATACAAGTGAAAAACAATAAAAATTAACAGTACACATTACACTCACAGAAGTTCCAAAATAGACATTTAAAATGTCATATCATGTCAACTGTGTTGTACTTTAACTATTTGCACATTGTTACAACATGGAAAATAAATAAACATAAATATGGGTTGTATTTACAATGGTGTTTGTTCTTCACTGGTTGCCCATTTCTTGTGGCAACAGGTCACACAACTTGCTGCTGTGATGGCACACTGTGGTATTTCACCCAATAGATATGAGTTTATCAAAATTGGGTTTGTTTTCATTTTTTTTTTTTTTGTGGATCTATGCAATCTGAAGGAAATATGTGTGTTTAATATGTTCATACATTTGGCAGGAGGTTAGGAAGTGCAGCTCAGTTTCCACCTCATTTTGTGGGCAGTAGCCTTCCCTTGAGAGCCAGGTCTGCCTACAGCGGCCTTTCTCAATAGCAAGGCTATGCTCACTGAGTCTGTAGATAGTCAAAGTTTTCCTTAGGTTTCGGTCAGTCACAGTGGTCAGGTATTCTGCCACTGTGTACTCTCTGTTTAGGGCCAAATAGCATTCTAGTTTGCTCTGTTTTTTTGTTAACTACTTGACACATTGGAAGTAATTATCTTTTTGTTTCTCATGATTTGGTTGGGTCTAATTGTGTTTCTCTCTCTCTCTCTCCCTCAAATGCTTTATTGGTATGAATGGTGGTTGTCATTGTTGCCATAAGCGATGTATATGAAGTATTACAAAAATGAACAATATATCTGAGCAAAAATATTAATACATTAAAGAAATCATACAATACACTCAAAATAAAACAAATACACTCAAAATAAAACAAACTAGCCACATTGAGACATTAAATTTACAGGGCTCATGCGTGTAAAATGGTGGGAACAGTTGTCTCCCTAATAGTATGACAGGCCAGGACATACTCTGCAGCAACTGTCTCTACGTTTTCTCCCAGAAAAGTGGATTTTCTTCTCAACAGGTAGTTTAAGAAATCCTGCAATCTACAAATTTCATGAGATAAATACCTCTGAATGAAGCATATTTGGATTAGTGGAGTATGGAGGGCTGTCCATCCTCTACTTCAGCTGTGCAATGATGCTTACAAAGTCTCTCCTGTCTCTTTCCACAGATTGAAGAAGATGCCCCAGTCCATGCCAGAGTACGCTCTCACCCGAAACTACCTGGAGTTTATAGTGGGATTTCTATACGCAGTACACCACTACAATCTCTTAATGTCTTTATTAATACACACTTTATTCATTAAACTCATAGATGTACACATCCATAAATACAGAGAGCACACCATATTCATGTTTCAGGTTATACCTTAACAATCTCTAATGGGATTGAGTATTTTCTGGGGTAAGGGGTAGCCAAAGTGACATTTAATTATGTATTATGTATTAAGTACCACAAGAGGGAGGCCATCACCACAGTTATCTCTTGAACTCTATTCAAAATGGAACAGAAGGCTTCTGCCACTGGAGAGCTCCATATCATATTTCTCCACTGGCTGCTTGGTCTTCTCTACTAAGCAGAACCAGCAGAGGGAGCTAGTAATTAGACACTGGAAATGTGCTTATATAATACAGCATTACTCATGGGGGAGTCCATAACTGTACATCTGCTTATTCATGTACAGTCATGACCTAACCCCTCCGTTAGTCAATTATTCTATGTCCATCTTGGCTAAAACTCTTTTTAATTAAATAGTAAAAAAAGTGATTAATTGAAACACTTGATTTACATTAGATAAAGTTACCATGTTTATGGTGTGAGAATTAAGCCATTCTCCTGTTTGTGCAGACTGTCTTGATATCCTCACTGCTCAGGTGCTGAAGAATGAAAACTATGCCATGGAGAAGCTGGAGAACCTGGCTGTGAGGCAGCTAGAGAGCACCCTGAAGGGGCCCGTTCTGTGCTTCGTGGTTCCACCAGGGGTGGGAAAGACCAGTGTGGGCCCTTGAAATGAAGTGGATACTGTCCACTTTAATTTGAGGGTAGTTTCATCCATATCAGGTGAACCGTTTAGAAATTATAGCACTTTTTGTACATAATCCCCTCATTTTAGGGGACCAAAAGTATTGGGACAAATTCACTTATGTGTATTAAAGTATATAATTAAAAGTTTAGTATTTGGTCCCATATTCCTTGTACTCAATGATTACATCAAGATTGTGACTTTTGTGCCCAATATAAATTAATGATAAATAATGTATTGTATCATTGTGGCATCACTTATTGTAAATAAGAATATAAAATGTTTATAATCACCTCTACATTAATGTGGATGCTACCATGATTACAGATAATCCTGAATGAATCGTGAATAATGATGAGTGAGAAAGTTACAGATGCACAAATATCATACCCCCAAGACATGCTAACCTCTCACCATTACAATAACAGGGGAGGTTAGTATTTTTTTTGGGGGGGGGGGGTATGATATTTATACCTCTGTAACTTTCTCAATCATCATTATTCACGATTCATTCAGGATTATCCATAATCATGGTAGCATCCACATTAATGTAGAGGTGTTTAGAAACATATTATATTCTTATTTACAATAAAAGTGACTCAAATGACACAATACATAATTCCCCAAACCTAACTTTTTACTACTTTAATACACATAAATTAATTTGTCCCAATACTTCTGTACAAAACTATGAATAAATAAAGTGCTGTAATTTCTAAACGGTTCACCCATTACGGATTAAAATACCCTCAACTTAAAGCTGACAGCCTGCACTTTAACCTCATAGTTATTGTATCACTTAAAATCCAAAGTACTGGAGTACATAGCCAAAACAACAACACATGTGTCACTCTCACTTTTGGAGTTTACTGTATATCATAATAACAAAAGGTACTGACATGATTTGTCCAGAAAGCAGTACTTGTCAAGGTACAAGTAGTTCAACATGTGTGAAGCCTTGACTGTAACTCATCAGTGGTCATGGTTGATAGGTGGAGACAGATGTGGGTCAGCAGCAGCAGATAAAAGGTTCTAATGCTGTCTGTCTAGACGGTACATACCACCCTCTGCAAGGTGAGTAAACCTGAGAGTGAAACCTAGGAGTGGGAGCATGATGTCATCTTTCATGTTCCTTTGATCTCCTGGCACTATGGAGACTCGGTGGGGCGATGACATCATGGCCTACAGGCCCTGGCATGTCCATCCTGTGTCTCTCAGCCAGTCTCTGAGTTCATCCATAACCCCTAGCCTCCAGTCTCATACATTAACCGTGACACCACACAACCCGCCACTACAGTTTAGGAAGCTGCCTGTTGTGTGTTTTGATGTGGTTTCAGGTGTGTACATATCCTAATAAGTGTGTAAGGGAGGGACCGGGTTCATGCTGGTTCAGGCTCATCTAGTAGGGTGTGTGTGCTGTAGTGTAGCGTTAGTGTCTGAGTGAAGTCTAATGATATCCGTGTTGTGTTGCCCCCTCATGTCTCTAATTAGCTTTAATCTGCTTCCTGCCTTTCTCCATCCTGTCTTTGGAGCCCCAGGGCCAGACATGTGTGGGAGGAGACCTCTATGTTAGTCTTCCTCTTGTGGTTTCTCTTCCAAATATACAGTTGAAGTCGGAAGTTTACATACACTTAGGTTGGAGTCATTAAATTTCGTTTTTCAACCACTCCACAAATTTCTTGTTAACAAACTATAGTTTTGGCAAGTCGGTTAGGACATCTCCTTTATGCATGACACAAGTAATTTTTCCAACAATTGTTTACAGATTATTTCCTTCCAGTGGGTCAGAAGTTCACATACACTAAGTTGACTGTGCCTTTAAACAGCTTGGAAAATTGCAGAAAATTATGTCATGTCTTAAGAAGCTTCTGATGGGCTAATTGACATCATTTGAGGTGTACCTGTGGATGTATTTCAAGGCCTACCTTCAAACTCAGTGCCTCTTTGCAAGACATCATGGGAAAATCAAAATAAATCAGCCAAGACCTCAGAAAAAAAATTGTAGACCTCCAGAAGTCTGGTTTATCCTTAGGAGCAATTTCCAAAAGCCTGAAGGTACCACGTTTATCTGTACAAACAATAGTACTCAAGTATAAACACCATGGGACCACGCAGCCGTCATACCGCTAAGGAAGGAAACGCGTTCTGTCTCCTAGAGATTAACATACTTTGGTGCGAAAAGTGCAAATCAATCCCAGAACAACAGCAAAGAACCTTGTGAAGATGCTGGAGGAAACAGGTACACAAGTATCTATATCCACAGTAAAACGAGTCCTATATCGACATAACCTGAAAGGCCGCTCAGCAAGGAAGAAGCCACTGCTCCAAAGCCGCCATAAAAAAGCCCGACTACGGTTTGCAACTGCACATGGGGAGAAAGAGTGTACTTTGTGGAGAAATGTCATCTGGTCTGATGAAACAAAAATAGAACTGTTTGGCCTTAATGACTATCGTTATGTTTGGAGGAAAAAGTAGGAGGCTTGCAAGCCGAAGAACACCATCCCAACCGTGAAGCACAGGGGTGGCAGCATCATGTTGTGAGGGTGCTTTGCTGCAGGAGAGACTGGTGCACTTTACAAAATAGATGGCAACATGAGGGTGGAAAATTATGTGAATATATATTGAAGCAACATCTCAAGACATCAGTCATGAAGTTAAAGCTTGGTCGCAAATGGGTCTTCCAAATGGACAATGAGCCCAAGCATACTTCCAAAGTTGTGGCAAAATGGCTTAAGGACAACAATGGCAAGGTATTGGAGTGGCCATCACAAAGCCCTGACCTCAGTCCTATAGAAAATGTGTGGACAGAATTTAAAAAGCTTGTGCGAGCAAGGAGGCCTACAAACCTGAATCCGTTACACCAGCTTTGTCAGGAGAAATGGGCCAAAATTCACCCAACTTATTATAGGAAGCTTGTGGAAGGCTACCCGAGTGAAACAATTTAAAGGCAATGCTACCAAATACTAATTGAGTGTGTGTTAACTTCTGACCCACTGGGAATGTGATGAAAGAAATAAAAGCTGAAAGCGGTTTATTTATTTCACCTTTATTTAACCAGGCAGGCCAGTTGAGAACAAGTTCTCATTTACAACTGCGACCTGGCCAAGATAAAGCAAAGCAGTGCGACACAAACAACAGAGTTACACATGGAATAAACAAACTTAGTCAATAACACAAAAGCAAGTCTATATACAGTGTGTGCAAATTAAGTAAGATTAGGGAGGTAAGGCAATAAATAGGCCATAGTGGCAAAATAATTACAATTTAGCAATTAAACACTGGAGTGATAGATGTGCAGAATATGAATGTGTAAGTAGAGATACTGGGGTGAAAAGGAGAAAACAAATAACAATATGGGGTTGAGGTAGTTGGGTGGGCGAATTACAGATGGGCTATGTACAGGTGCGATGATCTGTAAGCTGCCCTGACAGCTGATGCTTAAAGTTAGTGAGGGAGATATGAGGCTTCAGTGATTTTTGCAATTCGTTCCAGTCATTGGCAACAGAGAACTGGAAGGGAAGGCGGAGTTGGCTTTGGGGATGACCAGTGAAATATACCTGCTGGATCGCATGCTTCAGGTGGGTGCTGCTATGGTGACCAGTGAGTTGAGATAAGGCAAAGCTTTACCTAGCAAAGACTTCTAGATGAATCATTCTCTCTACTATTATTCTGACATTTCACATTCTTAAAATAAAGTGGGGATCCTACCTGACCTAAGACAGATAGTTTTTACTAGGATTAAATGTCAGGAATTGTGAAAAACTGAGTTTAAATGTATTTGGCCAAGTAAACTTCCGACTTCAACTGTACCTTACTGTCGGTCTGTAGGAACTATTCTTGGGTGGTGCTGCTGTGACACTTCAGAACAAATCAAATCAAATCAAATGTATTTATATAGCCCTTCGTACATCAGCTGATATCTCAAAGTGCTGTACAGAAACCCAGCCTAAACCCCCAAACAGCAAGCAATGCAGGTGTAGAAGCACGGTGGCTAGGAAAAACTCCCTAGAAAGGCCAAAACCTAGGAAGAAACCTAGAGAGGAACGAGGCTATGTGGGGTGGCCAGTCCTTTTCTGACTGTGCCGGGTGGAGATTATAACAGAACATGGCCAAGATGTTCAAATGTTCATAAATGACCAGCATGGTCCAATAATAATAAGGCAGAACAGTTGAAACTGGAGCAGCAGCACGGCCAGGTGGACTGGGGACAGCAAGGAGTCATGTCAGGTAGTCCTGAGGCATGGTCCTAGGGCTCAGGTCCTCCGAGAGAGAGAAAGAAAGAGAGAAAGAGAGAATTAGAGAGAGCACACTTAAATTCACACAGGACAACGAATAGGACAGGAGAAGTACTCCAGATATAACAAACTGAACCTAGCCCCCCGACACAAACTACTGCAGCATAAATACTGGAGGCTGAGACAGGAGGGGTCAGGAGACACTGTGTTATTAACTTAACGATGAAGAATGAGCTTTTTCACATCTTGTTTTGGCTTTAACTTTCCTTGTTTTGAATCTTTCCACATTATTTTATTATTTCCCTTCCATTGATTTTCTCCTATCTCAAGGCACACCTTTCTCTCTCATTTTGCTTCCTTTCCCTTATCTACACCTCTATTTTTCTCCCTCCTTTCGCCTCTTTGCTCTCCTTTCCTTTCTGTGCCCTATTTTCTCTCCACTCTGCACTGTTCTCTGTGTCCTGACTCCCTCTGGTTGCAGGAGGACTTACGTGGGCAGCATGCCCGGCCACATCATCAATGGGCTGAAGACGGTGGGAGTCAACAACCCTGTCTTCTTGCTGGATGAGGTGGACAAGCTGGGCAATAGTCTGCAGGGAGACCCTGCCTCTGGCCTGCAGGAGGTGAGACACATGGGACTAGGAACCAGACCAGGGGGCAGCCTAGTAGTCTCTCTGATACAAAACATATGGAGAGGACAGGGAGGAGGAGGTTGACTGCTGTTAGGAAAAGAGAGGGATTGAGTGATACAGGGAGGGACAGGAGACACAGCCAGACAAACAGGCAGGCAGAGAGAGATAATACGATTGTAGAGGAGGATGGAGTAAACAAAAAGTTTGCACGTAAGAAGTCAAAATCTGTCTGATCTCTGGAAAGACCAGTAGTCCACTGGAGGTAGGTATGTGACCTGGTCTGGTTCAACTGGACCTGCTCCACTTCCTGCTGGAGTTAACAGCTCCCATGGTGCATCACTGTTCCACTTCACTTCAAATCAAAATGTATTGGTCACATACACATGGTTAGCAGATGTTAATGCTAGTGTATCGAAACACAATGGACAAAACACTTCCTGGAAACACAATAGGGGAAGGGGAAGTAAGAATCCCCATCGCAGTGATGGACAGAGAACATGAGCACTGTAGTCTCCACACGGGTGGAAGGTAGCCTAGCGGTTAGGAAAGTTGGGCCAGTAACCGAAAGGTTGCTCATTTGAATCCCTGAGCCGGCAAGGTGGAAAAATCGGCCCTTGAACAAGGCAGTTAACCCCCAACAACTGGTGCCGTGGACGTCGATTAAGGCATCCCCCGGCACCTCCCTGATTCAGAGGGTTTGGGTTAAATGCAGAAGACGCATTTTGGTCGAATGCATTGTTGTGCAACTGACTAGTTATCCCCATTCCCACACACATGCTATACTGTCCACATATACACATCACTGAGTGCCTTCAGAAAGTATTCATACCCCTTGACTTGTTACAGCCTGAATTTGAAATGGATTCAATAGATTTTTTTTTAGAAATGTTTGCACATTTATTGAAGATGAAAAACAGATATCTAATTTACATAAGTATTCACACTCCTGAGTCAATACATGTTCGAATCACCTTTGTCAGCGATTACAGCTGTGAGTCTTTCTGGGTAAGTCTCTAAGAGATTTGCACACCTGGATTGTACAATATTAGCACATTGTTCTTTTTTTAATTCTTCAAACTGTGTCAAGTTGGTTGTTGATCATTGCTAGATAGCCATTTTCAAGTTTTGCCATAGATTTTCAAGCTAATTTAAGTTAACATTCAATATCGTCTTGGTAAGCAACTCCAGTGTATATTTGACTTTGTGTTTTAGGTTATTGTCCTGCTGAAAGGTACATTTGTTTCCCAGTGTTTGTTAGAAAGCAGACCAGGTTTTCCTCTAGGATTTTGCCTGTGCTTAGCTCCATTCCGTCTATTTTCATTAAAAAAAACTCCCTAGTACTTGCTGATGACAAGCATACCCATAACATGATGTAGGTACCACCATGCTTGAAAATATGAAGAGTGGAGAGTAGATTTTCCGACATAAAGTTAATTTCTTTACCACAGTTTTACTTCAGTGCCCTGTTGCAAACAGGATACATGATTTGCAATATTTTTATTCTGTACAGGCTTCCTTCTTTTCACGCTCTCATTTAGGTTAGTATTGTGGAGTAACTAAAATGTTGTTGATCCATCCTCAGTTTTCTCCTATCACAGCCAATTCTAACTGTTTTAAAGTCACCATTGGCCTCATGGCAAAATCCCTGAGCGGTTTCCTTGCTCTCTGGCAACTGAGTTAGGAAGGGCGCCTGTATCTTTGTAGTGACTTGGTGTATTGATACACCATACAAAGTGTAATTAATAACCATACTCAAAGGGATATGCAATGTCTGCTTTAGGTGCCCTTTGTGAGGCATTGGAAACCCTCCCTAGTCTCGGTGATTGAACATTTCTAAAAAATACTTTGACATTATGGTTTATTCTGTGTAAAAAATATATTAATTTTCATTTTAAATTCAGGCTGTAACACAACAAAATGTGGAAAAAGTCAAGGGATGTGAATACTTTCTGAAGGCACTGTATGTTTTGAGTTACAGATGGTCTGAAGACGATGTATTTAGGTGAGGGATACCTACCTTCCAGCAGTGTGATGGAAGACTCATCTCAGTAAGAATGCTTACAGCTAGTTAAGATAACAGCCCCACTAGCCTCAAGCCTAAGCTTGACCCTCCAGTAGGAATGGTGCTCACTACTCAGAAGTCACACTCACTTTGTCTTTCTTGGTTACACACACACACACACTTGCACATTCCTAGTTCAAACACACTATGGCATGTTTCTACAGGCTCCCTCTGTAGGTCTGTTTGTTTGGTGTTGTTTGGTTTTGCTTTAATCCTCTTATATATTGACGTGTGTGGTTATGTAGTCATGCTTTCTGAGGAGGCAGTGTGTGCAGACCATGGCACAACCAAACCGAAATCTCAGACTCAAGTCGCAGAATTACCCACCAGGTGCACCGTGTTCTGCTGCATTCCACCGTCTTACACCAAAATTTGATTTGATTTTGATTTGATACTCCCACTTCCCCTCTCTGCCTCTTACTCTCTCCTTCTTCTGCTCTCCCTCACCGCTTGGCTACCCAGAGGGAGAGAGAGAGAGGCATAGCAGGGAGGAACAGAAGGGACATGGCGGAGGAAGCAAGGCAGAATGATTTGTAAATTGCCTCTGGCAGTGTGAAGTCTGACCCAACAACACACATAAACACAGACACACACAGTGTCAGTGTTTCTACAACTGCAGCTGGTAGACATGCAGGTCATTAGTAACAGTTGCTAACCAGTTGCATATATTGAAATATAAGTTACTACTGTGCTAAATAACCGAAAGAAGACTTGCAAGTGTGGCAACGCATGACTAGACAGTCACCAACCAGTTGAGTACATTGATATATGCATTGTTCCTTGTAGACAATTTGTTATTTGTCCTGACTACCACTAGGTCCTGGACCCAGAGCAGAACCACAGCTTCACAGACCACTACCTTAATGTGACATTTCTCAAGTTCTGTTCATCGTTACAGCCAACATCACGGCCACCACCCCTCCGGGCCTGCTGGACCGGAAGGAGGTCCTACAGGTGCAAGGTCAAAAGCCAGGGGTCAATGGTCAAGGTACAGGTTGGTCAGCTAAAGAGGTGTGGAACCTGTCTTGGCTATTGATTTATGTATAATTAATGTAACTGATTATTAACAGACGAATAGCACACTTCATGGCATCTGTAGATCCCCTCTGAGATTGATAAGATGGATAAATATGGTAATGGACTGTCAGGAAGAAGTGTGTATTAGATTATTGTATGGATGTGTATAATGTGTGTGTATAATGTCCTCTCAATGTACATTGAGGAGGAGACGGTGGAGATAGCTGATGGGGAATCAGGTAACGACGAGCTACAACAGCATGGTCTCACCCCCCAATCGTTCCAGACACCTCAGGACATCATTAGCAAGTATGCAGACACAAACATAAACACACACATAGCACACACACACACACCATAGGGGAGCGGTAGGTCAAAGACAGGATGAGGGGAGTGATTATCTTTCTAGCAGGACAGAAGGGGGAGATTACCAGAGCCAGACAGTTTAAGACGGGTCACAGAGGGCACCTACTGGTACATACTGACAGACACACAGACAGATAATTAGACCAAAACAAATAGATTGGCAGTACAATATTAAACCTACAGACACCCCAGTAGACCCAGATGGACTCGAGTCATAATGTTAACATAAACAACAGGGGCTGTCAGTATAGAGTCATACATTCCCGGTTCAGTCCAGACATCTTTACTGAGCCATACGTACCTCCACCATCGCTTAATTAAAGGTGAGTAGTTGGGCATAGAAGAAGAAAAAAGGCCACTGGGGTTGGCTGGCTGAAGAAGAAAGAGAGTGGAGGTCAGAGCATGGTGCAGATGGGGCCAGTACCTATCAGACCAGGCCTGGGGGGGGAGACTGTGGTGTTCTGTGGTGTATTAAATACTTTTGTCTCAAACACTCACATCACACTCAGTCATTTTTCCCATCATGATTGATGCTGATGTTAGCTGAACTGTGTGTGTGTGTATGCAGGTACACTTGAGGCCGGTGTCCGCACCCTGGAGAATATCGAAGCGATCTGATCTGCCGAGTGGTGGCAATGAAGGTCGCAGAGGGTCACAAGTTCACCAAATCAGAGGCCATGCCCCCCCAGGGAGTTGAGGATGAATGTAGGAAGAGCAGCAGGGGGACAACCGTGCCCCTCTGTGGGGCTGGAGATGAGACGTACTGTAGCTAGCTGTGTCAGTCACAGTCCCTACAACACACTACAGTGGTGAGCAGCATCTCAGACTGATGTGGGCTGCATAAAGACCGAGGCAAGCACAACCCACACACTTCAAGCTGTGAAATCACCATATCTGCTCCTTGATGTATTTGAGGCCCTGGAGACTGGAGCTAATTGAGTTGTTAGTATGATATAGCCGTGTTCCTATGTACACTAGCAGGTGCCCCCCCCCCACCTCACACACTTTCACACTGCTGGCTGGCTGTGCATTCCCCGGTGCCAAAAGACTGCTGACCACTGCACAATGCCCTCACACAAACACACAGGCATGCTCACACAAAGTCACACATACAGTACATACACACACATACACACCATCCGCCCTCTGAATATGGGGCCTTCTGGGGTATGAGTGGTATTAAGGGGAGGGGGCAGGACTTAAGCCTGCTAGCAGACTGCCTCATGACCATATGCCCCCTCTCCCCTCTCCCTCCCCCACCCAGTGTATCTGTGCAGCTGCTCTTGTGTAACAGGAGAAATCACACTGCCAGTTAACATGGCCAGAGCCAAGGAGGAGGGGGAGAACAGAGGGGTTTTATGACTGTGTTGCATTTGCCCTATTGAAACTGAATTGGACTCTGCCACCCCCTCCCCCCTCTGTGTAACCACTCCCACTGTACAAGGAAAAACATCAGCAGATGAAAAGAGAGGGAGAGGGGGGCAGTCTTCCTCTGCTCTTTGTGCAAATGTCTGTCTGTTGCCAGGTAACGGTGACATTATTGCAGACAGAACAAAGAGTTCTGAGGAGGTGTGTGCGCACTGTGGGGGGTCTGTGTCTTTCTTTCCTCTACCAGCTGCTCCACGACTGGCGGCTCGTGACATCTGTCACATGACCAGTTAGGAGCACACCTGTTGTTCTTTTGCCCACCTCTCTTGGTTGTATCCTCTGTTTCATCCCTCACTTTGTTTTATCTTTCATTGCACTAGACCGCGCAGAGGGAATGAACTGTCAGACCTGTTTCCTGTTATATTACACACTCAGACACTACTCCGTTATCTCGGTCAGTAAAGACTATCCTCAGTTATATTAACAGATAGAGGGAGGTGAGGAAGATATCTATCCCCTCTTCCCCTCTTTAGTGCTTCATTGAGTGTCTGTAGAATGGTGCTGTGCTACAGTGTAGTTTGTTTTTATTGGCATGTGCACTAGCACAGTGAAATGCCTTTCTTGCTTGCTCTTCCACAAGAATGCAGTAGAATATGGGTAGAGAGTGTGTAGAATGTGCATAGAGACAGTACAAAAATAAAATAGAAGGGTCAATGCAGATCGTTTGTGTAGCTGTTAACTAATTAGCAGTCTTATAGCTTGGGGATAGAAGCTGTGGTATAAGACTTGATGCTCCGGCACCGCTTGCGTGCGGAAGCAGAGAGAACAGTCTATGGCTTGGGTGGCTGGAGTCTAACAATTTTCCCGGGCCTTCGTTTCACACCGCCTGTTATAGAGGTCCTGGATGGCAGGGAGCTCGGCCCCAATGATGTACTGGGCTGTCCACACCACCCTCTGAAGAGCCATGCGAGTGAGGGCGGCGCAGTTGCCATACCAAGCAGTGATGCAGCCAGTCAAGTTGCTCTCAATGGTGCAGCTGTATAACTTTTTTATGATTTGAGGGCCCATGCCAAATCTTTTCAACCTCCTGAGGGATAAGAAGTTCTGTTGTGCCTTCTTCATGACTGTTTGCGTGACTGTCCTTACTGATTTGGACACAGAGGAACTTGAAGCGCTCAACCCGCTCCACTGCAACCCCGTTGATGCGGAAGGGGGCATGGTCTCCCCGCCCGTTTCCTGTAGTTCACGATCAGCTCCTTGGTCTTAATGATATTAAGGGAGAGGTTGTTGTCCTGGCACCACACTGCCAGGTCACTGACGACCTCCCTGTAGGCTGTCTCATCGTCGTCGGTGATCAGACCTACCACTGTTGTGTCGTCAGCTAACTTGATGATGGTGTAGGAGTCATACGTGGCCACACAGTCGTGGGTGAACAGAGAGTACAGGAGGGAACTAAGCACACACCCCTGTGGGGCCCCCGTGTTGAGGATCAGTGTGGCGGAGGTAATATTGTCTACCTTCACCACCTGGGGTCGGGAAGTCAGGAAGTCCGGGATCCAGTTGCAGAGGGAGGTGTTCAAACCCAGGATCCCAAGTTTTGTGACGAGCTTGGAGGGGACTTGTGTTGAACACTGAGCTGTGATCAATGAACAGCATTCTTACATAGGTACTGTATTTCTCTTATCTAGGTGGGAGAGGGCAGTGTGGAGTGCAATTTAGATTTAGTCTATGGATCTGTTGGGGCAGTATGCAAATTGGAGAGGGTCGAGGGTGTCTGGGATGATGGAATTGATGTGTGCCATAACCAGCCTCTCGAAGCATTTCATGATTACAGATGTGAGTGCAACAGGGTGGTAGTCATTGTAGCAAGTAGCCTTGGAGTTCTTGGGAACTAGAATGATGGTTGTCAGCTTGAGACGTGGGGATTACAGACTGGGACAAGGAGAGGTTGAATGTGACTGAATATTCCCGACAGCTGTTCTGCGCATGCTCTGAAAACACGCCCTGGAATTCCGTCCGGCCCTGCGGCCTTACAAGTGTTGAACTGATTGAAAACCTTACATCGGCTTCGGAGAGTGAGATCACTCGGTCAGCGAGGGCCCTAGTGTATGGCTTGGTGTTGTTTTTGTTGAAGTGTTCATAAAATGAATTGCGTTCGTAGAGGCATCTTTTGGCAGATCCCGGCTGCGTCTTCCTTTATAATCCGTAATGGGCTATAGCCCCTGCCACGTGTCGGGCATTGAAGCCTGTGTAATAGGATTCCACCTTGTTCCTAGATTGTTATTTTGTTTGTTTGATGGCTCTGCGGAGGTCACAGCAGCACTTCTTGTACTTATTAGTTTTCTGAGCCATAGCCTCTGGGTTGGCTGTGCAACAACCTCGGTGTTAATCCAGGGCTTTTAATTGCGGAAACAGCAAACCTTCACTCTGGGGACAGCATTGGCGATGCATTTCCTAATGAAGCCGGTGACGTAAGTGGTTAGCTCGTCAATGCTATTGGCGGAGTCCCGGAACATATTCCACTCAGCTCATACCCACTGAAAAGGAGGACCATTTCTCAACAGAGCGCGTCATGGGTACTTCCTGTTTGAGCTTTTGCTTGTAAATAGGAAGCAGGAGTATAGAGTCATGATCTGATTTGTCAAAGGTGGGGACGACGGAGGGCCTTGTATGCTTGCTTGTGGGACTGAATGGACTAGGTCTGTTGAGGGGAACACTGTGCTCCTTATCCACATGATATTGGTAGTCAGGGCACTTCGTCAGTGGGCAGTGATCGTCATGTGCATAATAAGAGGTCTAGGGAGGCTGGCTCGTGACCGTGCCGGGTTGTGTACTGTGTAAAAGAACAAACCGTATGTGCAGAAATGCTCACCCAGTCATTTTAAATTCTCCTCCAACCTCCCCAATGAACTCTCAAGTGGTAGTGCTAATATTCATATTAATTTCTATAATTTTCTCTGCAGCTTTCTAAGTTCTCGTCCTCTCTCACCTCTGTAATATGTGTGTGTCTTTCAGAGGGGGAGCCCAACTCGAGCAACCGGTTCTGCCACCTCTGGCTCTTGGCCCTCCCACTCCTATACTCGTGCTCAGTCAATTTGGTTGGGGATCATTGATGGACAGAGAGAGCTACACAACCTACGCCACTTAAAATGTGGAGTAGGTTGTGTAGATCTGTAGGGAACTAAAATGAAATCCCTTTTTGGGACAGCAAAATATGAAAAAGGTTCAGAGGTGTAGACTCTCTATAGGCACTGTAGATGTAAAGAAAAGCCTCGTCATACAGAATTAAAGCCTGCACCCATAACATGGTTCCTCTTGCCAGAACAAGAGCCAACTATAAGCATGCACTTATAACCCTACTAGTTTGCAGACTTAAAGGGTGCAACTTAAAAAAAGTACTCTGATTGTTGTGCTGCTCTGCTCCCGTTGTTGACTATAGGCTTACAGCAGTGTAGCTGTTCGAGAGAAAGTACACATGCACACTTATGTTAGTAACATAAGCATTCCATTCATACCCATGGGATTTGGGGGGGTGTAGGGGGGAGAGGGGATCGGGGTTAGGGGCTCTTGAGCTCGCACAGGGTACTGGAATGTGTCTGTGTTATGTGTAAAGCAGGGAGAGGAGGGTGGTTATCTGGAGGGGAGGCAGACAGGGGTTGTTGACCACAGTATTCTTCTGTTCTAGTCCTCACCGAGTAGGATACTGAAGCAGGGCGTAACTACATAGGAGTAATATTGTTCAAAAAAATAAAACATACAACCGTTCAAAAGTTTCTGGTCACTTAGAAGTCCTTGTTTTTTAAAGAAAAGCTAAAAGAATGTGTACATTAAAATAACATCAAATTCATCAGAAATACAGTGTAGACCTTGTTAATGTTGTCAATGACTATTGTAGCTGGAAAAGGCTGATTTATAATGGCATATCTACATATGCGTACAGAGGCCCATTATCAGCAACCATCACTCCCGTGTTCCAAAGTCACGTTGTGTTAACTAATCCAAGTTCATCATTTTAAAAAGGCTAATTGATCATTTGAAAACCCTTTTGCAATTATGTTAGCACATCTGAAAACTATTGGGCTGATTAAAGAAGCAATAAAATTGGCCTTCTTTAGACTAGTTGCATATCTGGAGCATCAGCATTTGTGGGTTCAATTAGACTCAAAATGTCCAGAAACAAGTCAGTCTATTCTTTTTCTGAGAAATGAAGGCTATTCCATGCGAGAAATTGCCAAGAAACTGAAGATCTTCTACAACGCTGGTTACTACTCCATTTACCAAACAGCCACTAACTGGCTCTAACCAGAATAGAAAGAGGAGTGGGAGGCCCCGGTGCACAACTGAGCAAGAGGACAAGTAGCGTGTCTAGTTTGAGAAACAGACGCCTCACAAGTCCTCAACTGGCAGCTTCATTAAATAGTACCCGTAAAACACCCGTCTTAAAGTCAACAGTGAAGAGGCGACCCCGGGATGCTGGCCTTCTAGGCAGAGTTTCGAAGATAAAGCCATCTCTTTCCTGTGTTCTTTTGCCCATCTTAATATTCTCTTTTCATTGGCCAGTCTGAGATATGACTTTTTCTTTGCAACTCGGCCAGCATCCCGGGGTCGCCACTGCACTGTTGACGTTGAGACTTGTGTTTTGTGGGTACTATTTAGTGACGAGAACCATGTAGCTGTCCTACACGATTTCCTGATTTCACAGACGGACCACTTAGATGTTAAATCATGAAATATTTTTAGTTTACCCACTGATAAAACATAGGCTTTCATCAAATTGAGTTTCATGATTTGTATTTATTTTTCTTTTGGGGTGGATTATCCCTTTAAGCATTTCTTCTTAACATTTCCCTTCCCTAAGTTCATGAGTTTCAACTTTCTCACACAAACAACCGAGGATAGATTGTTGAGATGTAGTGCCCTAACTTGAATCACCGGTTGCCTTTCCTTTATTTTGTGGAGGATTTGGATTGGATCTGATATTCAACATTTATGACCTGACTGGTCTGAACTTGGTGAAATTTCAAAAGGAGTTCAGACCATCAATCCCTGAGCTCTACTGTCTGTCTGCTGCACAGGTTGTTCTGGGAACTGGCTGAATAATCTAGAGGGGGGGGGGGGGTTTAGCGGTACTAGCCAGTGATAAAGTTCCTCCAGAGGAACCATATGTTACTCTGGCGTGGAAGTTCTGGCCATGTACATTTAAGGGCGAACCCTAATTTTTGGTGTAAGATAATAACAAGACAGTTGACCTTGAACATGCTGTTCATGTACCTCAGATCTAATATGGTGACGGAATGAATGAGGTTTACAAAGGCTTCTTGATGGGCATCAGCATCAGAGGACTGCTGGTACACTATATACAGTGCCTTGCGAAAGTATTCGGCCCCCTTGAACTTTGCGACCTTTTGCCACATTTCAGGCTTCAAGCATAAAGATATAAAACTGTATTTTTTTGTGAAGAATCAACTACACGTGGGACATAATTATGAAGTGGAACGACATTTATTGGATACTTCAAACTTTTTTAACAAATCAAAAACTGAAAAATTGGGCGTGCAAAATTATTCAGCCCCTTTACTTTCAGTGCAGCAAACTCTCTCCAGAAGTTCATTGAGGATCTCTGAATGATCCAATGTTGACCTAAATGACTAATGATGATAAATACAATCCACCTGTGTGTAATCAAGTCTCCGTATAAATGCACCTGCACTGTGATAGTCTCAGAGGTCCGTTAAAAGCGCAGAGAGCATCATGAAGAACAAGGAACACACCAGGCAGGTCCGAGATACTGTTGTGAAGAAGTTTAAAGCCGGATTTGGATACAAAAAGATTTCCCAAGCTTTAAACATCCCAAGGAGCACTGTGCAAGCGATAATATTGAAATGGAAGGAGTATCAGACCACTGCAAATCTACCAAGACCTGGCCGTCCCTCTAAACTTTCAGCTCATACAAGGAGAAGACTGATCAGAGATGCAGCCAAGAGGCCCATGATCACTCTGGTTGAACTGCAGAGATCTACAGCTGAGGTGGGAGACTCTGTCCATAGGACAACAATCAGTCGTATATTGCACAAATCTGGCCTTTATGGAAGAGTGGCAAGAAGAGAGCCATTTCTTAAAGATATCCATAAAAAGTGTTGTTTAAAGTTTGCCACAAGCCACCTGGGAGACACACCAAACATGTGGAAGAAGGTGCTCTGGTCAGATGAAACCAAAATTGAACTTTTTGGCAACAATGCAAGACGTTATGTTTGGTGTAAAAGCAACACAGCTGAACACACCATCCCCACTGTCAAACATGGTAGTGGCAGCATCATGGTTTGGGCCTGCTTTTCTTCAGCAGGGACAGGGAAGATGGATATATACAGGACCATTCTGGAAGAAAACCTGATGGAGTCTGCAAAAGACCTGAGACTGGGACGGAGATTTGTCTTCCAACAAGACAATGATCCAAAACATAAAGCAAAATCTACAATGGAATGCTTCAAAAATAAACATATCCAGGTGTTAGAATGGCCAAGTCAAAGTCCAGACCTGAATCCAATCGAGAATCTGTGGAAAGAACTGAAAACTGCTGTTCACAAATGCTCTCCATCCAACCTCACTGAGCTCGAGCTGTTTTGCAAGGAGGAATGGGAAAAAATGTCAGTCTCTCGATGTGCAAAACTGATAGAGACATACCCCAAGCGACTTACAGCTGTAATCGCAGCAAAAGGTGGCGCTACAAAGTATTAACTTAAGGGGGCTGAATAATTTTGCACGCCCAATTTTTCAGTTTTTGATTTGTTAAAGTTTGAAATATCCAATAAATGTCGTTCCACTTCATGATTGTGTCCCACTTGTTGTTGATTCTTCACAAAAAAATACAATTTTATATCTTTATGTTTGAAGCCTGAAATGTGGCAAAAGGTCGCAAAGTTCAAGGGGGCCGAATACTTTCGCAAGGCACTGTATACACACAAAAGGTATGTGGACACCCCTTCAAATTAGTGGATTTGGCTATTTCAGCCACACCCGTTGCTGACAGGTGTATAAAACCGAGCACACGGCCATGCAATCACCATAGACAAACATTGGCAGTAGAATGGCCTTTTTGAAGAGCTCAGTGACTTTCAACATGGCACCATCATACCAACAAGTCCATTCAACATTTTTGCCTTGCTAGAGCTGCCCCGATCAACTGTAATTGCGGTTATTGTGAAGTGGAAACTTCTAGGAGCAACAACGGCTCAGCCGAAGTGGTAGGCCAAACAAACTCACAGAACGGGACCACTGAGTGCGTAGCATGTAAAAAAGTCTGTCCTCATTTGCAACACTCACTGCAGAGTTCCAAATGTCACCACAAGAACTGTTCGTTGGCAGCATCATGAACTGGGTTGCCATGGTCAAGCAGCCGCACACAAGCCTAAGATCACCATGCGCAATGCTAACAGTCGGCTGAAGTGGTGTCAAGTTCGCCATTGGACTCTGGAGCAGTGGAAACGCATTCTCTGGAGTGATGAATCACACTTCAACATCTGGCAGTCCGACAAACGAATCTGGGTTTGGTGGATGCCAGGAGAACGCTACCTGCCCCAATACAAGGTAAAAACGCTACCTGCCCCGAGCTGACAAGGTAAAAGTCTGTCATTCTGCCCTTGAACAAGGCAGTTAACCCTCTGTTCCTAGGCTGTCATTGTAAATAATGTGTTCTTAACGGACTTTCCCAGTTAAATAAAAAATAAAATGCATAGTGCCGACTGTAAAGTTTGGTGGATGAATAATGGTCTGGGGCTGTCTTTCGTGGTTCGGGCTAGGCCCCTTAGTTCCAGTGAAAGGAAATCTTAATGCTACAGCATACAATTACATTCTAGATGATTCCTGGCAACAGTTTGGGGGAGGCCATTTCCTGTTTCAGTATGACAATGGTTTGTCGAGCTCGGTGTGGATGACCTTGACTGGCCTGCACAGAGCCCTGACCTCAACCCCATCAAACACCTTTGGAGTGAATTAGAACGCCGACTGCAAGCGAGGCCTAATCGCCCATCATCAGTGCCCGACCTCACTAAATGTTCTTGTGGCTGAATGGAAGCAAGTCCCTGCAGCTATGTTCCAACATCTAGTGGAATGCCTTCCCAGAAGAATGTAGCAAAGGGGGGGGGGGGGGGGGGGGGGGGGGCAACTCCATATTAATGCCCATGATTTTGAAATGAGAAATTCGATGAGCAGGTGTCCACATACTTCTGGTCATGAAGTGTATCAGAATTTACTAGTGATTTAATTTACAGTGCCTTGAGGAAAAAGTATTCACACCCCTTTTGTGTTCCAGCCTGAATTTAAAATTGATGACATTTAGACGGTGTCACTGGCCTGCACACAATGTCAAAGTGGAATTGTTTTTAGAAATGTTTACAAATTAATAAAAAATGAAAAGCTGAAATGTCTTCAGATGATTTATCAATTTTTTTTTTTTTTTTTTTTTTACCTTTATTTTACTAGGCAAGTCAGTTAAGAACACATTCTTATTTTCAATGACGGCCTAGGAACAGTGGGTTAACTGCCAGTTCAGGGGCAGAACGACAGATTTTGTACCTTGTCAGCTCGGGGGTTTGAACTTGCAACCTTCCGGTTACTAGTCCAACGCTCTAACCACTAGGCTACCCTGCCGCCCCACACCCAATCACTACAAAGATACAGGCGTCCTTCCTAACTCAATTGCGGGGGAGGAAGGAATAGGCTCAGGGATTTCACCATGAGGCCAATGGTGACTTTAAAACAGTTACAGAGTTTAAAGGCTGTGATGGGAGAACTGAGGATGGATCAACATTGTAGTTACTCCACAATACTAACCAAAAAGATGGAAGCCTGTACAGCAAATCCAACATCAGAGTACCACTCTTCATACAGTAATTTCAAGCATGGTGGTGGCTGCATCATGTTATGGGTATGCTTGTCATCAGCAAGGACTAGGTTCGTTTTTGGGGGGTATAAACAAAACAGAGTAGAGCTAAGCATAGGAAACATCCTAGAGGAAAACCTGGTTCAGTCTGCTTTCCAACAGACAAGTTCTCCTTTCAGCAGGACAATAACTTAAAACACAAGGCCAAATATACACGAGTTTAACAAGATGACAAAGTTCCTGAGTGGCCTCGTTACAGTGGACTTATAAACGGCTTGAAAAACTATGGCTGTCTAGCAATGATCGATAAACAACTTGAGAGCTTGAATAATAGTACAATATTTTAACAATCTAGGTGTGCAACGCTTAGACTTACCCAGAAAAACTCACAGCTGTGATCGCTGCCAAAGGTGATTCTAACATGTATTGACTCAGGGGTGTGAACACTTATGAAATACAGACATCTCATTTACATTTAATAAAATTGGCTACAAATTAAAAAAATATTTTTCACTGTAAATATGGGGCATTGTGTGTAGATTGTTGAGAGAATTAATTTTTATATCCATTTGAATTCAGGCTGTAACACAAATGTGGTATAAAATGGATGAGTGTGATTGTACAATAGCTAATATAGTGTATACTGTTAAGATGCAGTACTGTGTCATACCCTAAGACAAACTCATCTCATTTAGCCATTTTCCTGTCTCAGCCTCCAGTATCTATGCTGCAATAGTGTGTGTTGGGGGGCTAGGGTCAGTCTGTTATATTTGGTGTAATCCTGTCTTATCCGGTGTCCTGTATGAATTTAAGTATACTTTAATTCTTGCTCCCTCTCCCGGAGGACCTAAGCCCTGGGACCATGCCTCAGGACTACCTGGCCTGATGACTCCTTGCTGTCCCCAATCCACCTGGTCACGCTTCTGCTCCAGTTTCAACTGTTGTCTGTGGCTATGGAACCCTGACCTGTTGACTGGACGTGCTACCTTGTCCCGGACATGCTATTTTGCGACCCTCTCCCTCTACAGCAACTGCTGTCCCGAACTCTGAACGCTCGGCTATGAAAAGCCAACTGACTATTACTCTGGAGGTGCTTACCGGTTGCATTCTCTTTTGCACCCTCTACAACCATTGTGAATGTTTGACCCAGCTGGTCATCTATGAACATTTGAACATCTTGGCCATGTACTGTTATAATCTCAACCCCGGCCCAGCCAGAAGAGAACTGGCCACCCCTCAGACCCTGGTTCCTCTCCAGCCTTTCTAGGGAGTTTTTCCTAGCCATCGTGCTTCTACATCTGCATTGCTTGCTGTTTGGGGTTTTAGGCTTGGTTTCTGTACAGCATTGACATCGGCTGACGTAAAAAGGGCTTTAGAAATACATTTGATTGATTAATTATGCAACTGTTACACAACTAGATAATGACCTGAAACATGGTCACTAACTGCAGAAAATAAGGAATTTCAATTCAAATACGTACTCTGTTGAATGTGGTTGAGAATCAGCAGAAAACTATGCAGCTGCCTCAGTAACAGCAGTGAGGGTGTGGATCATCATTCTGACCACCACCCACTTAGTTCTACGATGAGCCAAGACAAGCGCCACCACAGCCTGCCTGCTACCTCCAACATCTACATGCCTTCCACTGGGTCCAACAGGAGATACTACCAAAATATATGACCAGAAACAAAACTGCAGACAATAGTAACCTACTGTTAATATTAACACAATTGTAAATTTCAGGGATTGGGGTGAAGGAAATTGTGATTAGTGCATCTGGAACAGGTTGTGTTTAAGCTGTGCTCAGATGTAGTAGTCAGCTGGCCCGAGGCCGATTCTACAGACAGATGTGCCATTTAAATCTGAGCAAGGATTAAATAATCCACCCTGAAAGTCTGCATAACAGACCAAACTTCCTCAGGGCAGGGAAAATAAGGCCTCATCTATGACCTCATCACAAGGAAACTACCCTGTGCTGTAAATCACCACGGGAACCACTACTCTGCACCTCACACTAGAATAGCAGATAACAGTTAGTGATCAAAATCCCATGACTGCTTTACTCCACCACTTATGGACACATCTAATTTCAGATTTGATTGAATGAGGCCTGGGAAGGAAACAGGAGCACTTTCCCCTAAACATCTTCCCCTGAGCAGTACACATGACTGAACATGGCTGTTACTTTAAGGGCCACTACTGGGGGAGATAATGCATGACGGAAGTGGCGTGAAGACAAAACAGCAGCAGGGTCAGAGAAAGAGTGGTCTGTGTTCCCCAGTGGAGTGTAGCTGGCTGGGTGCCAAAGTCCCCAGGGCGTCCTGGGGGCCTCTGGTAATTATGGTCCTACAGAGCTAACCCTTCATTCACTAGGCCAGAACACAGACGCCCCCAGCCTCCACAGGGCTGGATAGGACTGGGAAACACATGCACACACACAATGTACCATAATCAACAATGCACCCCACAGCACACACACGCAAACCTTTGTGATCAGCAGTGCACTCATGCATGTCTATATGATTAAAGCCATCTGATGAGTATAAAGTGCTTAACTAGAATGATAATTCCGTGGTTGGAGTAAATCCCTGCCAATAAATAATGTTGTTATTCCCTATAGCAAATCACAGGGATGGAGAAATTGCACAAGGTATGAAAAAGAGATTTATTTAATGACAAAATAAAACAAGACAATTAAGAGATGGGGCCCAGCAACAGTACTATGTATCCACAGAGATGTTTGGCATTGCTACGCCCACTCACAAACAGAATTTAGACAAAGACGGACAAACGACGAGCGAAAACTAACTTACAAAATAAAATACATTGAAGTTTTCGAAAGAACGACACAATTGATCTACAAACACTGAAAGATTAGCCACAAGGGTACAGCCTTTTTCATTCATTAAAAGTCATTACAAAAATGATAACAATCTCCATTTAATAATAACGATATTATAACTGTAGAAACTGTCCTCATTCCTGGGGTGTATTCATTACATCTTGCAACGGAAAAACATTTACCGTTTAAGAACCAAACAGAACGAAACTGAGGGACCTACCTGAATTTGTCCAATAGAAACTCTTGTTTTAGTTGTAAAACGCTTTGCAACAGACAAAACGTTTTGCAACAGAATTGGAGTAACAAATACACCCCTGGTCAGATATTCAGTGGTTTAGGCTGAAACCGTTGGACTCCAGAGAGACCAAACTAGCTTTTCAGCCAATGTCCGTGCACACAGTACTAGGACCTTCTCATCCAAGGAGGGGAAAAAAGGACAACATAATTAAAAATCAAAAACATTAATAGTTCATTTCACTTCGACTCAACTGAAATGCAATATATAAAAAATAAAAACATTTGCCATTGTTTTTGATGCCCCACCCTCCCTCAAATTGAGTCCACCCACTCCGTCTCTCACTATCTGTAACACTTCTGCCAGCTTCCCTCTGCAAAGATGGACACAAAACTGAGCTCCCACCTGTTGAAGTGTTCACTCCATAGGTGTGCTCTGGGTTGAAGGGCATTGGTGGATTATCCTCAGAAAAACTTACCTTTAATTATTGAATGAATATTGTATTGAAGCCTAAATGTAATCCCAGGGATAGAGTTCCATTGTTTGCATCAAGCTCTTACCAATCTGTGAAAGTTCTAAACCACAATTTACAATGGCAACAGGTTCCTTGGGACAACACTTACACCCTGCTGCTCTCCAAACCCAGGTTTCCTGTAGTGTGGAGTGTGTATATGTGTGTCTGTATGCGTGTGTGTGTTAGTGGCTGTCCACCTGACAGTCCTCAGCACATGGATATGGTGACATTGATGCCCAGGTTCCCGTTCTCAGCGAACAGCTGCGCGATGGAGGTGTCAAACACCAGGCAGTCGCTGTTCATAATGGCTGTGGCAATGCCCTCATGGATGGAACGGGGCGTGGCCTCCCAGGTGAGCCGTCGCCGGTGCCCGTTGAGCTCCAGGCGGTAGGCAAAGTTCTCTGCCTGCTTCCGCGTGCCGATTAGCTGCACAATGGCAAAGAACTGCTGGTGGCCGTCGTATTTCTCCTGCTTCTCCAGGACCAGCATGAAGTGGAAACCAAAGCAGGACTGCATCATGACCCAGTCCACTGCTCCAGGCAGGTTAATGTCTGTAGCCAGGAACACGATGTCCTCGCCCTGCAGCGTGGTGATGGATTTGTGCTGGTGCATGAGGTGGGGCATTACCGCGTCCAACGAGCCCTGCCACTTACAGGAGGCCCCTGGGCAAGGGCAGGAGTACGGCCGGAACTCACACAGCTCCTCGTGCTCCGCCTTGTCTGTGTGGGGCAGCGTTACCTCGCAGCCCGACGATGCATACTTGCAGGGGAACAGCACAGAGTTGGCCACCTTCTCCATGGCCAGGTTCCGGATGGAGCCCAGCGGGCCCCGACAGGTGGGGCAGCAGGTGAGCTTGGGACGGCAGTTGCTGCAGACCAGGTGGCCGCTCTGGCACTGCAGGATGGGGGGCAGCACATAGTCGAAGCAGACAGGGCACTCAAACAGGCTGGCCAGGTCGCTGTTAGAGGCTGTAGTGCCGGACAGGGTGGGGATGCGCTGGGAGGGGGCGCACTTGGAGGTTCCTGTTGGCAGCGCTGTGGCGGTCTGGCGACTCATTTCTGTCGAGAAACACAGGGGTTAGAGAGACACACTGGGCGAATAACTGAACTAGACATTTGGTGAGAACACTAAAATAGGTGATAGTAGTGGGGGAATGTGAAGACAAATGTCAAGCCTCTCATGGAGACTGTTACCAGGTCACGTAGGCAATATGGTATAAAAACAGAGAAGGGCACATAAAGTACATAAGGCATATAGATCACGGACTATGATCAATGAATACCAGACTAACAAAGTCATGGAGATCGCTGTAACGGAGAGGCAGACGGAGACATGCTCTAGATTTCATCTTCTCCATGCCGAGACCCCTGCCATGTAAATTAACATAGAGCTAGGCCTCAGGGCCTCTAAGGAGATGTATTCACTGATAGTAATGTTCCTCTCCCAGCACAGCTGCAGTACAGTGGGCCTGGTTGGGGCCTCAGGGCAGGCAGCCCTCTACACTGATGAGTATCTCCCCTCCCTCTCTCTGGGGGTCAGCCTGGAGGCTCTGTGATACACCTATCTGTCCATTTGCTCTGATAAAGTCTGACCAGCGCAGGGCAAGCAGACAGCTTGGAGGAGCTATTATGGTTTGGGAGAGCGACACAGATTTTAAAGGTAAAAAAATTACGGTTCCAGGCGGCAAAGTGGACTGGGATGGCTGTGAGAGCAGAGCAGAGGGCTAGCTTGCTTCCTGTCAGCTGTTCCCATGGCAACAGGCTGTGGTTGAGGGCTTTGTGGATGGGACGGCCCACCGATGGGAACAGGAGGGAGGGATGGATTTTCCCTGGGCCGCCTGGCAGGAGCTGGGTGTGACCCACCCCTGGCCCTGCTGCTACTGCTGTTTCTTTATATAACCCAAAGCCGTAGCACATTGTACAGCTCAGAGACTGGGAGGCGGGCAGGAAGACCGCTATGATGGGGGCACTGTGGTCCAGCCAAAATGGAGGTAGTTCACTGAAACTGTAGGAAGCACAGAAAGGGAGAGTGGAGGAGAGGAAGAGAGGGGCAGACTGGGCAGCAGGGCTGTGCGTGTAGGTGTCATTGAGCCTGCCTGTAAACACATCTGCTCTGATAAAGCTCTACCTATTTATAGGCCTCCTAGCTAGCAGCTCTGGACACACAAGCAACAACTGTGGACTAAATTAGCACAGAACAACAAGGCCAAGACTAGCAGACCTAAAAATAAATAAAAAAATAACGAGCTTGACGTATAGGAGCTAAGAACACATCTTGTTCAGATGGCAGAGTTGCAATTGGTGGCTATAGTCTGGTCCTTGCTATCTGGGATTGTTGTCACATCCCTGCCCCATTAAGTTGATCTTTAAAATGGTTAAGGTAAGGGTTTGGGCAGGGCGCTACAGTTTCTCTCACCTATGTGCCTAAATATTTTTTACTTAGGAGCACCAATGCACCCCAAAAAAACCATAAATGATAATTGTTTCAATGATTACATCACTGTACTGCAGCCCCAGTGCCATGGAGAATACACTGAGCGCGGATTCAAGACCGTCATGCATGCACCATTACTACAAAGAAAACAGCTTGTTACATGAAATATTTTACATTGTGCTCCTTGTAAAAAAAAAAAAAGAAGGTCAGCATTAACCCAGGGCTTTGAGTTAGGGTTAATAAAGGGAATACTGGACACAGAGACATACAAAAGGCCTCATTGCCAAAATCCTGAAGTATCCCTTTAAGGCTAGGGACGTCCCAAGGATCCCTGATAATTCTAACCCTGGGCGGTTAGTGTCTGTATGAGGTACAATATATATGCTGGCGTGAGCGAGCCCCTTAGCAGGAAGTCTGCAGTGACAGCAACAGAGTGTTTGTGTTGCTTCTGCAGCCTGCATGTGGGCAGTGGTGTGCTCCAATGCAGCAGGGAGGGAGATGCAGACAGCTCTTTCGTTTTGTTTGTCAACTGGAGGCATTGGTACCAGCAACCTACTCTACACCCTCATCCCAGTCTGCCTGCTGCTTGGCCCTCCTGGGTCCCTGCTGGATGCAGGCAGCCATGGGACTGGTGCAATAATGAGCATAATCAACACTGCTCTGAGAGTATGCTCATTGGTGTGCCTGCAGTCAGGATCATAGAAGGAACAGGCGACATGAGTGTTTCTCCTACTGAAGAGAAGAAGTTTATGATTTTGAACCAGGGTGTACAGGCCAGAGTGAGGGAGCAGGTGAGCGGAGGTTACTGTAGAGATCAAATCAAAGCAGTTTCATCATAAATAGTGGAAATTAACCTCCCAATAAACACCCAAAACAGCCAGGTCTTGTGCCATAACAGTGCTTGACTTGAGCAGGAGTTCACCTGAGCCGAATACCAGCACCTCAAAATATTCTACAAGCTCAAGCAGTAAAACCTTTGCGCGAAAGTATTGTGGAGCTCCTGTACCAAAATATAAAAACAGTACCAGAACGTATTTCAGTCCATGTCAAGTACTGCATCACAATCGTACAGTCAATAACACAATAGAAAAATCTATGTACAGTCTGTGCAAATGTAGAAAACTAGGGAGGTAAGGCAATAAATAGGCCATAGAGGAAAAATTATTACAATTTAGAATGGAGTGATAGATGTGCAGATGATGATGTGCAAGTAGAGAAACTGGGGTGCAAAAGAGCAAGAGGATAAATAACAATATGGGGATGAGATAGTTGGGTGTGCTATTTACAGATTTACTGTACCTGTACACAGCCATCGGTAAGCAGCTCTGACAGCTGATGCTTAAATTTAGAGGGGGAGATATGAGTCTCCAGCGATTTTTGCAATTCATTCCAGTCAGTGGCAGCAGAGAACTGGAAGGAAAGGCTGACAAAGTAAGTGTTGGCTTTGGGGATGACCAGTGAAATATACCTGCTGGAGCGCGTGCTATGGGTGGGTGTTGCTATAGTGGCCTGTGAGCTGAGATAAGGCGGGGCTTTACCTAGCAAAGAATTAGATGACTTGGAGCCAGTGGGTTTGGCGACGAATATGTAGTGAGGGCCAGCCAACGAGAGCATACAGGTCGCAGTGGTGGGTAGTATACGGGGCTTTGTTTACAAAATGGATGGCACTGTGATAGACTGCATCCAATTGCTGAGTAGAGTGTTGGAGGCCATTTTGTAAAATGACATCGCCGAAGTCAAGGATCAGTAGGATAGTCAGTTTTACAAGGGTATGTTTGGCAGCACGAGTGAAGGGGGCTTGTTTTGCAAAATAGGAAGTTGATTCTAGATTTAATTTGGATGCTTAATTTGAGTCTGGAAGGATGCCCTGAGGGTGTCTCAGGGGGAGTGGGAATTGCAAATAACACATTTTCATTTCCCACCCCACACCTGTACAGGTTATCCACTTGTACATACAGTGAAACAGAACTATATATGCACCCCTAATTATAATTTTCTTATGGTTAAGAGGGCAGAATTACTTTTACTGGAAAGAGGTGGTATGTAAACTCAGTGGAGTAGGCTACCTCAGGCTCTGGTAGGACTGGGTGAGCAGTTAGAACTGTATGTGTCAACTGTGGTCTGTGTCCTAGGATGGGCTGACTTGTGGTGCAGTACCAGTGGAAACTCGAGGCCATGTCTTCACACTGGAACACAGGCAGTTGTACAGAATCACTTCAAGAGATCTAGTGCTTCCCCCTAGGATTTTTTTTAAAGCACCGTGGAGTGCAATGAGAGGCAGGCGGTTAGAGCATTAACTCTAGAGACTAGTTAACTGTAAGGTTGCAAGATTGAATCCCCGAGCTGACAAGGTAAAAATCTGTTGTTCTGCCCCTGAACAAGGCAGTTAACCCATCGTTCCTAGGCAGCCATTGAAAATAAGAATGTGATCTTAACTGACTTGCCTGGTTAAAAACCTCTTCAGTCTACCCCCTACCTTTTCGAACATTCTGTTAAAAATCGCGCAACATCTCAGCGTCCTGCTACTCATGCCAGGAAGATAGTATATGCATATGATTAGTATGTGGATAGAAAACACTGAAGTTTCTAAAACTGGTTAAATAATGTCTGTGACTATAACAGAACGTGAACAGCAAGCGAAATCCCAAGAAAAACCTGGTCAAAAACCACAGAAAAGTATTAATCCGCCAGTCTCTGAATTGTTTATTGCAAGCAAAAATATATAGCAGGGAGCTTGCAGTTCCTACAACTTCCACACGATGTCGCCAAAAACGTCATTTTCATTGACAAAAATCCTTTGTGTAATGACAAATAGATCCTTCATTTCGTCTGGCATACAGCAATCGATTTTGGAAGAGAGACAAAGGACATCGTTTTCTTGAGTAGCTGCTATTGAATACAGATCGCCCAGTGATCAATTTGATCGCTTATTAACGTTTACAAATACCTAAAGTTGGGTTACAAAAGTAGGTTGAAGTGTTTTGTCAAAGAATATAGGCAACTTATATCATTTTTAAAAATGACGTTGCGTGTTGGAAGGGAGCTTTTTTCCTGAACCAGACAGGCTATACAAATGGATATTTTGGGCATACATGGACGGATTTAAATCGGGAAAAAGACCCAATTGTGATGTTTATGGAACATATAGGAGTGCCAACAAAGAATATCATCAAAGGTAATGAATGTTTTATATTTTATTTCTGCGTTTTGTGTAGCGCCGGCTACGCTAATTATTTTGTTTACGTCCCCTTCAGGTATATTGGGGTGTTGCATGCTATCAGATAATAGCTTCTCATGCTTTCGCCGAAAAGCATTTTAAAAATCTGACTTGTTGGCTAGATTCACAACGAGTGTAGCTTTAATTCAATACCCTGCATGTGTGTTTTAATGAACGTTTGAGTTTTAACGAGTACATTTAGCATTTAGCGTAGCGCATTTGCATTTCCAGGTGTCTAGATGAGACATCTGCGTCTCAGGTAGGAGCAAGAAGTTAAATAAAGATTAAATAAAGGTGTAAAAAAGAAAAGAAAAAGAAGATATCGGCCAAACCGATTTCCGATCATTATGAAAACTTGAAATCGGCCAAACGAGAAGGAGTAGCTCAAAATGTCCCTCCACATGGAGAGGAGTTGATTACTAAACCAGCTCAAGGTGGTAGCTCACTGGGCCTTCATTAGATGACCTGTACATTGTGGACCCCAGGAAGAGTAGCTGCTGCTTCGCAACACCTAATGGGGATCCCAATAAAACACCTGTTTTACCAACCAAGTCACTTTCCCTGCGTTAACCCAAAAACACAGCTCTCTCATACAGATCTCACGCACACGGACACACACAAGAAAGAAAATGTTGCTTGCCTTCGTCCATAAGATTCCCAAATAAGGCTTTCTTCTTCTCTTGAAATGTGGGGACCTCTGAAAGGGGAGAGAGAAAATAGAGGTTAACTAGTAGAGTAAAAACAAGACAAGAAATAGAGTCAAACGGAGCTGAGGTCTCCATAGAAACACACCAATCAGCATCACTGAAGTCTCAGTTCTGTGAAGGCCCATAAGCCCACCTTCTGTTCTCTGCTGGGCAACCACTCAGGGCTGGTCATGGTCAACAGTTCTAGCTATAGTATACACTGAAGGTGGACATGTGTTGCGGACTGGGACCTGCTCAAACTTCAGCCAATACAAATGCAGTGTTAACCAGTGAGCTGTGGAAAGAAAACGTCATGGCTATGGCAGTTCTCTCTGAGACAAGTGCTAATACTGAGCTCTCTTGGCCCATCAAAGATTCTGCTGAAAAACCACAGCTTCCATCATGCAATGGGTTAACAACACTAATGCAAAGTATATTACATGAAGCATCGATTTCCCCCTTCAGTCTTTCCCTTAGAACTACCTTTAAATATTTAAGAATGTTCCATCGAAAATTCAGAGGCACTTACATTTTTACACTGTCCACTTGCATTTAGGCCTGCTATCACATTACAACAACTTGGGCTTGACCTTGCTAAATATCCTCACTACCTGACACGAACATAGAAATTACTTTACAAAATCAGTCAACTGATTGACAAGGATGCAAACTGGTAAGTGCCCACAAAGTGACAAACCAAATGTGCATGGAAACACGTGAAAAACCAGTGTAAAGCTCAATTTAAAAAAATATTTTCTGGAGAACAACAAGTACACAATACACATTTGATTAAAATCGCAATACTCCTAATTTTCTAAACCACAATAACGAGAGAAAAGTGTCCTAGTAGTGGGAGTTGGGTTCTTTGGTCTGGGTTGAAGGTTGATCATGAAATGTCTCCCCAGACAGGAATACATAGCGCACTACGTAGATTATTTGCCGAATTCCACAACCATGCTTAAACCACACAGGGCATAGTTGCCCTTTAAAATCAATTGCACACCAGCAAGATACCATTGTATTAAGATAAAGGTGTTTGTGGCGGTTCTTGTAACAGTGTTTCATGTGACTGGAGAGTTTGCAAATCAAATGCTCAACCGATTGATACAAATCATGATAAAGCTGACATGCTACTTTGCAGTAAACATTTAATTGGGAAAGCCTTTAGAAATGACTGTTTAGGCATGCTAACTGGCTACACAACAACAGATAGGCAGACAGAAATCAGGAGGTACTTCAGAAAAATTCAGGAAATACATTCTATTCATGAATTGAGCAATGAGTGCAATAACTACTTTTCTAATAAGTTAAAGTTAAATGTGCTCAGTCCAGAGCCTCAGCCACTGATTGATATGAGACAACCTCCCCCCATTCACATGGATGCCGGAAAGCGACAAGTTTGCATCCCTGGATCGAGGTCCTGATTGTGGTCTTCTGTAGCTCAGTTGGCAGACTTGGTAGAGAATGGTGCTTGCAACGGCAGGACAGTAGGTTCGATTCCCATGTGTCAAATGTTTGCACGCATGACTGTAATCCGCTTTGGGTAAAAGAGTCTGTCAAATGGCATATATTATTATTGACCCAAATCTCTGCACCGAACTCATGTCAGATTTGTAGTTTAAACATCTGGCTACCCCGGTCTAACCCATTTGTTGAATCATGTTTTTGTGTAAAACCATGAATTCTCATCACTAGCCCGTTAAAATATGACTTATTGAAGATGACAGCCGGTAAGGAGCACCAGAAACTAGCAGATGCAGGCTAAACCCAAAACAAAACACTATCATGTGCATCAACAGCCTCCTGCATGTAGGCATCTGGCTTTCAGTTAGTGTGGACTAGAAGAGTCGGGCGAGTCTCCTCCTGCCCTGCCTCCTTACTGTAAACTCCTGCTGCTGTTTACTACCAAACACACACTGTCTGCCTGTGCTCTGTGCCCTCCACACACACAACCACTTTAAAACAGTCCAATAAAATGACGTAACAGCCAACGTCTGAACACAGAGGGAGACAGAATGAGAGAGTTGGCAACTATGAGTGTTGAAAAAACAAAACCATTTCTTCTCAACACAAACATGCCATTATTTGTTCTCCACTCATGTCGTCTCTCTCACGATCCTGCACACACACAATCAATTAGAATCTGCAGTACCTTGCAGAAAACAAAGCCAAATGTCGGGACAGAAGTGAACACCTGTAGGTATTTATGACGCCACAGTTGCACCCCAGGTATAGGAGGAGCATGGGAAAGGGCAAACATTCCATTCCAACAGGCATTTTTTCCCACTGAAAATTAGCAGTGGGGCATATATGAGCCACAGAGTGCAAATAGGACTTCTTACCTTTGGGGTTGTTGGCTGTTCTAGTGGCTATGCATGTGAAGAGCTTGAGCACCCCCTTCCATGAGTTCACAGGCTGCACATTAGCTCTGCCCGACATAGGGAGAGAGTGAGGGAACTCTTCATTGCGGTTTTTCCATAGAAACAAAACAGCCCATAACAGAGGGCCGCTCCTTTCCGCCCCCCCCCCCCCCCCCCCCCCCCCTCTCCTTTGGGTCTCTGCCTAAACCCCCATCTGAAAACACAGATGTACTACTTCTATCAGAGCCTGAGAGTCCATGGACAGACACCTTAGAGGGATGGAAGCCTCATACAGAGCCAGAGAGAGAACACAGAAATACACTGATCCAGGCTCTTCTTTCACCACCACAGCAGAGAGAGCAGGAGGCTAGAATCCAAAAATCCTCTTTAAAGTGCAGCCCAGGAAAAGGCCAAGAAAGGGTGGAGGACCCGAGGGTGGGGGCGAACAGAGACCAAAAAACACGTTGCTGTAATTCAGGAATGTTACACAAGTATATCCAGCTCCCAGAGCCTAGCAGGCAGCTTGGGCAGCAGTCAGCTTTGGCAGCAGGCAGGCAGCCCAACCAGGGAGAGAGGGAAAGAAAGGGAGAACATTGAAGAGGAAGCTAAGGAAACACTGGCCATGTTTTTCTCCTTCTCCTTCTGAAAGCTTAGTTGAGCCCTGGTGTAAGTACCCTCCCTGCATCCTCTGGTTGATCCAGATCTAGTCAAGAAGTCAGCTGCTCCAGGCAGAGAGAGGGAACTCCCAGGCAGGCAGCTGGGTGAAAGAGATCGACAGTCCTGGCTGAGCACCACAGAGCAGTCCCTCTAGAGGGATCTATCTACACAGTCTATGCAACGGATCCGACAGAGGGTCGCTGCTGCTCCCTGTAGGCTAAGGAGACCAACAGACTGGAGAGAGTATGCTCACATTCTCCCTCACTCTCCTGAGGTGTGGGGCCCCTTCTCCTGGGCTCAGCCCTTCTCAGATTACAGTCTGCCTGCTCTGGCAGCTCCACCTCCAGCATGGCTGACACCTTCCTTCCTGCCTCTCTGCTCCCTTCCTTCCTCTGACCACGTGGACTAGACAAAAGAGACTGGAGAGGGTAAGAGTCTGAAAACACAACTACTGTTAAATACACTCTGACCTCCGACCCCATAGCAGCTTCACAGTAGAGTGAACACCCCAAAACACAAAAAAGTCAGACTATACATGAAATGCAAATCACGTTCAGAGTGGATACCAAAAACACTCCATACATACCCTCTTAACAGACACTCCACCATAACTTACATTTCCACTACTTGTGTACTCTAAATGGTAACTGCTGTATCCAATCAAATCCAAAATAGACTTCCCATGAGGCATGGCCTATCTGTGAGAGCAAAGTGAAAGTAAATCATCAAATAAAATAAAAAGAATAATAGTCAGCACCATGGCCAAAGTTTTAGCAGCCCACAAAGTCCAGGTAAAAAACAAATATCACTAGTCACTATTTGACAGGCTTATGGCTGTATTTGTTTATTATCAGGCCTTTTGTCTCTCAATTTTTCAGACCATCCAACTTATACCATGTCACAAAATATTTTTCAGCAACAGATATGATGGCATGACCTTACAGAATGCTAGAACAGCAACGATCTATTCGATACAGACCTCATTACCAACCTAACGATACTAATAAACTGACAATAGACTAGACAGAAGATCCATTCACTGCCCTTTCCTCTCCTCCCCGATTAACATTTGAAGGCTATTACACAGACAGAGGTATTCCTACTAAAAGCAGCTGGATATTCTTTGGCATCCTGCAACAGACTGGTGAACAAAAGGTTACTCAGGCAGGCACCAGACAGAGCATATAAACAGTAGCAGCAGCATGCAAAAGGGTAGCTCTTATGGTTGCTCTTAAAGTATAATGTCTTAAAGCCACAGCTACAGTAATTTGGATATAGCCTACATCTTGATTTGGTAAGAACATGACTAAAAAACCTTTGTCAAGCGTATTGTTAGAGGAGGGCAGGGGGGGAATGAATTCCCATGAATGACAAGTGTCAACATTTACATCAAATCTAGACAGACACCTGCAAAGGGACAGAATGCATAGAACTCAACCAGCAGGATGCAAAACAGGTTCCCCGGGGGAAATGTACCATCAGTCTAACACAAAGAACACAACTCTGCAACAATAAATAAAGACAGACGTAACACTTTGGCTGATAAAGGAATAGGAGTAAAGTCTGATCAGAAGACAGAGGGGCCTACTTTCACTCTTAAATTAATCCATGGAAACACCTTCCATGAAGGATAAACAGTTGCAGTGACAGCCCATTCCTCCACCTCATAAAACAAGCACATGCAATCATCCTACCTTCCCAAAGAAAGACCAGACTCTCCTCAAAATGGAAATAAAACAAATAAAACGGGTATACTACAAAGCAGGATCAATGAGTTAGCCTGCTAACTTTGACAAACCAACCATAATGAAAGAAAATAAATGTTAGTTAAGTTAAACGTAGATGTATTTTTGGTTTTTGAGTCAATTGGATCATGCCCATTTCAAGAATACCTCAATCAAATGCTGACCATATTATCTCCCAAGAGAATTCTCTTCGGTTATCTTCTTATGGCTGGGGGGGGGGGCAGTATTGAGTAGCTTGGATGAATAAGTTGCCCAAAGTAAACGGCCTGCTCCTCAGACTCAGTTGCTAATATATGCATATTATTATTATTAGTATTAGATAGAAAATACTCTAAAGTTTCTAAAACTGTTTGAATGATGTCTGAGTATAACAGAACTCATATGGTAGGCAAAATCATGAGGAGAAATCAAAACAGGAAGTGAGAAATCTGAGCTTTGTATGTATTCCCCAATGAAATCCCCTTGAAATATTCATGATGTTGCACTGCCTAGGGGTTCCACTAGATGTCAACCATCAATAGAAATTTGAATGAAACTTCTACGGTGTTGTGGGAGTGAATGAGAGCAGAATGTATCAGGTGTCTGGCAGTCAGCCATTTTCTGATCACGTGCATTCCTCATGGTATTCACTTGCATTCCATTGCTCTTGAAGACACAAAGGAATACTCCGGTTGGAACTTTATTGAAGCTATACGTTAAAAACATCCTAATGATTGATTCTGTACTTAGAAACATTTCAAACTTCGACCTGTAATAACTTTTTAAAGTTTTTGTCCGATATAATGCTGACCAGAATGAGCGTTTGGATATGTATACCAAACACGCTAACAAAAGAAGGTATTTGGACATAAATAACATATCATTGAACAAAACAAACATTTATTGTGGACCTGGGATTCCTTTCTGATAGATCAAAGGTAATGGAATATTTATCATGTAATTTCTTGTTTATGTTGACGCTATTGTGACATTTACTTCTGAGCACCGTCTCAGATTATTGCATGGGTTTCTTTTTCAGTAAAGTTTTTTTGAAATCTGACACAGCGGTTGCATTAAGGAGAGGTATATCTATAATTCCATGTGTATAACTTGTATTATCATCTACATTTATGATGAGTATTTCTGTTGAATGATGTGGCTATGCAAAATCACTGGATGTTTTTGGAACTAGTGAAAGTAACATGCCAATGTAAACTCATTTTGATAAATATGAACTTTATCAAACAAAACATACATGTATTGTGTAACATGAAGTCCTATGAGTGTCATCTGATGAAGATGATCAAAGGTTAGTGATTCATTTTCTCTCCATTTGTGGTTTTTGTGACTCTAGCGGGAAAATCTTTTGCTGAAAAAATTGCTGTTTTTCTATGGCTATGTGGTGACCTAACATAATCATGTGGTGCTTTTGCTGTAAAGCATATTTGAAATCGGACACTGTGGTGGGATTAACAACAAGATTAGCTTTAAAATGGTATGAGATACATGTTTGAGGAATTTTAATTATGAGATTTGATGTTTTGAAATAGGCGTTCACTGGCTGTTGTCATATCGCTCCCGTTAACGGGATTGCAGCCATAAAAAGATAACGTCACAGCCGTGTATACCCCCCCTCAAGCCGATACCACGACTGCCCTCAAGGAACTTCACTGGACAATGCAAACTGGAAACCATATATCCTGAGGCTGTATTTATTGTAGCTGGGGATTTTAAAGCAAATTTGAGGAAAAGACTACCTAAATTCTATCAGCATATTGACTGTAGCACTCGTGCTGGAAAAACAGCCATTGTCATTCCAACTTCTGGGATACATACAAGGCCCTCCCCTGCCCTCCTTTCAGCAAATCTGATCACGACTCAATTTTGCTCCTCCCTTCCTATAGGCAGAAACTCAAAACAGGAAGTACCCGTGCTAAGGATTATTCAAATCTGGTCTGACCAGTCAGAATCAACGCCTCAAGATTGATCACGCGGACTCGGATATGTTCCGGGTAGCTTCAGAGAATAATATTGATGTATATACACACACTGACACAGTTACGGAGTTTATCAAGAAGTGTATAGGAGATGTTGTACCCACTGTGTCTATTAAAACCTAGCCTAACCAGAAACCGTGGATAGATGGCAGCATTCGCACAAAACTGAAAGCACGAACCACCACATTTAACCAAGGCAGGGTGACTGGGAATATGGCAGAATAAAAACAGTAGTCATTCCCTCCGCAAGGCAATCAAACAGGCAAAACGTCAGTATAGAAACAAAGTGGAGTCGCAATTCAACGGCTCAGACACAAGACATTTGTGGCAGGGTCTACAGACAATCACGGACTACAAAAGGAAAACCAGCCACGTCGCGGACACAGACGTCTTGTGGGTTCTCCTTCTCTGTGGCCGACTTGTGTCAGACATTTAAAAGTGTTAACCCTCACAAGGCTGCCAGCCCAGATGGCATCCCTAGCCGCGTCCTGAGAGCACGCGCAGACCAGCTGGCATGTTTACAGACATGTTCAATCTCTCCCTATCCCAGTCTGCTGTCCCCACATATACCCAAGAATGCAAAGGTAACTGAACTAAATGACTATCACCCCGTAGCACTCACTTCTGTCATCATGAAGTGCTTTGTGATATGATCCTTGACTAGTCTCTCCTCCACCTTACCTGCCACCCTAGACCCATTTCAATTTGCTTACCGCCCCAATAGGTCCACAGACGATGCAATCGCCATCACACTGCCCTAACCCATCGGGACAAGAGGCATACCTATGTAAGAATGCTGTTCATTGACTATAGCTCAGCATTCAACACCATAGTACCCTCCAAGCTCATCATCAAGCTCAAGGCCCTGGGTCTGAACCCAGCCCTGTGTAATTGGGTTCTGGACTTCCTGGCGGGCCGCCCCCAGGTGGTGACGGTAGGTAACAACACCTCCATTTTACTGATCCGCAACACTGGGGCCCCACAAGGACGAGTGCTCAGACCCCTCCTGTCTACCCTGTTCACCCATGACTGCGTGGCCATGCACGCCTACAATTCAATCATTGAGGTCTGCAGACGACACAACAGTAGTAGGCTTGATTACCAACAATGGTGGTGAGGGCTCTGGGAGTGTGGTGCCAGGAAAATAACTTCTCACTCAACGTCAATAAAACAAAGGAGATGATCGTGGACTTCAGGAAACAGCAGAGGGAGTATCCCCCTATCCACATCAACAGGAAAAGGTGGAAAGCTTCAAGTTCCTTGGCGTACATATCACTGACAAACTGAAATGGTCCACCCACACAGACAGTGTTGGGAAGACAGCTCAGGAGGTTGAAGAAATTTGTCTTGTCACCTAAAACCCTCAACGTTTTACAGATGCACAATTGAGAGCATCCTGTTGGGCTGCATCACCGCCTGGTACGGCAACTGCACCACCCACAACCGCAGGGCTCTCCAAAGGGTGGTGCGGTCTGCCAAACGCATCACCGGGGGCAAACTACCGGCCCTCCAGGACACCTACAGCACCCGATGTCACAGAAAGGCCAAAAAGATAATTCACCCCACTATCATCCAGCAGGCGAGGTCAGTACAGATGCATCAAAGCTGGAACTGAGAGACTGAAAAACAGCTTGCATCTCAAGGCCAACAGACCGTTAAACAGCCATCACTAGCATGAGAGGCTGCTGCCTACATAGACTTGAAATCATTGGCCACTTCAATAAATGGAACACTAGTCACTTTTAATAGTGTTTCCATGTCTTGCATTACTCATCTCATATGCATGTACTGTAATCTATACTATTCTACTGCATTTTAGCCTATGCCGCTCTGACATTGCTCATCCATATATTTATATATTCTTAATTCCCTTCCTTAGTTTTATGTGCATTAGGTATTTGTGAAATTGCTAGATATTACTTGTTAGATATTGCTACACTGTCGGAACTAGAAGCACAAGCATTTCGCTACATCCGCAATAACATATGCTAAACACGTATGTGACCAATAAAATTTGATTTGGCCAAACAGTTTCAGGATGGAGAAATTCACAACAGATAGCATAGCCCTTGCCTAGCTCTCACATTTCAACTGCAAAAAAAAGCATGCTTTGTGACACCTTTCGCAAAAATATAACAGTAGTTTTACTATATATACACACACACAAATTTGCTTATAGTGAGTTTACTCCCATAAACAGAGGATTTAGTCACTTAACATCCTGGTAGACAAGAGCAGTCTGGGCAGAGCATCCAAATCGGCCTGAACAGAACAGCATTATCAGCAGTAGCTGATGTGTTGCCATGGAGAAGGTATGTTGAGGGTTAGAATCTGAAGGCAGAAACACCCATCTTCAAACATCCATATACAGCCGTGCTCCTCTGCAAAACACACACACGCCTAGTATCATGTTCAATCTATGCTGCAGGAGAGAGGGATACTGATTAAGATGTAGAGAACTGAAGAGGCAGAGAGAGCTAGTCAAGTGACTAGTCATGCTTTGTAAAGGATAAGAATGACCTCACTGCCTGAGTGTCACCAAACTGGAATTACTGCAGCTAGAGACACAGGGCTGTCACTATGTGGGGTTTACCATGTTCGATTCACTATGCATGTGCTGTTGACAGCAAGTCAGGCAGTGACAAAGGACAGACTACTACATTCATGAACCAGGCAGCAATTACATTTTATTAAAACCCAGGCCAGCCCTAACACACCAATATTGGAAGTCTGATTAATTGTTTCTGTGCAACCCCACCAACAGAGCTCTGAAATGGTAGTCCTAAAAATAAGGTTATGCTTAGGCGAAGTAAATCACAAACATAAAAGACCATGGTTCTCTGTTGTAGCTGTTAATGGACCTGAGATGGATGCTGTGCACAGTTATGTCCAGTCATGGCGAATCAGTAAAACAACTTGCAGAATTGTGCTAACTAATCACAACAGATACAAGAGCTAGCAGCTCAATTTTCAAATAGCTTATTAGGGAGACCATTTTCCTTGCAAGTAAATTGACATGTATAACTCGATAAAGTAGCCTGTTACATTCTTAATTTTAGATTAAAAGCAGCAGCCATTTAAGGCGCAAACCTGCAAATTGCATTGTTTTGCGAGTGATGGCTACTAAACTAAGCTTTCCAGCAAGACGTAGGAGCGTTACAGAAAGTATTTAAGCAGCTGCTGTTGCACCTCGTTTGTGATATCTTAAGAGTCTTAATTTGATTATCTTGACATACATTTCAATTGTAAGATAAAATATTTTTAAAGAAAATAACTCTATATGAAATCATGCAGAATATAGCCTAAGTATAACTGCATTAAATAATGTTGGAACCCCAAAACATTGTCTTACTACTATGAGTTGAAGACTTGTCAACTGAGAAACACGGGATAAGGAATATAACATTTACAGAAATGATAATACCCCTGCCACACCTGATTGCCACTAGCTCAGCTCGTCTACAATCCGACTGGAACGCGCCCATTCATGTTAGAGTTTCTGACAATACCATCGCCAACAGACATTTAAAAACAGTCCATTAGCAAACACGTGGAAGGTTGCAAGGTATATTCAACTAACTAGCTATGGAGGCCCAGATTCTGTAAGCAAAATGCTGGGACGATGTCATCCCCATTGCAAACGCTAGTTAGCGTACAACGTAAACAAATCAATAAAGCATATTTTAATCGTTATAGTACCTAGCAGAAAAATAGATCGCAATACCTCGAAATTCTCACTTGCTGCGTAGATTAACTTACGGTTAGCTGACAAATTCGACAAATGGCATGAGTTGACAGACAATTTTGGTATGGCATGGTCATGATGGGAGTCAGCTAACGTTAGGTGTTTAATAACGTTAGTGGCTCGAGCGCGGCCTATCCGAATGTAGCCAAAGCTTGTTTTTTTATTATTATGTTTTTGCCAAGGCTAGGTAGTAGCCAGCTAGCTAGCTAACGTTAGGTCGGAGAGTTAGTTACTGTAGCGATGTACAAGGCCTACTCTGTGGTGAACGAAATATTCACATAGCCACTGTATGTGGCTGGTTATCTACACAGTAATGTTAGCTAGTTTACCAGCTATATTATCCGGCCAATGACGTCGAGTAATTTAGCTAACCAAGTTAGCTGAACTTGCTAGCTAAATTATTCTAACTACTTCAGCCTAGCAGTGGCGTTAGCAGCGGTGTTGTTTTTCGAGTACAACCCGGTAAAACATCCGCACTCATTTGCAGCCTTTACCTTGGTGTAAATATCCTTTTAATATTGTAGATAGCTAGCCACCGCGACGTAATCCACAAGGGATCCCGCTCCAATTGCACCGTCCTTCGCTCGTTAGCTATAGTGTTTTCCACATTCGGCTGTCCTCGAGAGACGAGACGCCTGTAGTCCTAGTACTCACCGGTCTCGGGCCCGCGCACAGTTGTTGAAATAGTTTCTCACGAGAGCGGCGCACAAGGGCATGAATGCGCTACTGGTTGAATGCGCCAATAGTTGAACAAGGCGTCATGACAAAATCTCTACAGTATCCTAACAGTAGCAGCTAATATAGTATTCTGCTCTATTTGTGGGCTTAATCTACCACACTCTGCATTCACTTGGGCTACTAAACCAGGTATTATTCTGTAATGGAAACACAGTAATTAAAAATGAAAAGTATAAATAAAATAAAAATGGCAGTAGGCCTATGATGTATGTGTAGGTCCATGTGATACACTGTGATTAACGCAATGAAGCTTTTCTTTACCATTTCCTAAAATGTATGCTATTTTTCTTGCTGTCTACTTAAAGGTTTGTGAATTATTCATAATCAAGGGACCTGTACAGTATTAATGAAACAGTGATACCTACCTTTACCTGCCATGTGCTCCTGCTTGGATACTCTTACAAAGGATTTGTACAGGCTAAAGTGATTCTCCATTACCCGTTACATGATAGGTACTGTTTGGCGTAGCCCAAAATGTACTATTAGAGAATGTAGACGAGCCGAACGTTACTCTTTAAGGTCCAAGGACTTCAGAGAGTATTGCTACACCTTGACTTATTCCAGATTTTGTTATGTTACAGCCTGAATTCATAATAGATTAAATTTTTTTTTTTTATCAACCATCTACACACAATACACTTAATCACATTTTTTTTGTGTAGTCAGAAGTTTACATACTGTAACGACCCTGGGTTTATAAGCGCGGAACTCAACCTCGCCGCACGAGCATGCCTTTGCGGTACAGTCGATAGCGCGTCGGACCTCGGGCTAGCAGGTCGAAGGTTCGAGACCTGCTCCCTGCCTGTTTCATGACATTGGTGTCAGAAGTGATCGGACCTCGCATCCACGACAGTGCGTGGGCTTGGCCGGTGAGCGCGTTCCAGTAAGACGTAGAGTCGCAAGCTAGCGCGAGGACGCGCTCTTTGGAAGGAGGGAGTAGTGTAACGACCATGGGTTTATAAGCAAGGAACTCGATGACCATGCTTTTGCGGCACAGTCGATAGCGCTCCGGACCTCGGGCTCCAAGGTCGAGGGTTCGAGACCTGCTCCCTGCTGTCTCTTTACAATACACTTAGGTTGGAGTCATTAAAACTCGTTTTTCAACCACTCACCAAATTTCTTGTTAACAAACTATAGTTGTGGCAAGTTGGTTAGGACATCTACTTTGTGCATGACACAAGTAATTTTTCCAACAATTGTTTACAGACAGATTATTTCACTTATAATTCACGGTATCACAATTCCAGTGGGTCAGAAGTTTACATACACTAAATTGACTGTGCGTTTAAACAGCTTGTAAAATTCCAGAAAATGTAATGGTTTAAGAAGCTTCTGATCGACTAATTGACATCATTTGAGTCAATTGGAGGTGTACCTGTGGATGTATTTTAAGGCCTACCTTCAAACTCAGTGCCTCTTTGCTTGACATCATGGGAAAATCAAAAGAAATCAGCCAAGACCAGAGAAAAAAATTGTAGACCTCCACAAGTCTGGTTCATCCTTGGGAGCAATTTCCAAATGTCTGAACATACCACGGTCATCTGTACAAACAATAATACGCTAGTATAAACACCATGGAACCATGCAGCTGTCATACCGCTCAGGAAGGAGACGTGTTCTGTCTCAGAGATGAACGTACTTTGGTGCGGAAAGTTCAAATCAACCTTGTGAAGATGCTGGAGGAAACAGGTACAAAAGTATCTATATCCACAGTAAATCGAGTCCTATATTGACATAACCTGAAAGCACTTCGCAAGGAAGAAGCCACTGCTCCAAAACCACCATAAAAAAAAGCCAGACTACGGTTTGCAACTGCACATGGGGACAAAGATCGTACTTTTTGGAGAAATGTCCTCTGGTTTGATGAAACAAAAATAGAACTGTTTGGCCATAATGACCATCGTTATGTTTGGAGGAAAAAGGGGGAGGCTTTCAAGCAGAAGAACAACATCCCAACCCGTGAAGCATGGGGCTGGCAGCATCATGTTGTGGGGGTGCTTTGCTGCAGGAAGGACTGGTGAACTTCACGAAAAAAGATTGCATCATGAGGCAGGAAAATTATGTGGATATATTGAAGAAACCTCTCACGACATCAGTCATGAAGTTAAAGCTAGGTCACAAATGGGTCTTCCAAATGAACAATGACCCCAAGCATACTTCCAAAGTTGTGGCAAAATGGTATAACGACCACAAAGTCAAAGTATTGGAGTGGCCATCACAAAGCCCTGACCTCAGTCCTATAGAAAATGTGTGGGCAGAACTGAAAAAGAGTGTGTGAGCAAGGAGGCCTACAAACATGACTCAGTTACAGTATACCAGCTCTGTCAGGAGGAATGGAGAAATCCACCCAACACCCAACTTATTTTGGGAAGCTACCCAAAACATTTGACCCAAGTTAAACAATTTAAAGGCAGTGCTTCGAAATACTAATTGAGTGTATGTAAACTTCTGACCCACTGGGAATGTGATGAATGAAATAAAAGCTGAAATAGATAATTCTCTCTACTATTATTCTGACATTTCACATTCTTAAAATAAAGTGGTGATCCTAACTGACCTAAGACAGGGAATTGTTACTTGGATTAAATGTCAAGAATTGTGAAAAACTGAGTTTAAATGTATTTGGTTAAGGTGTATGTAAACTTTCGACTTCAACTGTAAGTATTCACACCCATGAGTCAATGCATGTTAGAATCACCTTTGACAGCGATTACAGCTGTGAGTCTTTCTGGATAAGACTCTTAACAGTGTTGCACACCTGGATTGTACAATATTTGCACATTATTATTTGTAAAATTGTTCATGCTCTGTCACGTTGGTTTTTGATCATTCCTAAACATAAATGTTTAAGTCTTGCCATAGATTTTCAAGACATTTTTAGTCAAAACTGTAACTAGGCCACTCACGAAAATTCAATGGCTCTAGGTAAACCACTCCAGTGTAAATTTGTCTTGTGTTTTAGGTTATTGTCCTGCTGAAAGTGTCTGTTGGAAAGCGGACTGAACCAGATTTTCCTTTTTTTTTTAACCCAAACAATTATTTTATCCTTGCCGATGACAAGCATACCCATAACATGATGTAGCCACCACCATGCTTGGAAATATGAAGAGTGGTACTCAGTGATGTGTTGTGTTGGATTTGCCCCAAGGACATAAAGTTAATTTCTTTCCCAAATTCTTTGCAGTTTTACTTTATTGCAAACAGGATGCATCTTTTGGAATATTTTAATTCTGTGCAGGCTTCCTTCTTTTCACTCTGTTGTTTAGGTTTGTATTGTGGAGTAACTACAATGTTGTTGATCCATCTTCAGTTTTCTGCTATCACAGCCTTTAAACTCTGTAACTGTTTCAAGGTCACCAATGGCATCATGGGGAAATCCCTGAGCGGTTTCTTTCCTCACTGGCATCTGAGATAGGAAGGACGCTTGTGTCTTTGTAATGACTGGGTGTATTGATACACCATCCAAAGTGTAATGTATAACTTCACAATGCTCAAGGGGATATATTCAAAGTCTGCTTTTTTCCTTTTTTACCAGTCTACCAACAATTGCCCTTAGAAAACGTCCCTGGTCTTTGCAGTTGAATCTGTGTTTGAAATTCACTGCTTGATTGAGGGACCTTACAGATGTATGTGTGGGTACAGAGATGAGGTAGTCATTCAAAACATAACACTATTATTGCACACAGAGTCCATGCAACTTATTTCTGAATTGCTAAGCAAATTTTTACTCCTAAACTGATTTAGCCTTGCCTTAAAAACAGTGTACAGTAAGTGTGCATTTGTGAAAATATTTTGATGTGATATGAAAGCAAAGGGATTTATTTTTTCTAGAACCGTATCGCAATTGAGAGTCAATTTGTGTTTAGATGGAGTATTTGGCTGTTTTGGCTGCCAGAGCCAGTCTACCTCTGAAAATAACACATACAGTGCCTTGCGAAAGTATTCGGCCCCCTTGAACTTTGCGACCTTTTGCCACATTTCAGGCTTCAAACATAAAGATATAAAACTGTATTTTTTTTGTGAAGAATCAACAACAAGTGGGACACAATCATGAAGTGGAACGACATTTATTGGATATTTCAAACTTTTTTAACAAATCAAAAACTGAAAAATTGGGCGTGCAAAATTATTCAGCCCCCTTAAGTTAATACTTTGTAGCGCCACCTTTTGCTGCGATTACAGCTGTAAGTCGCTTGGGGTATGTCTCTATCAGTTTTGCACATCGAGAGACTGAATTTTTTTCCCATTCCTCCTTGCAAAACAGCTCGAGCTCAGTGAGGTTGGATGGAGAGCATTTGTGAACAGCAGTTTTCAGTTCTTTCCACAGATTCTCGATTGGATTCAGGTCTGGACTTTGACTTGGCCATTCTAACACCTGGATATGTTTATTTTTGAACTATTCCATTGTAGATTTTGCTTTATGTTTTGGATCATTGTCTTGTTGGAAGACAAATCTCCGTCCCAGTCTCAGGTCTTTTGCAGACTCCATCAGGTTTTCTTCCAGAATGGTCCTGTATTTGGCTCCATCCATCTTCCCATCAATTTTAACCATCTTCCCTGTCCCTGCTGAAGAAAAGCAGGCCCAAACCAGGATGCTGCTGGCACCATGTTTGACAGTGGGATGGTGTGTTCAGCTGTGTTGCTTTTACGCCAAACATAATGTTTTGCATTGTTGCCAGAAAGTTCAATTTTGGTTTCATCTGACCAGAGCACCTTCTTCCACATGTTTGGTGTGTCTCCCAGGTGGCTTGTGGCAAACTTTAAACCACACTTTTTATGGATATCTTTAAGAAATGGCTTTCTTCTTGCCACTCTTCCATAAAGGCCAGATTTGTGCAATATACAAAATATACATTGTTGTCCTATGGACAGAGTCTCCCACCTCAGCTGTAGATCTCTGCAGTTCATCCAGAGTGATCATGGGCCTCTTGGCTGCATCTCTGATAAGTCTTCTCCTTGTATGAGCTGAAAGTTTAGAGGGACGGCCAGGTCTTGGTAGATTTGCAGTGGTCTGATACTCCTTCCATTTCAATATTATCGCTTGCACAGTGCTCCTTGGGATGTTTAAAGCTTGGGAAATCTTTTTGTATCCAAATCCGGCTTTAAACTTCTTCACAACAGTATCTCGGACCTGCCTGGTGTGTTCCTTGTTCTTCATGATGCTCTCTGCGCTTTTGACGGACCTCTGAGACTATCACAGTGCAGGTGCATTTATACGGAGACTTGATTACACACAGGTGGATTGTATTTATCATCATTAGTCATTTAGGCCACCATTGGATCATTCAGAGATCCTCACTGAACTTCTGGAGAGAGTTTGCTGCACTGAAAGTAAAGGGGCTGAATAATTTTGCACGCCCAATTTTTCAGTTTTTGATTTGTTAAAAAAGTTTGAAATATCCAATAAATGTCGTTCCACTTCATGATTGTGTCCCACTTGTTGTTGATTCTTCACAAAAAAAATACAGTTTTATATCTTTATGCTTGAAGCCTGAAATGTGGCAAAAGGTCGCAAAGTTCAAGGGGGCCGAATACTTTCGCAAGGCACTGTATAGTGCCTTCAGAAAGTATTCACACCCCTTGACTGTTGTATTACAGCCTGAATCTAAAATTGATTAAATTTTGATTTTGTGTGACTGACCTACCTACAATGCCCCATCATGTCAAAGTGGATTTATGTTTGTAGAGATTTTAGAAATTAAACTGAACAAAAAAATAAAGGCAACATTTAAAGTGTTGGTCCCATGTTCAATCAAAAAATGTTAAGAATGAGTTGAAATGAAAGATCCCAGAAAGTTTTTACACACATAAAAAGCTTATTTCTGTCAAATTTTGTGCACAAATTTGTTTACATCCCTGTTAGGGAGCATTTCTCCTATGACAAAATAATCCATTCACCTGACAGGTGTGGCATATCAAGGAGCTGGGGACAAAATAAGGGCACTCTAAAATGTGCAGTTTTGTCACAAAACACATTGCCACAGATGTCTTATTAAGTTTTGAGGGAGCGTGCAATTGGCATTCTGACTACAGGAATGTCCACCAGAACTGTTGCCAGAGAATTTAATGTTAATTTCTCTACCATAAGTCGCCTCTAACGTTGTTTTAGAGAAATTCACATAATGTTCAACCAGCCTCACAACCACAGACCACGTGTATGGCATTGTGTTGGCGAGCTGTTTTCTGAAGTCAGTGTTGTAAACAGAGTGCCCCAAGTTGGCAGTGGGGTTATGGTATGGGCAGGCATAAGCTACGGACAACGAACACAATTGCATTTTATCTATGGCCATTTGAATGCACAGCGATACCGTGACGAGATCCTGTGGTCCATTGTTGTGCCATTCATCCGCTGCCATTACCTCATGTTTCAGCATAATAATGCACAACCTCATGTTGCAAGGATCTGTACACAATTACAGGACACTGAAAATGTCCCAGTTTGTCCATGGCCTGCATACTCACCAGCCATGTCACCCATTGAGCATGTTTGGGATGCTTTGGATTGACGTGTATGAAAGCATGTTCCAGTTCCCGCCAATGTCCAGCAACTTCACACAGCCATTGAAGAGGAGTGGGACAACATTCCACAGGCCACAATCAACAGCCTGATCAACTCTATGTGAATGAGATGTGTTGTGCTGCATGAGACAAGTGGTAGCACACCAGATACTGACTGGTTTTCTGATCTACACCCCTACTTTTTTTTTTAAAGGTATCTGTGACCAAAAGATGCATATCTGTATTCCCAGTCATGTGAACTCCATAGATTAGGGCCTAATTTATTTATTTCAATTGACTGACTACCTTATATGAGCTGTAACTCAGTAAAATCTTTGAAATGGTTGCATTTATATTTTTGTTCAGTATAATTAAAAAGTATTCAACAACTTTGTTATGGCAAGGTTTAATCAGTTTTGGTGTAAAAAGTGTTTTATCTTTTACCAGATCTATTGTGTTATATTCTCCTACATTCCATTCACAGTTCCACAAACTTCAACGTGTGTCCTTTCAAATGGTACCAAGAATATGCATATCCTTGCTTCAGGGCCTGAGCTACAGGCAGTTAGATTTGGGTATGTAATTTTAGGTGAAAATTGGGGGGAAAAGGGGCGGATCCTTAAGAGGATTTATATGGCTTTATCACAGTTGCAGCTGACAGTATTTTTAAGCTACAACATGTTTCTGGCAGCCTTCTTCCATTACACACAGGTGTTCAGAGCATGCTAGATACCTAATTAGCACAGGTGGTCGCCTCTGTCTTCCATCTGTCTTCCTGAACATGGAGATATGACCGTGTGGGAACACTAGCCCTAACCCTATGTGTAATAATTTAACCTTTTGTCTTTTGAAGGTTTCTCGCTTATATGAAAGATACGTTCCTTATTTTTACAAGCGCGTACCGCAAGCGATGTGTTCATGTTCAGACCTAGCATCAGGGAAAAAAATCCCCTGGAAAGAAGATACACTACATTACTATAAGTATGTGGACACCTGCTCATAGAACATCTCATTCTAATATCATGGACATTAATATGGAGTTGGTCCACCTATAACAGCCTCCACTCTTCTGTTAAGACTTTCCACTAGACGTTGGAACATTGCTGCTACAACAACCTCCACTCTTCTGTTAAGGCTTTCCACTAGATGTTGGAACATTGCTGTGGGGACTTGCTTCCATTCAGCCACAAGAGCATTAGTGAGGTCGGGCACTGATTAGGCCTGGCTCGCAGTCAGCGTTCCAATTCATCCCAAAGGCGTTCGTTGAGGTTGAGGTCAGGGCTCTGTGCAGGCCAGTCAAGTTCTTCCACACCGAGCTCGACAAACCATTTCTGTATGGACCTCGCTTTGTGCACGGGGGCATGATAAAACAGGAAAGGACTTCCCCAAACTGTTTCCACAAAGTTGGACACAGAGAATTGTCTAGAATGTCATTGTATGCTGTTAAGATTTCCCTTCACTGGAACTAAGAGGCCTAGCCCGACCCATGAAAAACAGTTTCAGACCATTACTCTCCTCCACCAAACATTAAAATTGGCACTATGGTACTATGCAACCGAGGACAGATGTTTTTTTACATGCTATGCGCTTCAGCATTCGGCGGTCCCGTTCTGTGAGCTTGTGTGGCCTACCACTTTGCGGCTGAGCTGTTGTTGCACCTAAACTTTTCCACTTCACAATAACAGCACTTACATTTGACCGGGGCAGCTCTAACAGGGAAAAAATTTGACGAACTAATTTGTTGTAAAGGTGGCATCCTATGACAGTGTCAAATTGAAAGTCACTGAGCTGTTCAGTAAGACCATTCTACTGCCAATGTTTGTGTATGGAGATTGCATGTCTGTGTGCTCGATTGTATACTGTACCTGTCAGCAACGGGTGTGGCTGAAATCGCCAAATCCAATCATTTGAAGGGGTGTCTACATACTTTTGTATATATAGTGTACCATCATCAGTAGGTGGTAAAGGTCGTTAGCATCTATGAATTTGGTACTGTATGTTTAGCGTAGCTTGGCGATACTATCTTCGTTCTCGATTCGGCCAAACATCTATCTTCTAAAATGTCTGTGTCAACTTGCACGTTGTTCATTTGAATTTACAAAATGCTCCATTATTAAAATAAATCCATGTGCTGATCCATGAAGTAATCCAACAATGTATATGCTGCCATCTCTACTTCAAATATTCTCACATTGATTGAGACACCTGTCTCAATTAAAGTGAGAAGATTTGAAATGGACAAGACGGCGGTGTACACATTGTTGGATTAATTCAGAGAGAATTACTGTAATGTGCAGTAAGTGGTGACATTACACGGCTGAGACAATTAGTTGCGATCTGCAGAGGTGAGTGAAACCTGATCACACCACTCTAGCTTGCAGAGTGTAGAGTCAACTATGTGTGTCATTGTTCTGAATGGATATCAGCCGGTTAGCCTTCTATTATGACTCAACTCATTCTGACTTCACCTATATGTTTAGAACACCCACATGAAAAAATACTACAATTTACTATAGAATCCTACAATACTTAACTATAGAATTCTATACTAAACTGTAGTATACTCTACAATACTCGGTCATGTGTAGTACTTACTAAAAAATGTTGTAGTATATGGTAGAATACTATAGTAAATAATAGGGTTATCTGCAACAACAAAAAACACTGTAATAAATACAACGGTAATGTCAACAAAAACAATACAGTCCACAAAAACACTATACTTTTTAAACTACAGTAAATACCTCAGGATTTAATTTGCGTATACCCTGCCCTTTCCCCTCCCCATAGCCCAATTTGTGCCACCCATAAGTGAGAAACCTACATGCCAAGTATAGATTGTATATTGTGTTCCCTACAGGTTATAGAAAAGAGCAGTAGTGCCAAACTATTCATTCAGACCCCAGGCCTACCTACCTACAGATTATACAAAATGTGCTCTTTTAGTATTTCTCTAGTAAGTTTCCTCAATGAGAAAGACTCCACTTATATGTCAAAGATAATAAAACAAAAACAGTATAGTAAATACTGTCCTACAGTAATGTCCTCAAAAACACTACTGTAAATACTACAGTACACTACAGTTCGCAAAAACACTCCAGTAAATACTAAAGTCCACAAAAACACTACAGTAAATAAGACAGTAAACTATAATCCGCAAAAAACACAACATTAATTAATATAGTAAATACTATAGTTTTCTTTTACTACAAGAATTATATTAAAGTTAACTGGCACGACAAATCCTTTCCCCCTCAGGAGACTGAAAAGAGTAGGCATGGGTCCCCAGATCCTCAAAACGTTATTCAGCTGCATCATCGAGAACGTCCTGACCGGTTGCATCACTGCCTGGTTTTAAACTGCTGCTACTGTCTGCTTATCACTTTATTCCTACCTACATGTACAAACTACCTCGACTAACCTGTACTCCGCACATTGACTCGGTACCGGTACCCTCTGTATATAGTCTCGGTATTGATATTTTGTGTTACATTTTATTTTTTACTTTATTTAGTAAATATTTTCTTTACTCTATTTCTTGAACTGCATTGTTGGTAAGGGCTTGTAAGTAAGCATTTCACGATAAGGTCTACACACCTGTTGTATTCGGCGCATGTGACAAAAGTATTTGATCCCCTGCTGATTTTGTACGTTTGCCCACTGACAAAGAAATGATCAGTCTATAATTTTAATGGTAGGTTTATTTGAACAGTGAGAGACAGAATAACAACAACAAAAATCCAGAAAAACGCATGTCAAAAATGTTATAAATTGATTTGCATTTTAATGAGGGAAATAAGTATTTGACCCCCTCTCAATCAGAAAGATTTCTGGCTCCCAGGTGTCTTTTATACAGGTAACGAGCTGAGATTAGGAGCACACTCTTAAAGGGAGTGCTCCTAATCTCAGCTTGTTACCTGTATAAAAGACACCTGTCCACAGAAGCAATCAATCAATCAGATTCCAAACTCTCCACCATGGCCAAGACCAAAGAGCTCTCCAAGGATGTCAGGGACAAGATTGTAGACCTACACAAGGCTGGAATGGGCTACAAGAGCCTTCCCAAGCAGCTTGGTGAGAAGGTGATAACCGTTGGTGCGATTATTTGCAAATGGAAGAAACACAAAAGAACTGTCAATCTCCCTCGGCCTGGGGCTCCATGCAAGATCTCACCTCGTGGAGTTGCAATGATCATGAGAACGGTGAGGAATCAGCCCAGAACTACACGGGAGGATCTTGATCTCAAGGCAGCTGGGACCATAGTCACCAAGAAAACAATTGGTAACAAACTAAGCCGTGAAGGACTGAAATCCTGCAGAGCCCGCAAGGTCCCCCTGCCCAAGAAAGCACATATACATGCCCTTCTGAAGTTTGCCAATGAACATCTGAATGATTCAGAGGACAACTGGGTGAAAGTGTTGTGGTCAGATGAGTCCAAAATGGAGCTCTTTGGCATCAACTCAACTCGCCGTGTTTGGAGGAGGAGGAATGCTGCCTATGACCCCAAGAACACCATCACCACCGTCAAACATGGAGGTGGAAATATTATGCTTTGGGGGTGTTTTTCTGCTAAGAGGACAGGACAACTTCACCGCAAAGGGACGATGGACGGAGCCATGTATCGTCAAATCTTGGGTGAGAACCTCCTTCCCTCAGCCAGGGCATTGAAAATGGGTCGTGGATGGGTATTCCAGCATGACAATAACCCAAAACACATAGCCAAGGCAACAAAGGAGTGGCTCAAGAAGAAGCGTATTAAGGTCCTGGAGTGGCCTAGCCAGTTTCCAGACCTTAATCCCATAGAAAATCTGTGGAGGGAGCTGAAGGATCGAGTTGCCAAACGTCAGCCTCGAAACCTTAATGACTTGGAGAAGATCTGCAAAGAGGAGATGGGACAAAATCCCTCCTGAGATGTGTGCAAACCTGGTGGCTAACTACAAGAAACGTCTGACCTCTGTGATTGCCAACAAGGGTTTTGCCACCAAGTACTAAGTCATGTTTTGCAGAGGGGTCAAATACTTATTTCCCTCATTAAAATGCAAATCAATTTATAACATTTTTGACATGCGTTTTTCTGGATTTTTTTTGTTGTTATTCTGTCTCTCGCTGTTTAAATAAACCTACCATTAAAATTATAGACTGATCATTTCTTTGTCAGTGGGCAAATGTACAAAATCAGCAAAGGATCAAATACTTTTTTCCCTCACTGTATATTACGGTAAATACTACAGTAAATAATACAGTGAAGTCCACAAAAACACTACAGTGAATACTATAGCATTTATACCATAGTATACTATAGTATTAATTTCATGTGGGCACAAAGGACAGTCATTATTACAATCACATGTAAACACAGACAGTTGGACTGAACATTTCTCCCCACCCCTCGCTCTCTCTCTCCCTTCCTCTCTCTTATTTACTTGGTTTAAAGGAAATGCAAATCACTTAAAAGTTTGTCTAAAACCAAACAGAATCCTCTGCAACAGCAATACAGGTACTATTTGTAAATGGAAGTTGGAACTCTTGGATCTGGAATTCATTGCACGTTCTAATTTTATACATTATATCTGTGCTCTTTCCAGCTGAAGAATTTGCCTGCTCAGCCACTGACAGGATATTACATCAGTGTTGGCAGTTTTGCAGCAGATGTGGGGACTATAGTCGGATGCTTTGTAACCCCTCCCTTAGCCTTGGCTAGGAAACCAGGGTGTGAAGTGAGGAGAACACACTGAGAGGTCAGATCTGTGTGTACAGTTCATAGCCCTTTTACTCTGAATGAAGTGATACACAACAAAGCTAAGGAATAGCCTACTGTAGATAAAAATCTGGTGACCTCCAGAAGATGGTGCTGGTAACACGGCTAGTGAATCTAAACACTCTTATTAGATCCAAGATGCACCACTGACTCTGTGCACACATATTGCTGCTGCACATAATCTTTGGTTGCCTACAACAACACAACAAGCTGAACTGTGTTCCCCCCTGGATCCAATTTCATCTACTGCCACTAAATCTCTGGCCAAACAATGATCTCTGTAGTTTACCATAAGGATCACCATATCTTGTCAAGGATGGACACCACTATTCTCAACTGTTTTTTTCCCCTCTGGAGGTCATCTTCTGCAGGCTATATAAATCAAAATCAAGAAATATTAACATATGTATTTTTTAAGACTGACATGGTATATTACTTCCTTTTGCTCGTTTTGTTCCATTCTTTGATTTCACTATTTTCTATTCATTGTCACGCACTTCACTTGCCGCACTTTCAGATTCAAACACAGTCGCCATTTCCTCGACCAACCGAATCTTGGAAGTTTTTCCATCACCTGCAGTAATGACTGATGACTGCTGAGAGGAAGTTGAGTCTAGAGGGAAGTGAGGTGAGAAAGGTGGGCGTCAAGTGCAAAAACAGGGATACGTGCTTCAGTACTTCAGAGATGGAACTTGTTGAGAGTGAGGGTGAAGTACCTGCGGCAAAGATCGCAGAGTTTGGGCCTTGTCCCAAGGATGATAAGAATGATTTTGACCCAGTGGGAGTGAGATTTGTAGAGAGAATGAATCCTTGTTGTTTGGTTGATCCATATGCAGTGTCAGGTTGGGTGGAGGAGAGATTGGGGACTGTTGAGTTGGTAAAGGTAACTCGGAATGGACTCTTGATGATTTATTGCGTTTCCTCCGCACAGGGGGAGAGGGCGCTCCGGATTATGAGATTAGGGACAAGAATTGTGACTTGCTTTTCTCTCCGGAGCAGGGTGCCGTTGAAAAGAGGGATAACGGGGGTGGCATTAAGTGTTGAGGAGAAGCAGTTGAAATGAAATATTCCCGGTGTCTGTGACGCCCACCGCTGGATGAGATGTAGATCCGGTGGGGAAACGGAAAAGGCATTATCTGTCATGCTGAGTTTTGATGCAGAGTCGTTACCAGATAAGATCAAGTAAGGAAGTGTCAGTTATCCCGGGAGAGTTTACAGTATGTTCCAAAAATATTACAGTGTTTTAGGTGTCAAGGTTATGGGCATATTGCAGCAGTGTGTAGGTGGGAGATGCCTAGATGTGAGAAGTGTGCAGGAGGGCATGAGATGAAGGAATGTGTGGTATTGGTGTAGAGAGTGATGAAGAAAGGTGTGGTATCGGTGTAGAGAGTTATGTGTGTTAGTTGTCGGGGTGATTATGGGGCTGGAGATCTGAGGTGTCCGGTGAGAGAAAGACAGATTGAGGTTTCCAGGGTTAGAGTAGTACAGAAAGTGTTGTATGATAAAGCAGTGGAGAGAGTAGTAGACGAAGATGGGTACAGGGTGAGGGATCCTGATCGGATTCCTGTGAGTAGGCAGAGATCAAGAGAGATAGAGAGTGATGGGAAGAATATGTGCTTCAGTAAGGTGGGCTTTTTAGCATTTATAGCCATGGTTGTCAACTGTACTGTAGAAATGAATCTAAAGTCACTAAAAATAGAGGTTGTAGTGGCAGCGGCAGAGAAGTACTTGGGATGTCGAGGATTTACTGCCGAATAGCTACAGGGGGTGTTGAGTGGTAGTGATATGCCCTCTCAGACGTTGGTCTGGAGTAGGACTAGGTAGGCTTAAATAATGGGATGGGTGGTGTTTTTTTTAGAAGGCTAATAGGTGGTAGGGTACATTTCCTTTTTCCTAATTTTGTATTTTGTATCTAAGAATAATGTATGTCGGCAGTGAATGGCCTCACACACCAGTACAGCAGGTGGCGATGTATGCGCCTAAAGTCGGATGTGATCCCCCAACCAAATCCCGAAGAAGAAGAAATCGCATAGCCTACAGTCGCAAAGGCCTGCAATTTGCGTGCACCAAATACCAAATAGATTATCGACGAAATGTGTTGAAAAGCAGAGAAACCCAGTCAGGCATATCGTAATAGGAATATTGATAAACAGTAGGAAATAGGAAACTGATAAACAGTTTGGAAAACATTATAATTTGCTGTAAAGAGAAGAAAATGAAAATAGCCAAATTTGTCTTTTAATTATCAAAATTGTGTATCAATTTAATTAAGCGAAAAGTATCTTATTAGCACCAGCGGATATCATTGGTGAGTGTACATATTCACTGTCTTTATCATTGGGTCAGTGCCACCTTTGTTTTTTTGTATTTGTGTCTCCCCTTTTCGTATAGGCCTAATACACTATATATACAAAAGTATGTGGACACCTCTCAAATTAGTGGATTTGGCTATTTCAGCCACCCATTGCTGACAAGTGTATAAAATCAAGCACACAGCCATGTAATCGCCATAGACAAACATTGGCAGTAGAATAGCCTTACTCAAGAGCTCTGTGACTATCAACGTGGTACTGTCATGCACTTTTACTTTCTTCTCCAACACTTTTTTTTGCATTATTTAAACCAAATTGAACATGTTTAATTTTATTTGAGGCCAAATTGATTTTGAGTTAAAATAAGCGTTCATTCATTCAGTATTGTTGTAATTGTCATTATTACAATTTTTTTTTTTTTTTAAGTCTGATTAATCGGTATCGGCTTTTATTGGTCCTCCAATAATCGATATTGGTATCGATGTTGAAAAGTCATAAATCGGTCAACCTCTAATACATACAGTACCAGTCAAAAGTTTGGACACACCTACTCATTTAAAGGGTTTTTCTTTATTTTTTTTACTATTTTGTGTTAAGACATCAAAACTATAAATAACACATATGGAATCATGTAGAAAACCAAAGTGTTTAATCAAAATATTTTTTATATTCTTCAAAGTAGCCACCTTTTGCCATGACAGCTTTGCACACTCTTGGCATTCTCTCAACCACCTTCATGAGGTAGTCACCTGGAATGCATTTCAATTAACATGTGTGCCTTGTTAAAAGTAAATTTGCGGAATTTCTTTCCTTCTCAATGCGTTTAAGACAATCAGTTGTGTTGTGACAAGGTAGGGGTGGTATACAGAAGATAGCCCTATTTGGTAAAAGACCAAGTCCATATTATGGCAAGAACAGCTCAAATAAACGACGAGAAATGACAGTCCATCATTACTTTAAGACATGAAGGTCAGTTATTCCAGGAGATCAAGAACTTTGAAAGTTTCTTCAAGTGCAGTCTCAAAAACTATCAAGCTCTATGATGAAACTGGCTCTCATGAGGACCGCCACAGGAACGGAAGACCCAGAGTTACCTCTGCATCAGAGGATACATTCATTTGAGTTACCAGCCTTAGAAATTGTAGCCCAAATAAATGCTTCATAGAGTTCAAGTAACAGACTAATCTCAACATCAGCTGTTCAGAGGAGACTGTTTATTAGGCCTTCATGGTCTAAATTGCTGCAAAAAAACTACTAAAAGGACACCAATAATAAGAAGAGACTTGCTTGGGCCAAGAAACACGAGCAATGGACATTTAGACCGGTGGAAATCTGTCCAAATTAGATTTTTGGTAGGTGAACAGATGATCCCTGCATGTGTGGTTCCCACCGTGAAGCATGGAGGTGTGATGATGCGTTGCTGGTGACACTGATTTATTTAGAATTCAAGGCACACTTACCCAGCATGGCTACCACATCATTCTGCAGTGATACGCCATCCCATGTGGTTTAGGCTTAGTGGGACTATCATTTGTTTTTCAACAGGACAATGACCCAACACACCTCCAGTCTGTGTAAGGGTTATTTGGCCAAGGAGAGTGATGGAGTGCTGCATCAGATGATCTAGCCTCCACAATCACCCGACCTCAACCCATTTGAGATGGTTTGGGATGAGTTGGACCACAGAGTGAAAAAAAAGCAGCCAACAAGTGCTCAGCATGTGTAGGAACGCCTTCAAGACTGTTGGAAAAGCATTCCAGGTGTATATGTATAGTGCATTCCTTCAGAAATGATTCCGGAAAGTTTTCAGACCCCTTACCACATTTTGGTAGGTTACATTGATTATAGTTTTTCCCCCATCAATCTACACATAATGACAAAGCAAAAACAGGATTTTCAAAATTTTTGCTAATTTATTAAAAATAAACAACTGAATCATCATATAACATACGTATTCAGACCCTTTACTCTCCTTTGTTGAAGCACCTTTGACAGCGATTACAGCCTCGAGTCTTCTTGGGTATGACACTACAAGCTTGGCACACCTGTATTTTGTGAGTTTCTCCTATTCTTCTCAGAAGATCCTCTCAAGCTCTGTCAGGTTGGATGGGGAGCGTTGATGCACAGCTATTTTCAGGTTTCTCCAGAGATGTTTGATCGGGCTCTGGCTGGGCCACTCAAGGAGGTTCAGAAGCCACTCCTGCGTTGTCTTGACTGTGTGCTTAGGGTGGTTGGAGGGTGAACCTTCACCCCAGTCTGCGGTCTTTAGCGCTCTGGAGCAGGTTTTCATCAAGGATCTCTCTGTACTCTCTCTGTCACCTCCCTGATAAAAACTTCAGTTTGGCCGGGCGGCTAGCTCTAGGAAGAGTCTTGGTGGTTCCAAACTTCTTCCAATTAAGAATGATGGCGGCCACTGTGTTCTTGGGGACCTTCAATGCTGCATAAATGTTTTGGTTCCCTTTCCCAGATCTGTGCCTCAACACAATCCTGTCTCGGAGCTCTACGGTCAATTGCTTTGACCTCACGACTTGGTTTTTATTCTGACACACACTGTCAACTGCGGGACCTTATATAGACATGTGTGTGCCTTTCTAAATCATGTCCAATCTATTACATTTACCACAGGTGGACTCCAATCAAGTTGTAGAAATATCTCAAGGATGATCAATGGAAACAGGATGCACCTGAGCTCAATTTCGAGTCTCATAGCAAAGGGTCTGAATACTTTCTGAATGCACTGTGTGTGTCTGCATGTCATACAGTGGACACCTAACCCTATAGGCCTATGCATGCAATGCTCTGAGACATTTAATGCTCAAATCGCTGACAGCTAAACCGTGTGGTGGACAATTATTGTTTTAGGAAAGTAGCCTATAAACCAATACAAAAATAGGCTATTACGTTTGGAAACTTAAAAATTATAATATTTTTGCCTGCATAACCTCGGACGCCAGCCGCACCAATGTGTCGGAGGAAACCCCAACTGACAACCAACATCAGCATGCAGGTGCCTGGCCCTCCACATGGACTCAATAGAGTGAGATGAGCCAAGCAAAGGGTCTGAATAAGGTATTTCAGTTTTATATTTAATACATTTCCTAAATTTCATCACCTGTTTTTGCTTTGTCACTTTCTGAATGGACTGTACATGACTATTTTTGCTTTCAGTACATGTCTGCACACCAACAAAACAGCTTATAAATGGTTAGAACAAAGACGAGAACAGACAGATGAAGAAAAGGTCTCGTTTATGACAAACAGTTGGCCTTTATTAACTTTACCAGCCTGTGGAAATCAAATATACACCCTGTCTTTCAAGTAGCCGTGAGATACCCACAGAACGCCTATGCCCTCATTGGTGATGTCACTGCATTTCCTTTCTCGTAGAAATCTTAAAAGGGAAAAAAATGTCAAACATCAGTGACTGATATCCTTTACATTATATAGAGAAGAAACAACAGAAAGGGGACTTGGATACAGAGTCCAAAGTTTTACCCCACTGGTAGAAGACACTGACAAACCTCTCCAAAAAGAGTTGGATGTTAGTTATACACAATGGATGCATCTTGTTATACAAAACTAAAGCTATACACAACGGAAGCAAATTGTTTATCATAATAGCCAGGCCACTCATCTGTCTGTTTTTTTTTTTTTAGCAATAAGTGCTCCAGTAGCAATTAGCCCCTGACAGCTTGGTTCACAGTGACCTCTGCTGGCTGGTGACTGGGGTCTTATCAAATCAAATTTTGTCACATGCGCCGAATACAACAGGTGTAGACATTACAGTGAAATGCTTACTTACACGCCCTTAACCAACAACGCAGTTAAGAAAATACCTACAAAAAAGTATGAGATAAGAATAACAAATAATTAAAGAGCAGCAGTAAATAACAATAGCGGGACTATATACAGGGGGTACCGGTAGAGTCAATGTGTCAATGTGCAGGGGCACCGGTGTTGAGGTAATTGAGGTAAACATGTAGGTAGAGTTATTTGTGATCGTTGTTCATTGAACAAACAATGAATAATGGGTTTGCTATGTTACCATTACAAAAGGTAGTGACTTGTACAAGAGTGGCCAGGGTGTTCCAGATCATTGAGTAACATGGGTAAGTTGGCTCTGTTTCTGGTCTCTGAGTCAGTCTGGGACTCTCCAGAAGATACAATGGCTATGTCCTCAGAGTGTAGTGGACAATCAGTACAGGAAGATAAGGGACTTAGCAGCCAATCTCTGTAAGTAATATTTGCGATGTCATTCAAGGAATATAATTTCCTCATGTTTAAGAATGTTTTGAATATATTTTTTTTTCAGCACAGGATTGTGCTTGGACAGGGCACTGGTGTCTCCAGGCCGTGTATCTAGACTAGAGGAACCCTTCTACCATGCCAACATAGTATCAAAGCACTGGATTGTGAATCACTGAAGGAATGAAGTATCGCTAGTTTAAAAATAAGCTTCTTTATGGAGCTGTTTGTATTTGTGTGGTTAATTCCATAAAACCATACCTGCACATGTCAATGTTCATATTTACAAAATCATACAGAAACAAATTATATTACAACATGAACAAAATAACCTTCCTTCAGCAGTTATTACAGCAATTTGGTTTTACACCTTAAAGACTTGTGCAGAGACAAATGACAGGAAATAAGTACTTAGAACACATGTGGACATCACATACAGTAGATGCCAGCTGGACAATTCCTTCCCCACAATTGTATGGTTTCACTCGGGAAAGCAATCTATTCATGAATGGCATATGTTCCATGGACACTGCTGAACTTAAATGTGTAGAAAAAGGGGAGTTATGCCTTCCAAACAAATAGCCATCCAAGAGCAATGCAGTTGACCGACTTTAATAGAAAAACTTTAAATAGCTCAGCTTTCTGTACATAGGCCTACTATTGGCACCCTCCTTCGACAGAGACTTGTAAGTATATCTGTGTGTGAGTGACTGAGTACAGTTTTGTGCTTGGTTTCATCCCAGCAGAAGGCCTGACAGTGCATTCAGGTCCCTCATGTAGGGGTTGTCACTGAGGATACGGTCAATGCGCTGCTTCTGGTCGGGGAAGATATCGTACAGCTTCCTTTTGAGCTCTATGGTTTCCGAGGGTGACCGCTGGGGAGGGGGAGAGGGTGTTGGGCGAGGGGTGTTTGATCGCTGAAGAGGGGGTGAGGGGTGAGGAGGGTGTGACCTCTGTGGAGGTGGTGAGGGTGTTGGGTGAGGGGGGTGCCACCCAGGGGGCCCAGAATGTGGCCAGTGGGAGAGTGGCCTCATCTGGGGGGTAGCTGTGGGGCGAGGGACAAATGAGGGGCGAGGTGCAGACTGCAGAGCTTGGACAAAGACAGGTTGCGGGGTGGCTCGGGGGTCTGGCCTCAGAGGAGGTGTGACTGGGCTCCGTCTGTGAGAGAGACACACATATGGTCAATACACATACCTCTGCAGTAAGGTCATACTGTATAAACAATACTATCATCTCCTTTCACACACACCTGTTGTCCTTCCGTAAGAACACCTCCAGGTGAGGGCCATGCTTCCCCAGGGGGTCATCTGGGATCATAAAGTGGTCCTCTACAAAGGTAAACTGCAGAAGCCTGGAAAAAGGGGCCAGTCAGTGTGAGAGGAGAAGGTAATATATAATCCAGGGATTATATAAAAGAGTGCATGTCTGATGATTGGTTAAAAGGCCTTCACCTCTCTTGGATGATCCTCATCCATGCCTCTGATGTATTTACAAAGTCCCGCAAGTTGTCATTGGTGACGATAACCCCTCCTGTCTTCTCTGCCAGGTGGAGCAGAAACCTGTAGGTGAGAGAGAGATAAGATAGACCGAGTCATCTGACAGTGAGTCAATATGGATGACAGTAAGGAATGTGGGCAAGGCTGTGGGACAGAGTGAGTTTAGGGTGGAATATTTCAGGTATTTTACAAATGTTCCATCACGAGAATAAATTACTTTTCTCCCGGGTAAACTGGTATTTCCCACCAAAACCGGAAGTGTCATTCAAAAGCATTTAAATAGGCCTGTGTCTGGATTGATTAAAATTCAAGCCTGATGCAACCTGAGCCTGATTTAAATGATTGTGCGGTTATCCAATACATAGGGTACTGCATATTACGCACTGGAATTACGCACCTCGTTCAAACCATTATAAAGCAGAGAGAGAACATGCGACTCTGGTGCAGCACATGCGGCCTACAAAGTTAAAAGTATAGGCTAGCAAATTTGTTTAAACATTTTCATAATATTTCCACTAATGTTATTAGCCTACCTCCTTTCTCTCTCTAGTGTTGCTTCATTCCTTCCTCACTTTCAACAGTTAAGGACAACAAAACGTGTTTCATTTATCTTCATCATTCTGCTATAGTTATTAACTGCTATAGCCTACGGCCATCAAGCGTTTGCCCTTCTTTCAAAATACCCGTGAGTTCTATTGGCTGCTGTATTTAACAAACAAGAGCTTGTGTCCCTCTTTGAATAATCTATTGGTATAAGAAATGCCCCAAAAATGATGTCCAGCAAGCTAATCTAGTGTAGCTTTTCCTGCATGGGACTGCGAGAGCTAAGGATACTTAAAAAAACATTTTAAAAAGAAGAGACCAGCGGCGCACAGGTGTGTACATATTGTGCAAGAGAGGTTATACGTTAGAAGCTTATTATGCATAACCCACCATTCATGAACTAAATAGAAGGCTAACAAGGCATTGAATGTATTACCTGAAAGAGGTAAGCTAGGACATCATATCTATATAGATATAGATCTATCCATCTAGCAATCTTGAACAGGATTTTGTATTTTGAATGCAGTTTGAATGGAACTGATGGGTGAGAGAGAGTGCTCGCTCCTGTTTTAAAACTCTGCAGCTGCAATAAATACAAGAGAGACCCCGGAAGCCAGATGGCGATATGTAAATTAGCCGCACATTCGGTCTTTGTTACTGTAGCACAGGCTACGCTGCAGCAAATGTAGGTCTGTCCACCTGTCACCACACCAAAGTCACCATGATGAGATGATACACTACATGAACAAAGGTACGTGGACACCTGCTTGTCTAACATCTAATTCCAAAATCATGGGCATTAATATGGCGTTGGTCCCCCCTTTGCTGCTATAACAGCCTCCACTCTTCTGGGAAGGTTTTCCACTAGATTTTGGAACATTGCTGCAGGGACCAACTTCCATTCAGCAACAAGAGTATTAGTGAGGTTGGGCACTGATTTGGGCGATTAGGCCTGGCACGCAGTCGACATCCCAATTCATCCCAAAGGTGTTAGATGGGGTTGAGGTCAGGGCTCTGTGCAGGCCAGTCAAGTTTGCTTTGTGCATGGGGGCATTGTCATGCTGAAATAGGAAAGGGTCTTCCCTAAACTGTTGCTACATATTTGGTAGCACAGAATTGTCTAGAATGTCATTGTATGCTATAGAGTTAAAATTTCCCTTCAATGGAACTAAGGGGTCTAGCCCAAACCATAAAAAACACCCCCAGACCATTATTCCTCCTCCACCAAACTTTACAGTTGACACTATGCATTGGGGCAGGTAGCGTTCTCCTGGCATCTGCCAAACCCAGATTCTTCCATCGGACTGCCAGATGGTGAAGCATGATTCATCACCCCAGAGAAAGTGTTTCCACTGCTTCAGAGTCCAATGGCGAGCTATGTACAACTACAGCCGACGCTTGGCATTGCGCATGCTGATCTTAGGCTTGTGTGTGGCTGCTCGGCCAAAGAAACATTTCACGAAGCTCCCGACGAACAGTTCTTGTGCTGACGTTGCTTCCAGAGGCAGTTTTGTACTGAGCTATTCTGTAAGGCCATTCTACTGGCAATGTTTGTCTTTGGAGATGGCATGGCGGTGTTCTCGATTTTATACACCTGTTAGCAACGGGTGTAGCTGAAATAGCCAAATCCACTAATTTGAAGGGGTGTCCACGTACTTTTGTGTATATATAGTGCAGGTCTACATATTGAGATGGGCTGTCGGTCCCCACCCTGAGCATTGATGATTCATCATGCAGTGACCAGACAGAAGGTTGTAGAGAATTCAGATTTAGACATGGCATATCATTTAACACCCTGCTGTTCATATAAAACATGTATATAATTTACCGGTCTCTTGCAGTTATTTATCCCGGGAAAAGGGAATGGTTTTGGGTGGTAAATCTCAGTAACCGGGTTCCTGCCATTCAACCCTACTGAGTATGAATGAGGTGGCAGCAGGGAATGTGGGCGAGGCTGTGGGACAGGGTGAGTATGGATGAGGTGGCAGCAGGGAATGTGGGACAGGGTGATTATGGATGAGGTGGCCGCAGATGACAGAGGGTGGGCTGGCTGTATGATGTGGTGAGGTGTGTGACTCTACCTGTCATCATGGGAGGAAATCCTCTGTCCACAGACCTCTCTGGAAGGAGTAAAGGAGAGCAGACGCAGGTCTTCCAGTTGGTTTAGGTAATGTTGTTCTATTGAGACACGTGGAGAAAATACACATATTAAGACCATATCCTTAACAGAGCACACATAAAGTGCTCCACATGTTTCTGTCTTATCACCATTCAAACAGTAATATTCACAACTATTTGCCAAAGTACAATCATCTTTCTCCTGACCAAAACCTTGGCTGGTTGAACTACCGGTACATTTCATGTCACTTCTTCACCCCCCAAAACCAGAGGGAGGAGATTGAACCCAGGTTGGGGTGGCCTGTGCTGTGGTATGTTTTTGTTCTGACCTGTGGTGTAGCGGTCTCTCTTCTGCCTCCACTGAGGCACAAAGACAGTGATCTCCCGGTGGCCCTGCCTCCAGAAGGCCTCCACAGCGATTGCTATCCCCCGGCAGGAGAAGAAGCGGTGGAGACCATGCCTACAGAGGAGCACAAGGAGGAAGGGTTACTTAGGAATGGCTTATAACCATCCTAATACATAAAGTGATTGTTGTATTTCAGATTGACAAATTGAGGATTGTCTTCAGACAGTATTGTCACAGGTGAGTAACAAGTAGGGCTGTGACGGTCATGGAATTTTGGATGACTTATTTGCGGTCACCGCTATAACCGTTCAAATAGCAAAAAGCTAGTAAAAAAATTGAAACTTTACCCAAAAGAAGCACATTTTACACACATTTTCTCCTCTCCTCCACTCCTGATCCCAGCTGCCCACTGCACTGAAGATAGGAAACACTGTCACCACTGATAAATCCACCATAATTGAGAATTTCAATAAGCATTTTTCTACGGCTGGCCATGCTTTCCACCTGGCTACTCCTACCCCGGTCAACAGCACTGCACCCCCCACAGCAACTCACCCAAGCCTTCCCCATTTCTCCCAAATCCGTTCAGCTGATGTTCTGAATGAGCTGCAAAATCTGGACCCCTACAAATCAGCCGGGCTAGACAATCTGGACCCTTTCTTTCTAAAATTATCTGCCGAAATTGTTGCCACCCCTATTACTAGCCTGTTCAACCTCTCTTTCGTGTCGTCTGAGATTCCCAAAGATTGGAAAGCAGCTGCGGTCATCCCCCTCTTCAAAGGGGGGGACACTCTTGACCCAAACTGCTACAGACCTATATCTATCCTACCATGCCTTTCTAAGGTCTTCGAAAGCCAAGTCAACAAACAGATTACCGACCATTTTGAATCTCACCATACCTTCTCTGCTATGCAATCTGGTTTCAGAGCTGGTCATGGGTGCACCTCAGCCACGCTCAAGGTCCTAAACGATATCTTAACTGCCATCGATAAGAAATATTACTGTGCAGCCGTATTCATTGATCTGGCCAAGGCTTTCGACTCTGTCAATCACCACATCCTCATCGGCAGACTCGACAGCCTTGGTTTCGCAAATGATTGCCTCGCCTGGTTCACCAACTACTTCTCTGATAGAGTTCAGTGTGTCAAATCGGAGGGTCTGCTGTCCGGACCTCTGGCAGTCTCTATGGGGGTGCCACAGGGTTCAATTCTTGGACCGACTCTCTTCTCTGTATACATCAATGAGGTCGCTCTTGCTGCTGGTGAGTCTCTGATCCACCTCTACGCAGACGACACCATTCTGTATACTTCTGGCCCTTCTTTGGACACTGTGTTAACAACCCTCCAGGCAAGCTTCAATGCCATACAACTCTCCTTCTGTGGCCTCCAATTGCTCTTAAATACAAATAAAACTAAATGCATGCTCTTCAACCGATCGCTACCTGTACCTACCCGCCTGTCCAACATTACTACTCTGGACGGCTCCGACTTAGAATACGTGGACAACTACAAATACTTAGGTGTCTGGTTAGACTGTAAACTCTCCTTCCAGACCCATATCAAATATCTCCAATCCAAAGTTAAATCTAGAATTGGCTTCCTATTTCGCAACAAAGCATCCTTCACTCATACTGCCAAACATACCCTTGTAAAACTGACCATCCTACCAATCCTCGACTTTGGCGATGTCATTTACAAAATAGCCTCAAATACCCTACTCAACAAATTGGATGCAGTCTATCACAGTGCAATCCGTTTTGTCACCAAAGCCCCATATACTACCCACCATTGCGACCTGTACGCTCTCATTGGCTGGCCCTCGCTTCATACTCGTCGCCAAACCCACTGGCTCCATGTCATCTACAAGACCCTGCTAGGTAAAGTCCCCCCTTATCTCAGCTCGCTGGTCACCATAGCATCTCCCACCTGTAGCACACGCTCTAGCAGGTATATCTCTCTAGTCACCCCCAAAACCAATTATTTCTTTGGCCGCCTCTCCTTCCAGTTCTCTGCTGCCAATGACTGGAACGAACTACAAAAATCTCTGAAACTGGAAACACTTATCTCCCTCACTAGCTTTAAGCACCAACTGTCAGAGCAGCTCACAGATTACTGCACCTGTACATAGCCCACCTATAATTTTGCCCAAACAACTACCTCTTTCCCTACTGTATTTAATTTATTTATTTATTTTGCTCCTTTGCACCCCATTATTTGTATTTCTACTTTGCACATTCTTCCATTGCAAATCTACCATTCCAGTGTTTTACTTGCTATATTGTATTTACTTCGCCACCATGGCCTTTTTTTGCCTTTACCTCCCTTATCTCACCTCATTTGCTCACATCGTATATAGACTTGTTTATACTGTACTATTGACTGTATGTCTGTTTTACTCCATGTGTAACTCTGTGTCGTTGTATGTGTCGAACTGCTTTGCTTTATCTTGGCCAGGTCGCAGTTGTAAATGAGAACTTGTTCTCAACTTGCCTACCTGGTTAAATAAAGGTGAAATAAAAATCAATAAATAAATTGCATGTGCTGCAGGAAAAGACTCCTTTGCTACAACAACTTGCTGAAACATGGAGCAACAAACTTCCATCATGCTGTAGAGTCACTGCCTCAACTGCAGGTGTTATGTTTCTGAATGCCCAGCCTTCCGTCTTCAGTCAGCTGTTTGTCCAAAACACAAAATTGGCCAGTTTTGCGTCCTCTTGAATATGAATATGAAGTTAATTCAAATCATATTTTACTAAAACTGCTATGACGGTTATTTTGTGACTGTCTATCCTTAATAGTCAATTACACGATTATAAAATTACTGTGCCAGCCCAGTTTGAGATAGAAAGCCACTCAGAAAAGTAACACATTGAAGGTGTGAAAGACGCTCTGACATCTACAAAAGACGCAGCCTAACAGAGTAGAATGTCCCTCTGGTCAGAGACAGCTTTTGGCAGGAAGTTAGCAGTGCTGTGATCCAGAAATAAAGATATGGTGAGTTTCAATGCAGCCTTTAGAACATTCTACTTAAAATTCTACCCAGAGTTGTTGATCCCTCCCAATACACTAATCTCATTCTATATCTAAAAAAAAACTAAAGTAGGGTTTGTTTCTATTACTTGGAGATTGCTGGAAAATATGGGCAGATAGGGGGTCCAGTAGATCTCATTAGAACCGTTACAAACAAACTGCCAGAGGATATTGTGAACACACACCAGCTTAAAACACACGTCTCATTTTGTGGGGCAATGCAAAGTCAAGGGAAGTTCCCTCTTAAAGAGAAAGTTGCACATCCTGTTTGAACTCACTAACTGCAGCACCACTGACGTGGATAGTAAAATCACCGTGTCAACATGGAAATGTAATCGCCAAATATACAAAACTTTATTTCCCCTTGTAATTTTCTAAAATAAAACCCCCATACTTGTTCATACTTGTATGTCCCTATAGCATATGTACTCTGAGATCTTATCATGAAATGTGATTCTGATGTCATTCGGATGAGGTAGGTAGCCTAACTCAGTCCACACAAACTGAAGTTAGCTCTGCCAGTCAGATTAGTCTGAGTCTGAAAGGGTGATACCTCTATTACAATTATTCTGACTAAAACAACTTCCAGTAATGACTTCAGTGGACAGAATAAGACACAGAGGAGAACTGGCAAGTTGAGAGAGATAGTTGGAGCTATATTACTGACAATTATTTTATAGAGATTTTCCCATGTGGACAGTCATTAGCCTTGCCAAAGACATGGTGGCCATGCCTTAAGCCTACCTACTCATACACTGAGGGTTACTGGAAGAGCTCTCAGCTATGAGCTTTTATGTTACCCTTGAAAGTGAGGGTTACACTCCTGCTTTCACACACACACCAACGCTCACATAGGCCTACACACAGGTGGTTCCAGACAGTCATATCTGATGACGAGAAAATGAGTGTGGGCTCAGTGTTGTTCCACATCCTCCTACAGAGGGTTGTATAGAAAGGGGAGGTTACTCACGCCATGGCCACGTTGCTGCCGTCAATGATGATGTGGCGGAGATCAGGGTGTCCAGGCTCGTTCTGTAGGGTCAGGGTGTAGGGGTTTCTCAGGGAATCATGGAAGCGGGTCGTGGCAGTCAGGGGTGGTGGAGCAGGCTCTGTGCGAGTTGGGGGGACTCTGGCTGACAGGGTCTGATAGGAGCAGCCTGGCCGTGTGTCTGCTGGCTGGGTTGGGCGCTGTGGTGTGCTCCGCAGTGCCGTCACACTCTCCACACGTACCGGACCCATGGTCTGAGCCCCTCCCCGGGACAGGTAGTCCATCCTGGGCCCCGATGGAAAATCCATCTGCTCTGCCATCCTGGCTTTACTGCTAGCCAGTGTGTCTGTGCTGTCCTCGTCATCATTGATGGTGATGATATCGTAAGCAGCCCCCTGAGCACTGCTGCTCCTTTTTAGTGTCATTGTCTGCAGCATGCTGCTATACTGTCCCCTCTGGCCAACACCATTGCTGCTGGGTGGCTTAATGTTCTCCTTGGACTTTACATTCAGGGCTCGGTTTGGGACTCTATCTATCCCTCTATCCTTATCCCTGGAGTTGAAAGTAGAGGAAGAAGACTCAGAGTTGTGGGTTGAAGATGCCCCTCCCCGCTGTCTCTCTGTTCTTTGGCTCTCCTCCACAATGCACTCCAGCAACAGAAAAGTGTCCTCTGTCTGGCCCGTCTCCTTCACCACCCGCTCCACCACCTCCTGCTGGTAGCCCATTGTTCTGAAGAAGTTCACCAGGCACCGCAGGTTGGTCTCAGGGCTCACAGCCTCCCCGTCATCCGCACCATCACTAGAGTCCAGCACCATCAGCCCCATGTTGGTCTTGGAGAGGGTCTTAGTTCGGCTGTCACTGGCCACAGTGTGGCGCTCTCTCTCCATCGACTCCTCTCTCCTCTCCAGGGAGTACTGTCTCTTGGTGTCCCTCAGCTCGCTCTCTGACGAGCGGCGTTTGTGGGAGGGCCGGACGCCATTCAACAACCCCGTCTCGGCCCCGGATGCAGCCCCAACCGCCTTCTCCTCAAAGCTGGTGTCCAGGATGCGGTTGGAGAGGTCAGTGACAGGAGTGCTGCTCTGGGAGCGATCCTGGTCCACGTCTATAACCCCAAAAGGCTGAGTGGGGCTCTGGGCCAGACCTAGCAGCTCCTCCTTCAGGGCGCTGGGCAACAGGAGCAGCTCCATGGCATACTTATCATCTCGCTCCTCCACAAACGTCTTGAAGGTGCGTTTCACGGCCGGCTCCCTATCTCCGGGCAGGCTGCGCTTCTCTTGGAAGAGAGCAACAAACTGCTGCACGCGGCTCTTTGCCATGATGACAGACTCAAAGCAGCCCAGCAGGCGCAGTGTGCCTGGCTCCAGCATCACAACTTCAGCGCTGGTGTCCCGCAGCAGTCGGTCAAGGAACAGACCCCGGGCACCGGCAAAGATACAGTGCATGTCCACGGGGTAGTGCTCCTCCTGCTGCAGCTCTGGATCACAAAGGCCTTTCAGGTACTCCTGCAACAACACAGGGTCAAGACCAGTTAGAAAAGTAGACATGACAAAAAAATATCATCATACACACGAGAAGGTCCACATTCGAAGCTTAACAGGGTAATGCGCCAATTGAAACTGATAGCATGATGCACAGGGATACCCCCTCTACGCCTACTCAAGAAACTTCACTCATCTTCACTGACAACTCTCAGTCAACTCTGTCATCACCACATTGACTGTAAATTGGCGAGATTAAAACGTGGAAGATGGGAAGTTGTCAGAAACCAACTGAAACCCAATGAGGAAATCTCAACCTCTTTCCAGAAATATTTGATGAATCAGCCTCAAGTTTGGCTATGTCAAAGAAGCACCTGTCACAGTGTGTCTCCTCTCCATACAGCGGACATGGTTTCCTGATGACTACACACTGGAAAGATACATAATGAGGCAAGACATAACTGTGTTGGGGTTTCCGTTTTCTGTGTTCTCAATGGGGTGGGAGGAGATTCCAAGTTTACTGGCACCAATAGTAATCGTTTCCGCGTTGTCGAACAGGTGACATTGATATTACCGAATCCGGTGATCTGTACATTGAACTTTACCTGCCCGCTTCACGATGTTGTCAAGGGAAAACTCAAGGCACATAAGTGTAAAAGATGTAGCCTAGCTAAGACTGGTGTTTTTAGAGTAGTAGAATGAACGGGAATCAGTGTTGAAATGAAAACAAAAGGAACGCCAAGAACAGCTTGTCCGTCTGTCATGCAATTCGGGATCTTACGGAATGATGTAAACCTGGCCGGACTCTAACGTTAGATCTATAATCTTTAACGTTACTGATATATTATCTGTACAGTTAATTTGCTAGAAGGCATATGACACAGAGCCTTATCAGATTATGAAACTCAAACAACTTCTCAATTAGCATAGTAGCTATTCCATTCGGTACACCATGACCATGCGATTGATTATACTGCCTGATTTGTCGCTTACATTTCAGGATGGCGCTTCTCTACTAACGTTAAATGGCTGTTTAACTGCCTGACAAAAATAAATAAAACAATATAAGAATGGGTATCAATGTTATAAGCCTCAAGCTAATTTCAATAAGTCACAGTCAATGTTTACCTTTGCCCTCGACACGTCGTCTCTCTTCCCCTTGAGTTGAAGCCATATCTGCCTTGATGCTGTACTACTGTGGGCTCCAGTGTCCAAAAGGCCGATAATTGTGAAAACTACCCGGAAAACCTGTTCTACTCTAGGCTTGGCGCATTTCAGTTCTTCTTGCTTGTTTTCAAAGACAGCAAATTCGTCCACTGTCAGGGACTCTTGCTGTTGTTTGCTCCCTGTTGGCGACAGCCTGTTTCCCAGGGGTTCCTTACAGGTTACCTCGGTGACTCGCTTCATACCGAGAAGGGGCCGCGTTGTTGACATTCTGTTTTTGAATATGTCTGTCCCTGTTGACAACAGATCGTTTTAATATCGTAACCATTCGATGTCATTTTGATCTTTATCCTCCTTCATGGTTTCCTTCTATCGGTCTTCCTCTTCTATGCGGTGATATATTAGCTAGAGTGGTCCAGTTTTAAGACAACTTTTTACATGTCAACCCCGACGCATCCGGAAAGTCCCAGTGATGATGTCATCAAAAGACGACAATATGTACGGTATGTGTTTATTTATCTCATCCAAAGAGAAGATCTTATAGATATTTTGACTATCTATTCAATATCTTTAGCAAATTTTTTATTTTTTTTTGTAAATAACTTAGCTTCCCTTGGAAAAGAACAAACAACCAATGTTAAAGTCCAGACACATCATTGTCAAACAAATTATAATGGTCACAAGGGCAATTAGTGGGACATAGGTTTATCATCCAGATAAATATGAATTATAAACCAGTCATGTTATAATAGATCATTTTAACCAAGCACATTTGTGAAACTCCAGAAATACCCGTATTCGTGCAGCTGATTCGTCAATTCATAGCTGATCTAAAATTATACAATTACACCACCTACTGGTGATGAAGCTACATAACATAATACGCTTGATGATAGATGTGTTTTGCGCATTGTCAACCTTTTTTCATGACACATAATGAGCCATAATACAAGACAAGAGTTGTGAGGTTTGTGAACAGGCTCTAGACAATTTTAAACTTAATTAATGAATGTAGTCTGCTTACATAAATTAATTGTGCTGAAAACGAATGTGACTATTATTGGTACATTGTAATCAGAGCCATATTTGTCCATTAATCTAAATATGGCTCTGAGTGTAATGCATTTGCCTAATACGGTTGGGTAAAGCTGAGCATACATTTGGAAAAATACTTTCCCTCTAACTGGAGTTTATCTGCTAATATGCGAGGAACTAACATTTGTGTCAGTTTAATCTCAAGAGACCAATACACTATAGCAGGGTTTCTCAATCTCGGCCCTCGGGACCCCAAGACGTGCACGTTTCGTTTTTTGCCCTAGCACTACACAGTTGATTCAAATAATCAACTAATCATCAAGCTTTGAATCAGCTGTGTAGTGCTAGGGCAAAAAACTAAATGTGCACGTTGCAACTCTGCCTAGAAGGCCAGCATCCCGGGGTCGCCTCTTCACTGTTGACATTGAGACTGGTGTTTTGCGGGTACTATTTAAT